>NC_029792.2:56333822-56347961 GCF_000816755.2 Arachis ipaensis | reverse complement strand
TTAAGCTCATTTTTCTTTTCTTTTCTTGACTCTCTAATCATTGATGCTCAGAGCCTTGAGCTTTGAGGGAGTGCTTTTGCACTTTGAGCCAAACCTTGACTTCTAAGTGTTTTGTTTTCAAGCATTTGGCTTGATACATAAACACCACAAGTACTTAACAAATAAATTGCCATTGGTACTCAGAGCCTTCAGCTTTCTCATTCTTTCCCTTTTTCTTTTCTTGCTTTAATTGTATTTGCTTCTTCAAGGTTTTCATGATTTTCAAAAGATTTCACAAAATGTACTAGATGAAAACTTCAATTAAATAAAATCCAATGTAATTGAGCAACAATTAATCATACTAGCTTTCCAATACTTGTATGCACATGCTAAAACCTTCTTTAATGCCTTGTTTGTTTATAATCATAATGCTTTATTGCTTTTGAACTCACAAAACTCAAGTTGGTAGTCATAATGCCACAGCAACATGTTACAAATCAAGATTCAAGCTATGCTTTATTCATACACATATGTAAACAGAAAAGATGAAGACAATCATGCAATTTAAGTGCTGGAAACAAATGAGGAGAAAAGGAACTCTACAACCTTGTAGTTCATCTTCATTATTGTTGTCCTTTTTCCTCTATTCTTCCTCTTTCCCTTGCCAAACTTAGAATGCTTGCTCATCCTCAAGCAACAATTGGAACAATGGCTATGGGGCAAGGATGGATCATGAATGTCTTACACAATGAAATGTTAGGAGTACATGTGTTCTAAGCAAGCAAAGTTAAAGATAATAATCAAGGCACAAGAGACAGAGACATTTTGATTGCATATATAAGAAGGTGTGCACGATACATGGCATAAAAGATAAGTGGCACACCAAACTTAGTGTGACACTTTCACCTGGAATTAATGCAAGTATCTTGTAAGAATTGGAACCAAATTTTGTTGCATAGCAACACCAAACTTAGAATGCAATCATATATCCATTTTATTTGAAATAAGACTAAATGAAACTGTTGTATGTTAAATACCATCACCAAGCCAAGAATCTTGTCATGAATAGAGCTCTCTTGGTGATGTATTAACAAACATAGTTAATAAAAGAAAGCATTAAGAACACATAAATGAATAAAATAAAGAGGAAACTAAAATATTAAACCAAAAGAGAAAAATAAAATTGCAGAGGCATTATGATTATGCAGACAAGTAGTGTTGCTTGAATAGATTGCATAGAAAATAAGTGGCACACCAAACTTAGAATCTTGGTGTGTCACTTTCATTTTTGATTTGATGCAATTATCCAGAAATATTGAAAACAATGTGTTGCATGGCAACACCAAACTTAGAATGTAACCATATGCCAATTTATTGAATTTAAACAAAGCAAAGAAAGAAATGTACCTACGGTCTACCTGTTCTTCACTTTCTTCCTCTTCTTCCAATTTGTTAAGAGGAATGACCTCAAGGGGGGAGAGGTTTCAGCTAGTGTCCCTTGTCTTGGCCTTTTCTCAGCAAGCTTCCTTTTGTAAATAGCTTGATTGAGCTTGCTTGCTGGATTAGGGACAGAATTGGTGCTCTTGCTAGTTGCCTTTACTTCTTTGGATTCAAGACTTGGTTGCTGTGTGATTATTGGAGTTTTGTCTTCATCCTGAGCCTTTTGAATTGGTGGCTCAATGAGCTCTTCCTTTGTGCACTTCTCTACTTCACTTGAATGTGAATTCTCTTGAGTATCTTCCTCTATTTCTTCTTCATGATTTCCCATTAATTCCTTTGGGAGGGAAGTTTCATGTTCCTCTATCACCTCAAGTGCAGTTTCATTTTCAACCACCTCATTCTTCATTGAAAGTTCACTTGATGCAGTAGCCTCCTCATCTTGCTCTTCCACTTTATCCTTCACATCCATCAATTGGTCTTCATTTTCCTTGCTTAGTAGTTCTAAGTGTTTATGTGTGTCCTCCAATTGCTCATCCATCTCTTGAGACAGGATTTCTAGTTCTCTCCAGAATTTTTGTTGTTTCTCCACAAGTCTGTTGAACCTAGACTCAAACATTGAGAATCTTTGGCTCGTGGAAGTTTGTGTTGGTTGTGAGTCTTGGGATGGTTTTTGTGTTGAGGCATAGTCAAATGATGAAGAATTTTCAGATGAAAAACTGGAAGGTGAGGTTGGACAATTTTGCATAAGTGAATTGAAGGCACGTTCAAGTGAATATGGCTCTTGATAAGTGGAATATGGGCTCTCAAATGTTTTCTGGTTTTGCTCCTCCCAACCACCATTAGAATAGTAGCTTGCATCATTTTGTGGTGGTGGAAAGTATCCCATATGATTCTCTTGCTCATCTTGTATCTCTGAAGCAAATCTCCATGAATTGGAGTGCTCAGAATTGGTATTTTCTTGGTGATATTCCTAGCCACCATTAGAGATTGGTGATGGTGAGTAATATCCCATAAAATTATTTTGATCATAAGATGAGTTGAACTCCATTTGAATTTTGTAAAACACAACACCAAACAAAATTGAAATTCATGTCTCAGATGATATTTGCTTAGTGAGGCAAAAACACAAACACCTTGGTTTCAAGAACAAAAACAAAGAAAATGCTTAATCTAGACTTCTCACCCACTTAATCATTGTTGATCTAAATCAATCCCCGGCAACGGCGCCAAAAACTTGATGTGTATTTTCGGAAAACGAATCCCAAACACACAAAACTAACCGGCAAGTGTACCGGGTCGCATCAAGTAGTAAAACTCACTTAAAGTGAGGTCGATCCCACAGGGATTGATGGATCAAGCAACTTTAGTGGGTGATTAGTTTAGTCAAGCTAACATTTAAGTGAAATTGGGTGAAACTTGAAGCAACAGAAAGTAAATGACAAGGAATTATAAATTGCAGAAAGTAAATGGGCAGAAAACTTAAAGAGCAAGAAATGTAAATTGCAAGAATCTTAAATGACAAGAAATGTAAATTGTATGAAATATAAAGGGGAGTGGGTGCTGAAAATTAAAGAAAGCAATAGATCAAGCAACTGAAAATTTAAATTACAGGAAGAATAAATCAAGATCACAACAACTCAACTGTAAAGTGCAGAGGAACAAAAGTGCAGGAAAGTAAATCGGGAACAAGGAGATCAGAGAGCAATCAATCCAAGAACCAGAATGTGAAATCAAATGCAGCAGATTTTAAACAAAAGTGCTTGAAGAATTAAAAAAAGAGAAAGAAATGCTTAATTTGCAGCAATTTAAAAGTGGTTGAAGATCTCAGGAAATCAAAGAGACAAGAAAACAAGTCTAGATCTCAAGTCCTTCCTCGATCCAACAAGAGAATAATTACAGAAAAGTAAAAGAACAGATTGCAGAAGAAGAAGATTTAAAACAGCAAATGAAATTTGAATTATGCAGTAAAAGAACAAGAGAGAATTCAAGGTGAGATTGAAACAGAATTTCTTCAATTCTCCACCCAAAATTCAAAGCAAAAATGAAAACTAAAGAGAGAGTTCTCAAATGGAGCCAGCCCCTATACCCTCCAATGGAGCTCTCATGGGGTCTTCTCTACAAAGATAAAAATGATGCCTTTATATAGGCTTTACAAAATGAAAATGAAAAATGAAATGAAAAACAAATTACAATTAAATTAAATTCCTAATCTATCTAATCCTTGTGCCATTGAGTGATGATGTGGGCTTTGCTTGCTTTAGAGTTTAGGAGAAATGGGTTTGGTTGGCCTTGATTCAATTTGGAGAGGAATTGAATTTAAATGAAATTTTGGTTGAATTTTGGCCCATGTGAAATTTGCTTCCAGGGGGATGCTCAGCTCACTTTGTGAGCCGAGCATTGGTGCCTTGGTGCAAGATTGTTGCGTGCCTTGTGCCCCTGGACCGTGTCAAATTTGCACGCTCCACTCCCTGGCCGTGTCAAAATTGCTTGTGTGATGCCCATGGGTAGCGCTCAGCTCACTTTATGAGCTGAGCCCAATATGAGGCCAAGAAACAAGGAAAGGAAAGGCCAAGCTCAGCTCACAAAGTGAGCATTATCGAGAGCATAGCACTCTCTAAGTGAGCGCTACTTTGCCTTGGAGTGAGGTTCCAGCTTCGAGCCTTGGTGGAAGCATTGGCTGATTTTTTTGCTTGTTTTTAGCCCTTAAAGATGCAATTCGTTAGTGCTTCAATTTCATGCCAAATATAGATTGCCATACATCGTTGGAAAGCTCGGAATGTCAGCTTTCCAACGCAATTGGAAGCACATAAATCGGACTTCTGTAGCTCAAGTTATAGCCCTTTGAAGAAGGCATGGTCATGCTATGAACGCCCAGATTTTAACTTAGCGAAATTTCTTGACTCCAAGCACATTTTTCACTCTTGTAGCGGGCTCACTAAGTGAGCGCAGCATTGTATGCTGATTCCCTATTTTCCTTTAATTTGGTCATGGGCCACACTTTTAGAAGCGTGGCCTAAGGCTCCAAAGTGTACTCCAACTTCAAAGTGTTCCCCAAAGCTCTTTTTTTCTTCTTTTTAGCTTATTTTGTGCTTCTTTTTCTTCTTATTTCCTACAAAATTTATAAAATCAAAAGATCAAGAAAATATACCATTTAAGCACAAAAGCATTCAATATTTAAGCACAAATCATTAATTTCTTGTATGAAAAAGCATAGAAAAACATGACATGGTGACATGTCATCAGTAGGTTCGTCATTTTCATCCAGAAAAAAGGGCCGAGCTCCTTCAACAGCTCGGACCTTGAAAAAGTAGTTTTTAAAATCACGGAACGACTCGTCAAACATGGAAAAAACCTTCTTTCCTTGGGTAGAATGAAAGGAGACCAAGCTGACTTCTTTTTTACCACACCGGGCTTAGTCAAGACAAAAAGATAGAAAAAGAGAGATTGGGAAGTAGGAATACCAAAATCATTGCACAACAATTGGGAAATTTTAATAAAACCCCAGGAATTGGGATGAAGTTGAGAAGGGGCAACATTACAAGACCATAATAGGTCGGTTTCAAATTTGGTAAAAGAAAGGGTGATACCCAGCTGACCAAAGAAAAAATCATAAGCATAAAAGAAAGGGCGACCATCAACAACCCGAGTTGAAAAGCAGACTCTCTCTTCAGAAGAGGGAGAGATAAGTTCATAGTTCTTCTCATCACCAGAATTACTACAGATACTATGAAACTGCCTAAGCTGAGCACAAAATTCAGAATCAACCAGCGAGACACACATGAGAACCATGGAGTCCACCCAATCGGCCATACCCGCAGAAACCTGGGAAGGCATCTCTACAACGTTATTTCGGGAAGACATGAGGTCAACTAAATCCTACAAAAAGAAAAGAAGAATGGATTACTTAAAAACATCTCGGATAGAGGGCAAAACATCTCGACGGGCGGATAAACAAAAAGGGAAAACCCCAAGACTCAAGACAAAGGTCTTGGGGCATCCCTTGGAGGCAGTAAACAAAGCAAGGTCTTTAAGTTATTTCTACAACCTACATCCCGGCACTCAACAAAATAAAATCCAGAAAGAAAACAAAGGAAGCTAAAAATTCAAAAGGTCCACCCTCCTACAGTTTATCAGCGGAAAAACAGCAAAGGCGCAAACTTTTTTGAAATCAAGCAAAAAATCATCAGCAAAGAGCAAGCACTAACATCGAACACGCCAAAGTAGAAATCATCAAAGGTGCAAACTTTGTCAGAATCAAAAAGAAATCTCCAAACAAAGCGAGGAACAGATGCAGATTCTCTATCGATATCAGACAGGAAACAACCAGAAGCAACAACAAAACCCTAGAAAGCCTCGATGGAAATGCTAAGAGAATGCGTAAAAGAAAGTCAGGGAAAACACATTACAGTGACAAGCAAATACAAGACCACGAAAAAGATTCAAACTTTCAAACATGCAAAATCAAAGCTTCACTAAAAAACTGAAGACGAAGCTATGAAAGAAGCAAGAAAGCTAATACCAACCTGAAAAAAGTAGCAAGCTTCAGGGAAATTGAGTATGGAAGACGAAATCTGGAATTGCCCTCTCACGAGCAAAAAAGCACGAACAAAAGCAGTATCACAGAGAGAAATGTGAAACCACAAAACTCCAGGCAAAAACAGAAGCTTCAGAAAAATCACCAAGCGACGTCGCCAGAAAATTTTAAATGTGGGTGAAAGGCAGAAAATGAATAAGTGCGAAGAAGTTACAAAAAGGGCGAAGGAGAGAAACCGTTTCTTGAATGCAAAATTCAAAAATATAGAAGTTAGGGGAAACGGGGCAATTAAATGCCAATTAAATGCGGATATTAAAACCGCTTGCATTCCCAAAAAAAGCGCTAATACAAAAGCGCGCGCTTGTAGAGGAAAACGTTCTACATTCAAAAGCTGCTACAAAAAGGAGTCGACAAGATGCTTAAGTTCGGCTTCGATACAAGAAGGACCGAAGTCAAGGACTCGACCTCAACAAAGAAGACCGAGCTCAAGCAGGGGCACTGTGCATACCCTGGGTCGAGATATCCGACCTGGGTTGATCGACGATAAAGCGACCGACCTCTTTAGGTCAAGCGGACCGACTTTTTTACGAAGAACTCGGGCAAATCGACAGGAAAGGGTGGTTCTGTTGAAGAGACGCTGACCTCAACCCAAAAGATAAAGATAAGATAAGATAACTAACTTATCTTATCCAAAGGTCACATCTCACCATTATAAATACACTGGAACACCCAGGTATAACTCATACTCTGATTCTACATAACACCTGTTTAATACCCATGCTAACTTAAGCATCGGAGTCTCTTGTAGGTACCCCCCACCCTCTGGTGACGAAGGATCAGCAGTACAACCAGTCCAACAAGTCGAACACGACAGCTCCGGTCATCTCCTACCAGCTGGACACGTCGGTACCGATCCGTACAGAGGATCTCAACCGAGATCGACCTCCAATTTCAGGTAACCCTCGGAACAACATGAATTACCTCAATTTGAATTGAAAGAAAATAAAAGGAATAAGAGTACATCAACAACAAAGTATAGAAACAAAGTGGAAGAAATTACAACAAAAGAATAGAAGAATAAGATCTAACACAAAGAATTAAAAGGTAGAAGTAGATAAAAGCATGAATTAAAACCTAGATCTAAGATTATTGAACTAAACCTAATCCTAATTCCTAGAGAGAAGTTACAGCTTCTCCCTCTAAAACTACTCAAACTAATCCTAATGTGTGTAAAAGGATGGAATCTCCCTTTGCTCTTCAATCCTTGGTCTCTTAGGCATTTTGGCGCCAAAGTTGGTTACAAACTGGGCCCCATAGCGTCTCAGAATTTGCTGGGCACTTTTTCCTCTTAAAAATCACGTGCGGCCACCGACGGGTACGTGTACAGCACACGTGCGTGTCCCTGGAGTTTTCGCGATCCACGCGTTCGCGTCCAGTGCGCGTGCGCATGGATGAATGTACCCCAAATCTTTGGCTTTTCATGATTTTTCTACTTTGCATGCTTTCCTCTTCACTCCTTTGATCCATTCATAGCCTTTTCATGCTGAAATCACTTGACAAACAAATCAAGGCATCTAGTGGAATCAAAGGTGAATAAAAATCGTCAAATTAAAGGTCTAAAAGCATGTTTTCACAATTAAGCACAATTTAAGGAAGGATCACAAAACCATGCCATTTCATTGAATAAATGTGAGGAAAGGTTGATAAAATGCTCTAAATTCAAAACAAGATAAACCCTGAAAACGGGATTTATCAACCTCCCTACACTTAAACCATAGCATGTCCTCATGCTATACCAAGAATGAAGTAAAGGGTATAGCATTTATTCAATGGAACTAAGCTATATGCATACTATCTAAATGCAACTACCTACATGAATGCAAATGCTTGGCCAAAACAAATCAATCCTCCAAGAGAATATATGTAAGCATAAGGGCTAAAGCAATAGGAATCAAGTCCAACCCACAATTGTATTGAATTATCAAAAGGATTTACAAACTTCCATGAATAAGAATGATTATAGTGAATACATGCAATTGAGCAATCGAACCCTCACGAGATGTGTATCCGCTTTAGTCACTCAAGTGTTTAGGGGTTGATTCACTCATTCCCCCCTCTAATCATGCTTTCCAATATTTGTTCTTCATCTAACAGTCAACAATTATTTAATGCATGCATACAATTATAATGAGGTCTTTCTCAAAGGTTGTAATGGGGCTAGAGTCAAGGTAGGATCATATATGGTTAAGTGAGTTTGAACTTGAATCTTTGATTAACCTAGACTTTCCCACCTAACCTATGATAACTGATAAACCACTATTTTATAGTTTATCTTGTGCTCATTTGAGTGGTTTTTATCAAGTCCTTACCCACTTATTCATATGATTTACATGATTTTACAATTTCTTCCTAGTTTTGTTCTATGGTTGAAAACTTGCTTCCTAGAAATCTTTAATTTGTGTATTTTAATTCTCCTTTATACCATTCGATGCCGTGATCTGTGTTAAGTGTTTCGAGCTTTATAGGGCAAGAATGGCTTAGAGAATGGAGAGGAAGCTTGCAAAAATGGAAGGAACACAAGAAACTAAGGAGACAACCAGCGAGCATCGACGCGCATGCATGGTTCACGCGAGCGCGCGATATGGAGAAATTTGAAGCGACGCGTGTGCGTGCCTGATGCGTACGCGTGGATTGGAATTTGCGCAAAGACGCGTGCGCGTGACTGACGCGTACGCGTGACACGCCAAAACGACCAGCAACACGCACGCGTGACTGACGTGTACCCGTGACATGCGTGATCTGCAGAAATAACAGAAAATGCTGGGGGCAATTATGGGCCGAGTTTTGACCCAGTTTTCGGCCCAGAAACACAGACTAGAGCCAGGGAACATGCAGAGACTCAACACATATTCTCATTAGCGTAGTTTTAGTTTTTAGATCTGAATCTAGAGAGAAAATTACTCTTCTTCTAGGTTTTCTTTACATTCATAGTTTCATAGTTTATTGCTTTTGCTTTGGATATTGACGAGTCATCACCTCCGTTAAAGATACTATTCTAGTTTGTTTTCTTACTCCTTTATTATTCCATATTCTTAATTCTTGTTTAGAGTTACAATTGGATTACTTTCAGAATTTATTAATGCAAAGGATTACCTTTACATTTAATTAAATTGTAGTTATTGTTTATCATATCTTCCTTCTATCCCCATTTTAATTCTATGCAAGTAATTCTCATGTCAATGCAGTAGATTCCCAACTTGACATGGGGTTGATTAAAAGGAGATACTTGAGTTGGAATGCTCAAGTGATTAGTTAAATTAGAAGTTGTTGGCTAATTCTGTATTTACTAACACTAGACCTTGCCAAGGGAGAGGACTAGGATTTGCGAATAAGAGTTAGCTCAATCACTTGACTTTTCTTTATTTAGTAAGGGTTAACTAAGTGAAAATAACAACCTCTTTATACTACACTTGAGAAAATTCCAACAAGAATAGAACTTCCGATTAATCATTCCCCCAGTCAAGGCCTTTTATTTTGAATATTATAAATCTCTTTTAACTTTTATTGCTTTAATTTACAATTATTTATTTTCCCATTGCCCAAACTCAAAATTACCCAGAAAACTCCTGATTAATAAGATAGCACCCTTTTTATCAACATGTTGGGACTCATACTCCCGGTATTTTTATTCTAATTTTGTGACAACCTTTCTAAATTAATGAGGCAAATTTTTGCTGGTTAAGAGCTATACTCGCAACGTATTTCCTATATTGAATTCTTAATTGGCTGACTTCCGCCCTGCCATCAATTTTTGGCGCCGTTGTCGGGGAGTTGCAATTGTGTGCTAAATTATTAGTTAGTGTACATATTTTTAATTTTTTAGCATTTTATTTTATTTTATTACCACGAGCTGTATGTTTCTTTCATTGAATGACGCGTTCACTGCCTAACCCGAGCTTAGCCGCATTTGATCCTGAAATTGAAAGAACTCTTTCACGTATTAAGCGAGCTCAGCGTCGGTTAGCCTCTAAGGGTGGTGAAGTGATTATTATCAATTTACCAGTCTCTTCTGAGGGCAAATCTGAAGCGCCAACTGAGGACGAAACAAGCTCCTTTACTACTGATTCAATTGATTCACATGCAGGTAAGATGGCGGCACCCAGGAGGATCACTCTCAGGAGGCAGGAGCCTAGACTTTACTCTGTAACCGTATCAAGTGCGTCATCCAAATCTGGCTACAGATTTTGAACTGAAGACTGCACTAATCAACTTGATGCCCAAGTTTCATGGCTTACCTACTCAGGAGCCTATCAAGCACCTAAGGGATTTTTAGACAGCCTGTTCTACTGTTAGGCGTCATGGTGCAAATGAAACTTCTATTATGTTAATCGCCTTCCCATTTTCTCTTGAGGGAAAGGCGAGGGAGTGGTACTACTCCCAACCTGAAGCAACTGTTACCAACTGGGATACGCTCATAAGAGAATTTTTGGAAAAATACTTTCCAGCTGAAGTTACAGATAGATTGAGGAAAGAGATCTCCTGCATTGTTTAGGGTGAATCAGAAACTCTTTATGAGTACTGGGAGCGCTTCAAGAACCTTCTGGACGCATGCCCCCACCACATGATTGACAAGTTGGTATTGATCAGCTACTTCACTCAAGGCATGAAGCCTCGGGATAAAACTACATTGGATGGTGCTAGTAATGGTTCTCTGAAAAGGTACAAGATCACAGATGAAGCATGGCAACTGATCAGCGAATTAGCTGAATCCACTCGGAATCATAGGCACAGGAACAGCCACTCGAAGGCTGTTGCAGAGGTTTCCTCTAGCATTAAGACTTCTGCTCTTACCCAGAGTATATGTGAAATGACCAACCTACTGAAGCAGATGCAGTTGAATCAACAACAATCTCAGCCTCCCCCACCACAACAAAGCCAACAGTTGGTCCCCCAAAGAGTATGCGGAATTTGTGCTGATTATAGTCATTACACTGATGAATGCCTGTAGCTCCAACAAGAAGACAACACTGTGGCTGCTACTCATAACTTCTATGACCGCCCAAATCAAGTATACAATCAACAAGGCGGCAACTACAACCACGGTGGGAACTATAACCAAGGGTGGTAGGATAACTCCAACCAGGGAAGGAGAGATAATTCCAACCATGGCTGGAGGGACAACTATAACAGAGGAGGCAGAGACAATCAGGGAAACCAGAGGTAGAATAACAATAACAATCAGCATAACCGGAATCAACAGAACCATTCCTATCAACAGTAGAATCAGAACCAGCCTTATAGAGTACGTCACCTAAGGTATTCTCAAGGACCCCAGCACAACCAACAACAGGCCACTCAGATCACTTATCCTCCTTCCTCATCAAATGACGAGATGCTTCGTTCTCTTTCACAATGACAACAAGACATGCAGACTACACTAAACTCTACTCTAAATGGTCTGAATGCCACTTTACAAGCTCTCGTCTCCCTGATAGATTCATTACCTACTCCCACCAACCAGCCTTCAAGCTCCAGTGGAGTTCCTTCTCAACCCTTACCTAACCCTAAGGGTGGCATCAATGCCATCACTTTGAGGTCCGGAACCACACTGCAAGAGAGGAACCAGGAGGAGCCAAACCCACAAGAACACGCCCGAGTTGAAGACTTAGTTGAAGTGGAAGATGCTGAAGAGGAAGAGGAAGTACAAGACATGGTTGAAGAAGAAGTAGTTCAGCCAAGGAATGGAGCACCAAAGGACACAGAAGCTGCAAGTGGCGCCATTCTTATTCCATTTCCACTCCTTGCAAGGAAGCCCAGGAAGCAGATGGAACTTGATCCCAACATGGTAGAAATTTTCAAAAAGGTTGAGGTAACTGTTCCCCTTTTTGATGTTATTCAACAAGTACCTAAATATGCAAAGTTTTTGAAAGATTTATGCATACATAAAGATAAAATTAATGAAATAGAAACTATTCCTTTAGGTAGTTCTATATCTGCTTTAATGGGGGAAATACTTGAAAAATGTAGTGACCCAGGTCCATGCATGGTTAACTGTACCATTGAGGGTGTAATATTTTCTGACTGCATGTGTAATTTAGGAGCATGTGTTAGTATAATGCCATTGCTATATATGATGCTTTGAGGCTCCCTCCCTTAAAAAGGTCGGCAGCTCATTTTGTGTTAGTAGATAAAAGCATTATTACAGTGGTTGGAAATGCTGAAGACGTGCTGGTGAGCATTAAGGGGCTCACATTTCCCATTGACTTCTATATTTTGGAAATGCCCCCTAATGACTTAGGAAGGCCATCATCAATCTTGCTTGGAAGACCATTCCTAAAGACTTCAAGGTTCAAGTAGTAAGTTTTAGTTTAAATGAAGCTCTGAAGCACCCTCCGGAAAACTATTATATCTTCCAGTGCGACATCATTGATGAAACTGTAGCTGTAGTTCACCAAGCAGAGGTAGAAGAGCGGCACATGGAGCAAGGTCCAAGTGTGGGGACACCCTCTGAATAGAATCCATTGATCCTTTTGCATACTGTCACTACGCCCAACATTCGCAAGTTTGAAGCTCTTTACAGTCACCCCTTCCCAGATCCTACTCGGAATACTACAGACAAGGTTTAGGCTTTCCGGATGCCAGGAATGCTGCCAATGATTCTAACCTATACCACAAAGATACTAATCTCACGGACTCCGTCCGTGTATTAGATATCCAAGTGAATATACTCCGGCTGTCGTCCAATGACTATGTTGAACATCATGTAGACCGCTTTGTGGTTGTCAAGCACGCGGATCTTGGCCTAGCGAGTAACGAAGATTGGGTGATTGTCACGGGTCACCCCTTCATTCTGACTTAACTAAATTAAGTATGAGAGTATATCTTGGAGAAGAAGTAGGCGTGAATTGAAAGAAAAACAATAGTACTTGCATTAATTCATGAAGAACAGCAGAGCTCCACACCTTAATCTATGGGGTGTAGAAACTCCACCGTAGAAAATACATAAGTGAAAATAGTCTAGGCATGGCCATGTGGCCAGCCTCCATGCCAAAGGTCTAAGGACTAGACGTCTAGAGATAGATCCAAAAGTGTGAATACAATAGTAAAAAGTGCTATTTATACTAAACTAGTAACTTAGGTTTACAGAAAATGAGTAACTAAGTGCAGATAGTATAGAAATCCACTTCCGGGACCCACTTGGTGTGTTCTTGGGCTGAGCATTGAAGCTTTCCATGTGCATAGGCTGTTCCTGGAGTTAAACGCCAGCTTACGAACACCGCACTTCCACAGTTCACTTTTCAAACTCTGGCTCGTCAATTTTCAGCACCAAGTTTCGTCTTTCTCACACGAATTCTCGAGACCCGTGGAGATTGACTCCTGAGATCGTTTCGACTCAGTGTAGACTTTTCCAAGTGGGTCAATACACAGACACCGTAAATACATAGGCCACCATTATGACCTTTTTTTTACGAATTCCAGTGCCGGTTCTGAGTATTTCATCAACACAAGTTCTTTTGATCCTTTTAGTTATTGTGATAGACTTAAGATACAAGGATACCTATGGTTAGTAAGACTTGAAGTTTCCTATTTCACTCTACGGTTTTGACAAGTCTTCGTTTTTTCCGATGTTCAGGGCGAGTAGATTAATTTTGATTAAAAGTAACTAGAAAAACTCTAAATAACATAAAAGAGAAGAAAAATATGATAAAACAAAAATTAACGAACCTCTGTTCGTTGTTAAATTCAAACCACAACACTACTCGCCTATTAAATATGGGAAAAACCGTAACCAAAATGTATCAAAAATCATACAAAATCAATGAAAAATAATACAAAAATAATCAAAAATACGTTTTTAGTGTAAAAACCTGAAATGATACTCAAAGACACAAAAAGATATTAAAGTCTATAAAAGACCGACTTTAATTCCCCGGACTCGTTTTTAGACTAAGTCTCCGACTTTTCCATGACATTTACGACAACCTAAGACTGGGAGGACGTGTGCTTCACCTAAAAGGCCTCGATGTCTTTGGGTTAACCGTGCGAGAGTTAACGCAACCTTTCATCTGTAGGACCCGAAAGATCGTTATATATTATTAGGTATGAAAATGGCTCTAAACTACCAGGTTTGACCGCAGGTTTTGGTCGGATTTTGAAAGACCGCATTTTGCGGGTTTGACCGTGGG
>NC_029792.2:56328660-56333797 GCF_000816755.2 Arachis ipaensis | reverse complement strand
TGGGTGATTGTCACGGGTCACCCCTTCATTCTGACTTAACTAAATTAAGTATGAGAGTATATCTTGGAGAAGAAGTAGGCGTGAATTGAAAGAAAAACAATAGTACTTGCATTAATTCATGAAGAACAGCAGAGCTCCACACCTTAATCTATGGGGTGTAGAAACTCCACCGTAGAAAATACATAAGTGAAAATAGTCTAGGCATGGCCATGTGGCCAGCCTCCATGCCAAAGGTCTAAGGACTAGACGTCTAGAGATAGATCCAAAAGTGTGAATACAATAGTAAAAAGTGCTATTTATACTAAACTAGTAACTTAGGTTTACAGAAAATGAGTAACTAAGTGCAGATAGTATAGAAATCCACTTCCGGGACCCACTTGGTGTGTTCTTGGGCTGAGCATTGAAGCTTTCCATGTGCATAGGCTGTTCCTGGAGTTAAACGCCAGCTTGGGTGCCAGTTTGGGCGTTTTACGCCAGAAAGTTTTAGGCTGGTTTTGGACGCCAGTTTGGACCATCAAATCTCGGTAAAAGTATGGATTATTATATATTGCTAGAAAGCCCAGGATGTCTACTTTCCAACGCAATTGAGAGCGTGCCAATTGGGTTTCTGTAGCTCCGGAAAATCCACTTCGTGTGCAGGAGGGTCAGAATCCAACAGCATTTACAGTACCTTTTCAGCCTCTGAATCAGATTTTTGCTCAGGCCCCTTAATTTCAGCCAGAAAATATCTGAAATTATAGAAAAACACAGAAACTCATAGTAAAGTCCAAAAATGTGATTTTTGCATAAAAACTAATAAAAACATAATAAAAAGTAACTAAAACATACTAAAAACTATGTAAAACCAATGCCAAAAAGGGTATAAATTATCCGCTCATCACAACACCAAACTTAAATTGTTGCTTGTCTCCAAGCAATTAAAAACAAAATAGTATAAAAAGAAGAGAAAATACAATAAATCTCAAAAAGATCAATGAAAATTAGTTTTAATTAGATGAGCGGGACTTGTAGCCTTTTTTGCTTCTGAACAGTTTTGGCATCTCACTTTATCCTTTGAAGTTCAGAATGATTGGTATCCATAGGAACATAGAATTCAGATAGTGTTATTGATTTTCCTAGTTTTCTTGAACACAACTACTTTATGAGTCTTGGCCGTGACCTTAAGCATTTTTTTTCCAGTATTACCACCGGATACATAAATGCCACAGACACATAACTGGGTGAACCTTTTCAGATGTGACTCAGCTTTGCTAGAGTCCTCAGTTAGAGGTGCCCAGAGCTCTTAAGCACACTCTTTTTCTTTGGACCACCACTTTAACCGCTTAGTCTCAAGCTTTTCACTTGACACCTTCATGCCACAAGCACATGGTTAGGGACAGCTTGATTTAGCCGCTTAGGCCAGGATTTTATTCCTTTGGGCCCTCCTATCCATTAATACTCAAAGCCTTGGATCCTTTTTACCCTTGCCTTTTGGTTTAAAGGGTTATTGGCTTTTTCTACTTGCTTTTTCTTTCTTTTTTTTTCTTATTTTTCTTTTCGCATATATTTTTTTTTTCTTTCGCAAGCTTTTGCTATTCACTGCTTTTTCTTGCTTCAAGAATCAATTTCATGATTTTTCAAATTATCAATAACATTTTTCTTTTTTCATTATTCTTTCAAGAGCTAACAATTTTAACATTCATAAACAACAAACTCAAAAATATTCACTGTTCAAGCATTCATTCAGAAAACAAAAAGTATTGCCACCATGATGGTAACCCATGGGTGTATTGGTAAAAATTTTCCTCAATAAAACTGCGTTACAAGTATAGCTCTACCAACAATAATCCTCGGGCATCAAATTTAGAAGAGGAATTTGGTTGTCACAAGTTCAACCCCAATAAAAATAACCGAAGTATTCAAACCTCGGGTCGTCTCACAAGGAATGGGCAAACATGTGCTTCAACATTGGTTAGAAATCCGGGGTTGTGAGTTATGAGCATAAAAATAAATGGAAATCTTAACAAGGAAGTGATCTTAGATCGCAAGAAACTAATTTAATCAACTAAGCAATATATGAGTGATTTCAAACTAACAAAGTAACATTCAATATGATTCTATTCTAAGCTAAACAAGTAACTATAACTAAGGAAAGTGATTGGGAATTTTGATTTTCAAGTATGAATAATAAAAGCAACTCTTGGCTAGGCATGGGAATTGGGGTCACCATCCTTTGTCTAATAACCATATCATGACAATTATAAGGAACCAAACTCATTAAGTCTACTTCTATACTTGAAGTACGTCAAATGGTTTGGTCAACATCAATCCATAAGTTCTAACCTCACTACTAATTGACTTAGTAGAAGATTGGCATCAATGGTTATCAAATTGACCACTAAGGGCTCCCAAATCATCAAATCCATTAGACTCAATGACTCAAGTTTACCCAATTTCTTTGGCCTAGGCCAAGAGTAAAGAGAACTACTCCATAGTCAAAATAAACATTTCATCAAACACATGGTAAGCATTAACAAAATACATGTTCAAAATAGCAATTAAATTGAAATCAACAAGTACCCACTAACAATTGTCAACATACAATCATCCAAACAACACAATTAAACATAGAAATCATCAATATAACATCAACAAGCCAAGATTCATAACATTCATGAAATGGGTATAAAATGACAATTGACAAGAATTCATAAAACTATCACAAGATATAAGCAAAATTATAATACACCATGCGTGCGTGCGCACCGATTGCTTTTGCGATCCACGCGTGCGCGCCAAGTGTGCGTCCGCGTCGATAGGAATCTTCTGATCTGCGCGGATGCGTCCATCCTTGCGCGCCGCTTCCAGCCAAATTCATCCATGTATTGCTCACCATGCGTGTGGGTGCGCCAATGCTGCTTTTTCTAAAATTTCAAGTCTTCATGTTCCTCCCTTTTGTACATGCTTTCTTTCTCTCTTCTAGGCCATTCATACCCTATAATTCCTGAAATCACTCAACAAATACATCACGGCATCGAATGGCAATAGAAGAGGATTAAAATATGGCAATTTTGAGGCAGAATAAGCATGTTTTTCATCATGGGGCAATATTAGGAAGTGAACATGATGAGCGGATAATTTATACGCTTTTTGGCATTGTTTTTACATAGTTTTTAGTATGATTTGATTAGTTTATAGTATATTTTTATTAGTTTTTAAATAAAAATCACATTTCTGGAATTTACTATGAGTTTGTGTGTTTTTCTGTGATTTCAAGTATTTTCTGGCTGAAATTGAGGGACCTGAGCAAAAATCTGATTCAGAGGCTGAAAAAGGACTGCAGATGCTGTTGGATTCTGAACTCCCTGCACTCAAAGTAAATTTTTTGGAGCAACAGAAGTCCAAATGGCGCACTCTCAATTGTGTTGAAAAGTAGACATCCAGGGCTTTCCATCAGTATATAATAGTCCATACTTTTCCCGAGTTTAGACGACGCAAACTGGCAATCAATGCCAGTTCTCTGCCCTATTCTAGCATTAAACGCCAGAAACAGGTTACAAGTTAGAGTTAAACGCCCAAAATAGGTTACAACCTGGCGTTTAACTCCAGAAACAGCCTAGGCACGTGTAAAGCTCAAGTCTCAGCCCAGCACATACCAAGTGGGCCCCGGAAGTGGATTTTTGCACTATCTATCGTAGTTTTCTCATTTTCTGTAAACCTAAGTTACTAGTTTAGTATTTGAACAATTTTTAGAGATTTATTTTGGACATTATGACATTTTTCACGTTTTACATTGTATTTCTGACAGCATGAGTCTCTAAACCCCATGGTTGGGGGTGAGGAGCTCTGTTGTGTTTCGATGAATTAATGCAATTACTACTGGTTTTCATTCAATCACGCTTGTTTCTATTCTAAGATATTCACTCGCACTTCACCCTGATGAATGTGATGATCTATGACGCTCATCACCATTCTCAACCCATGAATGCGTGCCGGATAACCACTTCTGTTCTAACTTATATTGAGTGTGCATCTCTTTGATTCCTGGTTCACGTGTTTGATTGCATCTCCTGACAACAGAGCATTCGAATCCGTGAGATCAAAGTCTTCGTGGTATAGGCTAGAATTATTGGCGGCTATTCCTGAGATCCGAAAAGTCTAAACCTTGTCTGTGGTATTCCTAGTAGGATCTGGGATGGGATGACTGTAACGAGCTTCAAACTCATGAGTGCTGGGAGTAGTGACAGACGCAAAAGGATCAATGGATCCTATTCCAACATGAGTGAGAACCGACAGATGATTAGCCGTGCGGTGACAGCGCATTTAGACCATTTTCACTGAGAGGACGGATGGTAGCCATTGACAACGGTGATCCACCAACATACAGCTTGCCATGGAAGTAGCCTTGCGTGTGTGAAAAAGAAGACAGTAGGAAAGCAGAGATTCGGAAGACAAAGCATCTCCAAATCCTCAATCTGTTCTCCATTACTGAATAACAAGTATTATTTAATTTATGCTTTTTACTCTTTATAAATATAATCACTCTTATTATTGATTTCTTGACTAAGAATTACAAAATAACCATAGCTTGCTTCAAGCCGACAATCTCCGTGGGATCGACCCTTACTCACGTAAGGTATTACTTGGACGACCCAGTACACTTGCTGGTTAGTGGTATGAGTTGTGAAAAGTGTGATTTACAATTCGTGCACCAAGTTTTTGGCGCTGTTGCCAGGGATTGTTCGAGTTTGAACAACTGACGGTTCATCTTGTTGCTTAGATTAGGAAAATTTTGTCTTTTGGGTCTGTGATGAGCGGATAATTTATACGCTTTTTGACATTGTTTTTAGTATGTTTTTAGTAGGATCTAGTTACTTTTAGGGATGTTTTTAATAGATTTTGTGTTAAATTTACATTTCTGGACTTTACTATGAGTTTGTGCATTTTTCTGTGATTTCAGGTAATTTCTGGCTGAAATTGAAGGACTTGAGCAGAAATCAGATTCAGAGGTTGAAAAAGGACTGCGGATGTTGTTGGATTCTGACCTCCCTGCACTCAAAGTGGATTTTCTGGAGCCACAGAACTCAAAATGGCGCGCTTCCAATTGCATTGGAAAGTAGACATCCAGGGCTTTCCAGCAATATATAATAGTCCATAC
>NC_029792.2:56328373-56328578 GCF_000816755.2 Arachis ipaensis | reverse complement strand
TTAACCAGAATCTTCGTGGCGTAAGCTAGAATGATGGCGGCATTCAAGAGAATCCGGAAAGTCTAAACCTTGTCCGTGGTATTCCGAGTAGGATTCAATTATTGAATGACTGTGACGAGCTCCTAACTCGCGATTGCATGGCGTTAGTGACAGACGCAAAAGGATAGTAAATCCTATTCCAGCATGATCGAGAACCAACAGATGA
>NC_029792.2:56273562-56328255 GCF_000816755.2 Arachis ipaensis | reverse complement strand
CTGTTGGATTCTGACCTCCCTGCACTCAAAGTAGATTTTCTGGAGCTACAGAACTCGAAATGGCGCGATTCCAATTGCATTGGAAATTAGACATCCAGGGCTTTCCAGCAATATATAATAGTCCATACTTTGGCCAAGAATTGACGACGTAAACTGGCGTTCAACGCCAGCCTTCTGCCCAAATCTGGCGTCCAGCGCCAGAAAAGGATCCAAAACCAGAGTTGAGAGTTGTAGTCACGTAAGGTATTACTTGGACGACCCAGTGCACTTGCTGGTTAGTTGTATCGAAGTTGTGACAATTATGAATTAAGATCAGAGCACCAAGCTTTGGAGCCATTACCAGGATTTGTTCGAGCCTGGAGATCACAATTTCGTGCACCAGTCAGAGTCTTTTATTTTCGTTTGAAAAATTTTCCAAAAATTTATTATTTTTCTTTATTAATCTTTAGAGTTTTTCTGTTTGAGTCTAGTTTCATATTTTAAGTTTGGTGTCAATTGCATGTTTTTATTTTCCTTTAAATTTTCGAATTTGTGTTCAATGTTCTTTCTTGATCTTCAAGTTGTTCTTGCTATTTTTCTTGTTTGATCTTTAGTTTTTCCTGTCCTGTGTCTTTTCTTGTTTCTCTTGTGCGTTTTCAAAAAAAACACGTTAAATTTATAGCTCAGTTGGCTAGAGCGTTGTGCTTATGTTCTTGGTAATTGATTATCTTCCTTTTAAAACTTTTTCAAAAATAATTTTTCTTTGATTAAATCTTGTGCCAAACTTTTAAGTTTGGTCTTTCCAGCAATATATAATAATGCATACTTTGTCCGAGTTTAGATGACACAAACTGGCATTCAACGCCAGTTCTCTGCCCTATTCTGGCATTAAACGCCAGAAACAGGTTACATGTTAGAGTTAAACGCCCAAAATAGGTTACAACCTGGCGTTTAACTCCAGAAACATCCTAGGCACGTGTAAAGCTCAAGTCTCAGCCCCAGCAAACACCAAGTGGGCCCCGAAAGTGGATTTCTGCACTATCTATCATAGTTTACTCATTTTCTGTAAACCTAGGTTACTAGTTTAGTATTTAAACAACTTTTATAGATTTATTTTGGACATTATGACATTTTTCACGTTTTACATTGTATTTCTGACGGCATGAGTCTCTAAACCACATGGTTGGGGGTGAGGAGCTCTGTTGTGTTTCGATGAATTAATGCAATTACTACTGTTTTTCATTCAATCACGCTTGTTTCTATTCTAAGATATTCACTCGCACTTCACCCTGATGAATGTGATGATCTGTGACACTCATCACCATTCTCAACCCATGAATGCATGTCTGACAACCACTTCCGTTCTAACTTAGATTGAGTGTGTATCTCTTTGATTCCTGGTTCATGTGTTTGATTGCATCTCCTGACAATAGAGCATCCGAATCCGTGAGATCAGAGTCTTCGTGGTACAGGCTAGAATTATTGGCGGCCATTCCTGAGATCTGGAAAGTCTAAACCTTGTCTGTGGTATTCCGAGTAGGATCTGGGATGGGATGACTGTAACGAGCTTCAAACTCACGAGTGCTGGGCGTAGTGACAGACGCAAAAGGATCAATGGATCCTATTCCAACATGAGTGAGAACTGACAGATGATTAGCCGTACGGTGACAGCGTATTTAGACCATTTTCACTGAGAGGACGGATGGTAGCCATTGACAACGATGATCCACCAACATACAACTTGCCATAGAAGGAGCCTTGCGTGCGTGAAGAAGAAGACAGTAGGGAAGCAGAGATTCCGAAGACAAAGCATCTCCAAATCCTCAATCTGTTCTCCATTACTGCATAACAAGTATTATTTAATTTATGCTTTTTACTCTTCATAAATATAATCACTCTTATTATTGATTTCTTGACTAAGAATTACAAAATAACCATATCTTGTTTCAAGCCGACAATCTCCATGGGATCGACCGTTACTCACGTAAGGTATTACTTGGACGACCCAGTGCACTTGCTGGTTAGTGGTACGAGTTGTGAAAATTGTGATTTACAATTCGTGCACCAGAACACAAAACCATGCATTTCTTGTGAATAAGTGTGAGAAATATTGACAAAACCTCCTAAATTCTACACAATATAAACCACAAAATTGGGTTTATCAAATCTTTCCACACTTAAACCAAGCATGTCCTCATGCTTAAAATAAAAAGACCAAAGATCATGGTGAAAAAGGGTTTATGAAATGCAAACTACCTAAGTGGATGCATGCAACTAATGTAAAATCATCTACCTACTTGGTCAAGAGTAAATCTATCCTCCAAGAATACATGTGAGCATATAGGGTGAAAATAGTACGTAATTCATGAATCCTACCAAATTGAACATCACTAAGCGGTGCATATGACTTGCTAAGTGAACGCTTGTGAAGTCGGGAACAAAGAATTGAGCGTCGAATCCTCACTAGAAGTGTATCTGCTCTATTCGCTCAAGTGTATAGGGTTCGTCGCTCAATCTTCTCCTAATCATGCTTTCCAAGATTTATCTTTCCTCTAATCAATCAACAATTACTTAATGCATGCTTACAAGTATCATGAGGTCTTATTCATGGGTTATAACGGGGCTAGGGTGAAGGTAAGGATGTATATGGCCAAGTGAGCTTAAAATTTGAGTCCTTGATTAACCTAGGATCCCACTAGACACATAGAACAACCTATACAACTATAATACATTACCTAGCTACCCTTGAGTTTCACTTTCTTGCATACTCATGCATTCTTTTTAATTCGCACCCATATGCATTGTTTTCTTCATTACTTTGTCTTGGGGTTTCTTTGTCCCCTTTGTTGCTTATATTATTTTTTTTTATTATTATTATCCCCTTTTCTTGGGGCCTTGTGAACAAAAGTTTCAATGCATATAGTCTAATCATTCAATGCATGAATATGTTCCCAAATCCTAGAATTTTCAATTACACTACAATTACACACCTATATATCTACCAAAATTTCCCAAGCATACCCTAATTGAATGATACACATCATAACTTACTTAAGCCAATCAAGGATCCAAATTTAGGGACATTCATGGTTTTTCACTTAGGGTTGTTGATGTGCTCTATTTAAGAACAAAGAAGGGTTTATTATAGGCTCAAAATTGGTTAGCAATGGTGGATAAGAGGGTTAAGGCCATTTGGGAAAAAGTGACTATTGAAATGATGGCCTCAATCATGTAAATACATTCATACACAAAGTAATGGACATATAGAATCAGACAAAGCAAGGATCACAATCATAGAGAGAGAGATATGCACACAATAATAGAATTAATGGTTAGAAGATGTAACCATGCAATAGGCTCAAAATGTTCATGCTTGTGTTCTCAGTTCAATCACTATGTTCCAAAATACATTCTTAAAGCAAGTTTACTGCAAAAATTTTCAAAAATTTGATAGGGTAGGTGATGAGCGGATAATTTATACGCCTTTTGGCATTGTTTTTAAGTAGTTTTCAGCATGTTTTAATTACTTTTTAGTAAATTTTTATTAGTTTTTTTTTCAAAATTTACATTTCTGGACTTTACTATGAGTTTGTGTGTTTTTCTATGATTTCAGGTATTTTCTTGCTGAAATTGAGGGACCTGAGCAAAAATCTGATTCAGAGGCTGAAAAAGGACTGCAGATGCTGTTGGATTCTGACCTCCCTGCACTCAAAATGGATTTTATGGAGGTACATAAAACCAATTGGCGCGCTCTCAATTGCGTTGGAAAGTAGACATCTAGAGCTTTCCAGCAATATATAATAGTCTATACTTTGCCCAAGTTTTGACGACACAAATTGGCGTTTAACGCCGAGTCTTTACCATATTCTGGCGTTAAACGCCAGAAACAGGTTGCAAACCAGAGTTAAATGCCAGAAATAGGCTACAAACTGGCATTTAACTCCAAGAGAAGCCTCTACATGTGTAAGCTCAATGCTCAGCCCAAGAACACACCGAGTGGGCCCCGAAAGTGGATTTCTGCACTATCTGCACTTAGTTACTTATTTTCTGTAACCCTAGCTACTAGTTTAGTATAAAAACAACTTTTAGAGATTTACTATGTACCTCATGGCATTTTCACATTTTACATTGTATTTCTAATGGCATGAGTCTCTAAACCCCATGGTTGGGGGTGAGGAGCTCTGCTGTGTTTCGATGAATTAATGCAATTACTACAGTTTTCCATTCAATCACGCTTGTCTCTATTCTAAGATATTCACTCGCGCTTCATCCTAAAGAATGTGATGATCTGTGACATTCATCACCATTCTCAACCTATGAACGCGTGCCTGACAACCACTTCCGTTCTACCTTAGATTGAGTGTATATCTCTTAGCCTCTTGGTTCATGATCAGAGTCTTCGTGGTATAGGCTAGGACTATTGGCAGCCATTCCTGAGATACAGAAAGTCTAAACCTTGTCTGTGGTATTACGAGTAGGACCTGGGAAGGGATGACTGTGACGAACTTCAAACTCGCGAGTGATGGCCGTAGTGACAGACACAAAAGAATCAATGGATTCTATTCCAACATGAGTGAGAACCGACATATGATTAGTCATGCGGTGACAGCGCATTTGGACCATTTTCACTGAGAGGATGGATGGTAGCTATTGACAACGGTGATCCACCTACATACAGCTTGCCATGGAAGGAGACCAGCGTGCGTGAAGAAGAAGACAGTAGGAAAGCAGAGATTCAGAAGACAGAGCAACTCCAAAACCTCAATCTGTTCTCCATTACTGCATAAGTAACCTTTATTTCATGTTATTTAGCTTTCATAAACAAAAGTAATTTTTATTATTAATCTCCTGACTAAGATTTACAAGATAACTATAGATTGCTTCAAGCCACCAATCTCCGTGGGATCAACCCTTACTCACGTAAGGTATTACTTGTTGTTCTTGGTGTTCATCTTGATCTTCAAAGTGTTCTTGGAGTTCATCTTGACATTCAAAGTTTTCTTATTTGTTTTCGTTGTTTTGAGCTAAAAACTCTAAGTTTGGTGTCATTTTATTGTTTTTCTCTTTCCTCATTAAATTCAAAAAAAATATCTTTTCTCTTTATTTTAAGTTAATTTTCGAAATTTACATAAGAATTTGAGATTTTTATTTTAAAATTTCTATTTTATCTTATCTTAGTTTTAAAAATTTCAAAATTTAAATCTTTTTCAAATCCTTATCTTCACCCACATTTTTTTTCAAATCTTTTTAATTAATTAATTTAGTTTTCAATTTTCTTTTATTTGTTTTTCTTCTAATTTTCGAAATTGTAGTCAATTTTTCATTTGTTTTATTTTATTTTATTTTATTTTAATTTTGGTTTTCAAAAAAAATAAAGTAAAAAATAAATAAAAAATATCTTATTTGCAATCCGCATCATCTCCCTTTCTCCATCATGGACCTAAGTGGAAATGAACAGTCCAGAAGGACTCTGGGGTCATATGCTAACCCCACTACTGCTGCATATGGGAGTAGCATCTGTATACCTCCCATCAAAGCAAGCAGGTTTGAGCTAAATCCTCAGCTCATTGTCATGGTGCAGTAAAATTGCCAATATTCCGGTCTTCCACAGGAAGAACCTACTGAGTTTCTAGCACAGTTCTTGCAAATTGCTGACACAGTACATGACAAGGAATAGGATGTCTACAGATTATTACTGTTTCCATTTGCTGTAAAAGATCAAGCTAAGAGGTAGTTAAATAACCAACCTACAGCAAGCATAAGAACATGGAAACAATTATCAGACAAATTTTTGAATTAATATTTCCCTCCAAAAAGGATGACATAGCTGAGGCTGGACATCCAAGGATTTAAACAAGAGGATGATGAATCCCTTTATAACGCCTGGGAGAGGTATAGAGGGATGCTAAGGAAATGCCCCTCTAAAATATTTTTAGAGTGGGTGCAGTTAGACATCTTCTACTACGGGATTACAGAAAAAGCTCAGGTATCTCTAGACCACTCAGCTGGTGGATCTATACACATGAGAAAGACTATTGAAGAGGCTTAAGAGCTTATCGATATAGTTGCTAGAAATCAGCATCTGTACATAAGTAATGAGTCCTCCATGAAAGAAGAAGTTAAGGCAGTATCAACTGACTTTATGATGCACAGAAAACTTGTCTCATAACAAATTTCCTTCGGCAAGTATACCGAATTTGTCGTCAAGTAAAAACTCATAATAGAGTGAGGTCGAATCCCACAGGGATTGATTGATCAAGCAACTTTAATCAGAGGAATGTTCTAGTTTAACGAATCCAGAATTTGAGTTGAGAATTGCAGAAAATAAAATGGCGGGAAGGTAAATGGCAGAAAAAGTAAATGCTAGAATTAAAGAACTGAAAGAAATAACTAAAAGTAAATTGCAGAATTGTAAATGGGAATGGGGGAATTGCTCATAAAAGTAAGTAACAGAAATTAAAGAGAATGGGTAAGATCAGAAATGGGGGGTTCATTGGGATTAGGAGATGTTGAATTCTCCGGATCAATTTCATTTTCATCTCTTCCTCAATCAATGCACTCATTGATCTCCTTGGCAATCTTAAGTGATTGAATTACAATTTCTTGTAATTCAATCTCTCATATCTTAATCAGTAGCCAATTCCTTGGTCAATTGCTCATGAGAAGAGATGAAGTATGGTCACTGATTATACCACATGCATTTCCCAAATCAAGTGTTGCAAGGATTATAGTCACATATCCATCCAAACCCAATTTGGTCCAGCATGAGAAATCATTTCTAGCATGATCTCTTCATTCCTCTTTCAAGGTTCAGAAGAGATCCAAGTATGAATAGCTTCTTTTCCAAGATAACTACCCAATTGGATGAAGATCGAAAGCTTTCAAGTAAAATCAAGAGAAAAGATAGAAGAAGAATAATGAAAACTAGTATTGATCCATCAAATTACAACAGAGCTCTCTAACCCAATGAAAGGGGTTTAGTTGTTCATAGCTCTAGAAAATGAAAACAAAGATGAAGAATACATAATGAAAACTAGAAGTACAGAGGAAGTAAATACAGAGAGTAGTTCTATGCCAAGAGGCTCCCTATAATTTCCAACTCCCAATTTAATTCAAAGCTACTCCTATATATACTACTCTTCTTATGCTTGAATCAAGATGTAAGTTAATATCTACCCAAAACTAGCTTATTTCCTAAGGAAATGCATGAAACTACCCTAAAAACAGTAAAGAAAAGGTCAGTAAAACTGGCCAAAATGCCCTGGCATCACTTTAGTCCTCAGGAACAAGTTGCTCAACTCAATCAGCAGCTATCTTCTATAACAAGGCAGTTAGTAGATTTTAAGGAGATGCTACAAGAGACCAAAATTGCTAACAAGGATATGGAATCACAATTGAATCAGACAAAACAACAGTTATCAAAATAGATAATAGAGGAGTGCCAAGCAGTTCAATTAAGAAGTGGAAAAACGTTAAATACCTGAACTCAAAGCAGTAGAAAGTCAAGAAGAAAACAACTGACAGAGGATGAGCAAACCACTGCTCAAAATCCCTCTGAGGATGATAAGAGCCCAGAGAGGAATAATTCTGGCGTTCAAACGCCAGAAAAGGATGAAAAGCTGGCGTTAAACGCCCAACCCATGCTCAGTTCTTGCGTTCAAACGCCAGAAATAGGTAAAGAGTTGGCGTCAAACACCCAATGGAAGCTCAATTCTAGCATTCAAACGCCAGAAAAAGGTAGGAATTTGGTGTTAAACGCCAATCCAGCTTCCAACCCTGGCATTCAAGCGCCAGTGAGGGATCAGACACCTTCAAGTACTGATAATAATTCCTCTAAGAAGGCTTCTCCAACCACCTCTACAGGAAATAAATCTGCAGCAACTAAGGTTGAAGAATACAAAGCCAAGATACCTTATCCTCAGAAACTCCGCCAAGCGGAACAGGATAAACAATTTGCCCGCTTTGTAGACTATCTCAGGACTCTTGAAATAAAGATTCTGTTTGCAGAGGCAGTTAAGCAAATACCCTCTTATGCTAAGTTCATGAAAGAGATCTTAAGTCATAAGAAGGATTGGAGAGAAACAGAAAGAGTTTTTCTCACTGAAGAATGCAGTGCAGTCATCCTAACAAGCTTACCAGAAAAGCTTAAGGATCCCGGAAGCTTTATGATACCATGCACATTAGAGGGTACTTGTACCAAGACAGCTTTATGTGACCTTGGAGCAAGTATCAATCTAATCCCTGCATCCACTATCAGAAAGCTTGGCTTTACTGAAGTGGTCAAACCAACCGAATATGTCTTCGACTTACTGATGGGTCCATTAAATATCCATCAGGCATAATTGAGGACATGATTATCAAGGTTGGGCCATTTGCCTTTCCCACTGACTTTGTAGTGCTGGAGATGGAGGAGCACAAGAGTGCAACTCTCATTCTAGGAAGACCCTTCCTAGCAACTAGACGGACCTTCATTGATGTCCAAAAAGGGGAAGTGACCTTAAGAGTCAATGAGGATGAGTTCAGGCTGAATGCTGTTGAGGCAATGAAGCATCCAGACACATCAAAAGACTGCATGCGTCTTGATATTATTGACTCCCTGGTAGAGGAGATCAACATGGCTAAGAGTCTCGAATCAGAGGTAGAAGACATCTTTAAAGATGTTTAGCTTGATCTGGAGGGGTCAGAAGAAATAAAAGAGCCTCTGAAAATTCCTCAAAAAGAGGAGAAACCTCCTAAACCCGAGCTCAAACCACTACCACCATCCCTGAAATATGCATTTCTGGGAGAAGGCGACACTTTTTCGGTGATCATAAGCTCTGCTTTAAATCCACAGGAAGAGGAAGCACTACTTCAAGTGCTAAGGACACACAAGGCAGCTCTTGGGTGGTCCATAAGTGATCTTAAGGGCATCATCCCAGCAAGATGCATGCACAAGATTCTATTGGAGGACGATGCTAAGCCAGTGGTTCAACCACAGAGGCGGCTAAATCCAGCCATGAAGGAGGTGGTGCAGAAAAAGGTCACCAAGTTACTGGAGGCTGGGATTATTTATTCTATTTTTGATAGTCACTGGGTGAGCCCTGTCCAAGATGTCCCCAAAAAGGGAGGCATGACAGTAGTTCATAATGAAAATAATGAATTGGTTCCTACAAGAACAGTTACAGGGTGGCGTATGTATATTGATTACAGAAGGCTCAATATAGCCACTAGGAAGGATCTCTTTCCTTTACCATTCATAGACCAGATGCTAGAAAGACTAGCAGGTCATGAATACTACTGCTTTTTGGATGGCTATTCAGGTTACAACCAAATTGTAGTAGATCCTCAGGACCAAGAGAAAACAGCATTCACATGTCCTTCTGGAGTGTTTGCATACAGAAGGATGCCTTTTGGTCTGTGTAATGCACCTGCAACCTTTCAGAGGTGCATGCTCTCTATCTTCTCTGATATGGTAGAGAAATTTTTGGAAGTCTTCATGGATGACTTCTTAGTATTTGGAGACTCATTCAGCTCCTGCCTTAACCATCTAGCACTTATTTTGAAAAGATGCCAAGAGACCAACCTAGTTTTAAACTGGGAAAAATGTCACTTTATGGTGACTGAAGGAATTATTCTTGGGCATAAAATTTCAAACAAGGGAATAGAGGTGGATCAAGCTAAAGTGGAAGTAATTGAAAAATTACCACCACCTGCCAATGTTAAGGCAATTAGAAGCTTTCTGGGGCATGCAGGATTCTATAGGAGGTTTATAAAAGATTTTTCAAAAATTGCAAAACCTCTGAGTAATATGCTAGCTGCTGACATGCCATTTGTATTTGACACAGAGTGTCTACAGGCGTTTGAAACTCTGAAAGCTAAGCTGGTCACATCACCAGTTATTTTTGCACCAGACTGGACATTACCATTCGAACTAATGTGTGATGCTAGTGACCATGCCATTGGTGCAGTATTGGGACAGAGGCATAACAAGCTTCTGCATGTCATTTATTTTGCTAGCCGCATTTTAAATGATGCCCAGAAAAATTACACAACCACAGAAAAAGAATTGCTTGCAGTGGTTTATGCCATTGACAAGTTTAGATCATACTTAGTAGGATCCAAAGTGATTGTGTACACTGACCATGCTGCTCTTAAATATCTACTCACAAAGCAGGATTCAAAACCCAGGCTCATAAGATAGGTGTTGCTTCTGCAAGAGTTTGATATAGAAATAAGAAACAGAAAAGGGACAGAGAACCAAGTGGCTGATCATCTGTCCCAGATAGAACCAGTAGAAGGGGCGTCCTTTCCCTCTATTGAGATCTCTGAAACCTTTCCGGATGAACAATTGTTTGCCATTCAGAAAACACCATGGTTTGCAGACATTGCAAAATATAAAGCTGCAAGATTCATACCCAAGGAGTACAGCAGGCAACAAAAGAAAAAATTAATTACTGATGCAAAGTACTACCTGTGGGATGAACCATATCTCTTTAAGTGATGTGCAGATGGAATAATCCGTAGGTATATGCCTAGAGAAGAAGCACAGAAGATCCTATGGCATTGTTATGGATCACAATATGGAGGACATTTCGGAGGTGAGCGAACAGCCACAAAAGTCCTCCAATGTGGCTTCTACTGGCCCACTCTCTATAAAGACTCCCGAGAGTTTATGCGTAAGTGTGACAGCTGCCAAAGTGCTGGAAATCTGCCTTATGGTTACGCCATGCCTCAGCAAGGGATCTTAGAGATTGAGTTGTTTGACGTATGGGGTATTGACTTCATGGGACCTTTCCCACCATCATACTCAAACACTTATATTTTGGTGGCAGTCGACTATGTATCCAAATGGGTAGAGGCCATTGCAACACCCACCAATGATACTAAGACAGTGCTGAAGTTCCTCCAAAAACATATCTTCAGCAGGTTTGGTGTCCCTAGAGCACGAATCAGTGATGGGGGCACTCACTTCTGCAACAAACAGCTTTACTCTGCTATGGTCCGATATGGAATTAGCCACAAGGTGGCAACTCCATATCATCCACAGACAGATGGGCAAGCTGAAATCTCTAATAGAGAACTAAAAAGAATCCTGGAACGGACTATAAGTACCCGTAGAAAGGATTTGGCAAGAAGCTTGGATGACGCATTGTGGGCATACAGAACAGCATTCAAGACTCCTATAGGGACCTCTCCATACCAGCTTGTGTATGGTAAGGCCTGTCATCTGCCTGTGGAACTGGAGCATAAGGCCTACTGGGCAACCAGATTCCTAAACTTTGATGCCAAATTAGCTGGAGAAAAAAGATTGCTCCAGCTGAATGAGCTAGAGGAATTCAGACTCACTGTTTTCGAAAATGCCAAGCTTTACAAAGAGAAAGCAAAAAGGTGGCATGACAGAAAGCTGTCTTCTAGAGTCTTTGAACCAGGACAAAAAGTTCTGCTGTTTAACTCTAGGCTCAGATTATTCCCCGGGAAACTGAAATTCCGGTGGAGGGGACCATATGTGATTACAAGTGTGTCACTATATGGCTATGTGGAGCTTCAAGACATTGATTCTAATAAGAAGTTCATTGTTAATGGACAGAGAGTCAAGCATTATCTTGAAGGCAATGTTGAGCAAGAATGCTAAAAGCTGAGACTAGATTAAAAGCTCAGTAAGTTCCAGCTAAAGACAATAAAGAAGCGCTTATTGGGAGGCAACCCAATTTTTACTTATCTCTGTTAATTTTCTGTTTTCCATTTTTATTTGGTGTTTTCTTTAGGATGATGATCATGTGGAGTCACAAAAATCAAAGCAAAATAAAAAATAGCATAAAAAAGAGAACACCCTGGAGGAAGAGCTTACTAGCGTTTAAACGCCAGTAAGAAGCATCAGACTGGCGTTTAACGGCAGAAACAAGCACCAAGTTGGCGTTCAACGCCAAGAAAGCGGGAAAAGCTGGCGTTTAACGCCAGAAACAAGCAACAGTCTGGCGTTAAACGCCAGGATTGCACTCTATGGGCGTTTTGCACGCCTCAATGGAGCAAGGATGCTACGTCCTTGACCCCACCAGATCTGTGGACCCCACAGGATCCCCACCTACTTCACCACTCACATCCATCCATTATAAACCCCTTATACACACTATCACCCTCCCTTGGCCGAACCCACCACACATCTCCATCTCCTCCTTTCTTTCTTCTTTTGCTCGAGGACGAGCAAACATTTTAAGTTTGGTGTGGAAAAAGCCCCGCTTTTTCATTTTCCATAACCGTATGGCACCTTCCATGAGATTAGAGAAGATCAAAGAGCTATGAGGAAGGAGCAACAAAGGCAAGGAAGAGACATAGAGGAGCTCAAGAGCACCATTGGTTCTTCAAGAGAAAGAAGACGCCACCCTTACTAAGGTGGACCCTTTCCTTAATCTCCTTGTCTATTTATTTTTTTTCTATTTTCGTTCTCTATGCTTTATGTTTATTTATGTTTGTGTCCTTCTTACATGATCATTAGTGTCTAGTGTCTATGCATTAAAGCTATGAATATCCTATGAATCCATCACCTTTCTTAAATGAAAAATGTTTTTAATCACAAAAGAACAAGAAGTACATGATTTCGAATTCATCCTTGAAATTAGTTTAATTATTTTGATGTGGTGACAATACTTTTTATTTCTCTGAATGAATACTTGAACAGTGCATATGTCTTTTGAATTTGTTGTTTATGAATGTTAAAATTGTTGGCTCTTGAAAGAATGATGAAAAAGGAGAAATGTTATTTGATAATCTGAAAAATCATAAAATTGATTCTTGAAGCAAGAAAAAGTAGTAAAAGGCAAAAGCTTGCGAAAAAAAATTGGCGAAAAAAAAAGAAACAAAAAGAAAAAGCAAGCAGAAAAAGCCAAGAGCTCTTAAAACCAAAAGGCAAGGCTAAAATAAAAAGGATCCAAGGCTTTGAGCATTAATGGATAGGAGGGTCCAAAGGAATAAAATCCTGGCCTAAGCGGCTAAACCAAGCTGTCCCTAACCATGTGCTTGGGGCGTGAAGGTGTCAAGTGAAAAGCTTGAGACTGGGCGGTTAAAGTCGTGATCCAAAGCAAAAAAAAAAAAAAAAAGAGAAAGTGTGCTTAAGAACCCTGGACACCTCTAATTGGGGACTCTAGCAAAGCTGAGTCATAATCTCAAAAGGTTCATTTTTGGACTTTACTATGAGTTTGTGTGTTGATTTCAGGTATTTTTTGGCTGAAATTGAGGGACCTGAGCAAAAATCTAATTCAGAGGCTGAAAAAGGACTGCAGATGTTGTTGGATTCTGACCTCCCTGCCCTCGAAATGGATTTTCTGGAGCTACAGAATACCAATTGGCGCGCGCTCAATTGCGTTGGAAAGTATACATCCAGAGCTTTCCAGCAATATATAATAGTCTATACTTTGCCCAAGTTTTGACAACGCAAATTGGCATTTAACGGCAAGTCTTTACCCTATTCTGGTGTTAAACACCAGAAACAGGTTGCAAACCAGAGTTAAATGCCAGAAACAGGCTACAACCTGGCGTTTAACTCCAAGAGAAGCCTCTACACGTGTAAATCTCAATGCTCAGCCCAAGCACACACCAAGTGGGCCCCGGAAGTGGATTTCTGCACTATCTGCACTTAGTTACTTATTTTCTATAACCATAGCTAATAGTTTAGTATAAAAACAACTTTTAGAGACTTACTATGTACCTCATGACATTTTCACGTTTTACATTGTATTTCTGACGGCATGAGTCTCTAAACCCCATGGTTGGGGGTGAGGAGCTCTACTGTGTTTCGATGAATTAATTTAATTACTACAGTTTTCCATTCAATCACGCTTGTCTCTATTCAAAGATATTCACTCCTGCTTCATCTTGATGAATGTGATGATCTGTGACACTCATCACCATTCTCAACCTATGAACGCGTGCCTGACAACCGCTTCCGTTCTACCTTAGATTGAATGTATATCTCTTAGCCTCTTAGTTCATGATCAGAGTCTTCGTGGTATAGGCTAGGACTATTGGCGGCTATTCCTGAGATCCGAAAAGTCTAAACCTTGTTTGTGGTATTCCGAGTAGAATCTGGGAAGGGATGACTGTGACGAACTTCAAACTCGCGAGTGTTGGTCGTAGTGACAGACGCAAAAGAATTAATGGATTTTATTCCAACATGAGTGAGAACCGACAGATGATTAGTCGTGCGGTGACAGCGCATTTGCACCATTTTCACTGAGAGGATGGATGGTAGCCATTGACAATGGTGATCCACCTACATACAGCTTGCCAAGGAAGGAGACCTGCGTGCGTGAAGAAGAAGACAGTAGGAAAGCAGAGATTCAGAAGACAGAGCATCTCCAAAACCTCAATCTGTTCTCTATTACCGCATAACAAGTAACCTTTATTTCATGTTATTTAGTTTTCATAAACAAAAGTAATTTTTATTATTAATCTCCTGACTAAGATTTTCAAGATAACCATTGATCGCTTCAAGCCAACAATCTCCGTGGGATCAACCCTTACTCACGTAAGGTATTACTTGGACGACCCAGTGCACTTGCTGGTTAGTGGTACGAGTTGTGAAAAGTGTGATTTACAATTCGTGCACCAGTAGGGTACCCCAAAACATAGTTTCTTGGAAAAGAAGTTATTGTTTTGACCAAGTAACTCTATAGAAACTAACTATCATGCAAGGAGTATTTACAAGCAAAACTAACAACACATGCAATGTACTAACTACTAAGCAAAATATAAATCCATGGGTATTGAAGGGAAGAGATTGTTACCCGTGGAGATCGGTCGAACGACCTCCCCACACTTTAAAATTAGCACGGTCCTCCGTGCTATGAATAGTAGGTGATGATGAAGTGGAAGGAATAGTAGGTGGAAGGGCTATGTCAAGGCTTGGGTTGTTCATAGGAAGATGTAAGTATTTTCCGGTTGGGACCACATCGCCCTTAGCCAGAACTATAATCTTTCTTTCCTTTGCTTCCCAAAGAACACCTGCAGCAGGAACTAAATCAGATACCAATGCTGGAAATGATAATTACTCCGATCGTGAACTTGACTCATCGCTTGTTTGACAAGAAGTGGAATGTTCACCGGCTTTTCCGTGAGAACACACCAAACAAGCAAGGCGAGGTCTGCCATGAAGAAAGACTTGTGGGTGCTAGGTAGCACATAGTGAGATAGGATCTGGGCCCAAGCTCTAGCTTCCACAGTGAGGAAGCAAGCGTCAATGCTCTTGGGCCTCATCCAGAGTCGACCTTGGGTCCAAAATGTCTCTGGCTCAGCAATGACTCGAAGGATCGAGTACCATTCAAATCTAAACTTCTCTCGCTGGCGTAAGACTTCTTTGTAGCCATCCATGTCACTTGGTACCGGTAGGACATTAAGCACTTGCTGAATAGCCTCTTCCGAAACTGAAACTTACTTGCGGTGCATGTATATCGATTGAAGGGAGGAAAGATGGTAGTTAGTGTAGAATTCTTCAACCCAAGAGAGGTTGATTTCCCTTGGTTTTCTCAAAAGAAACTCCCATCGTCGTCGTTCAATGCGGGATAAAATACAAGGAGTAACCTTGTCCGGCGGAGCAAGTAGATGCTCGGGATGATAGTTCCGTACCACTATGAAGGGGAACATAAGTTCACAGAAGTGGTTGGGAAACCTTGAAGAATCTTTTGCCGGCTTACTCTTTTCCTTCTCATCAATAGGAGCGGGTGTCTTCGCTTTCTTAGTTAAGGATCCAGCTCCCAATGAAGGGTGCGCCTTAGAAGTGGATCTTTGGGGTGCCCTCTTTGCGGCTGGTTTCCTTGGAGCTTTCGCCTTGCCTTTCACGGTGGCCATCCTGAGAAAGGAAGGGATACAGGAAAACATTAAACCCAAGGTATCATTTTAATAAAAATATGCAAGTGAAGGATAGTAATCATAAAGACATGGGTCACAACACTTGGCATGGGATGCAAGAGGAAGTAAAACATGCAGTGGCATGAGAGGAGTAATCTCAAGCATCCATAACGAAGAGCAAGTCACATTCAATGAGTATCTAATTAGCAAGCAAAGTGGACTCAATGATCGTAGAGGATAACAAGTGAATGAAGAGAAGCATCCAATTGAAAGTACATTGTCAAAAGAAACCAAAATTGTATTCATGCATTTCCTCGAACACTTGGTGTGCAATTATTAAGCAAAGAGTAATTATGAGATACTTAATTAATTCAAAGCCCAAAATGGAACATCAATCATCACATAGACATCACACATTGGCAAAGATAAGAAAAAGAATGACAAAAGATCTATTAAAGCAAATTAAACTCAATTCAAAATCCATGGAAAAATAAGGAAAAAGGAAAAATAAGCAAACACAAAAAAAGGCAAGAAACATCATCATGTAAGTAAAAGAAAAACTAAGTGAAGCAACAAGAAACATCTAACTAGAAGAAATAATACAAAGAAAATGAAAGAAAAGAAATGGAAGAAGTGAAACCTTGAGAAGTAGAAGAGAACAAGGTTGAATCTTCTTTTGTGAAGATGAGAAAAAAGATAGGAGAAGTGTAGTGACACCGGAAGAGGTGCTTATCGCCGGTGAGTGGCCGGAGACAAGGGTGTGGATTGTGGAAGAAGAAGAAGAAGAGGGGTGTGATGGGGGAAGAAGAAAAGGGGAATTAAGAAAGAAAAGAGGTTGGGAAGTGGGAAACAAAACAGGGCGCGAAGTTATAAAACTGCTTCGCGCAACCGGCGCGCGCGCAGAGTGCGCTGGCGCATCGGTGAGGGTGTTAGCAAGGGACGCGCAGGTGGCAAGTACGCGGATGCGTGAGTGCCTGGCGCGAGTTGGGCATGGAATGGGCATAAATCTCGGGTATTTGGCCCAAGAGGTAGAATTGCGCCACCGGTGCGCACGCACAGTGCGCTGGCGCGTCGGTGCCCATTTTTCATTCTTCTATCTCTTTTTTTTAAGCATAACAAGACCTATTCTAACATATTCTTGGTAGGTGCTTAAGCTAGTAGCCAAAGAGAATTCTTCACAATATCATTCATAATTCAAAACATAGTATTCTCCCTACTTCACTACTTCATCTATACCAAAATGAGGAAAACTACATTAACATTCTAACTATTCAACAAGAAGAATAAAACTATCATTCCTATGCAATCAATCAATCATCAAGAAATCACAAAATTCACAAGAAATTGAAGGTTACAAATGAGATGGTATAAACAAGAAGATCTTACCACGGTGGGGTGCCACCCACCTAGCACTTTTCTTTAACGTCCTTAAGTTGGACGGTCCTTTTCTTAAGCTTCTTCTCTCCTTGGTGCATCCTCCAATAGGTACACATCTAGCTCTTTTGGGGGCTTGTAACCATGATACTTCTTCACTCTATGTCCATTCACTTTGAAAGTTGCTTCACTCTTGGGATCAAACAACTCTACCACTCTATATGGCTTTATCTCCTTCACCTTGAAAGGTCCTTCCCATCTAGAGCGAAGCTTGCCAGGCATAAATCGAAGCCTTGAGTTATAGAGAAGGACTTCATCACCTTCTTGAAAGTCCTTTTTCTGGATGTGATGATCATGAAATGCTTTGGTCTTCTCTTTATAGATCCGGACATTCTCATATGACTCGTTCCTCAAACACTCAAGCTCATCTAGTTGTAGTTTCCTAGCTTCACCCTCTTTGGCTAAATCCATGTTGCACTGCTTTACCGCCCAATAGGCTCGATGCTCAATCTCTATTGGAAGATGGCATGCCTTACCATAGACGATCCGGAAGGGACTCATCCCTATCGGAGTCTTGTAGGCCGTTCTATACGCCCATAGTGCATCTCCTAACCGGAGGCTCCAATCCTTTCTTTGTGGATTGACCACTTTCTCCAAAATCCACTTAATTTCCCGGTTGGACACTTCCGCTTGTCCATTTTTTGCGGATGATAAGCAGTAGCAACCTTATGCGACACTCCATAGCGCTTGAGCAATGCTTCTACCTTCTTGTTACAAAAGTGGGATCCTTGGTCGCTCACGATTGCTCGTGGCGACCCATAACGGCACACAATGTGACTCCTAATAAAAGAGACAACGGCATTGGCGTCGTCAAGGCGGGTAGGTATGGCCTCTACGTACTTTGACACGTAGTCAACCGCTAACAGAATATACAGATACCCACTAGAGTTGGAAAACGGTCCCATAAAGTCAATGCCCCATACATCAAATATCTCACAGAACAACATAGGTTGCTGAGGCATTTCATCCCTTTGGGATGTGTTTCCCGACCTCTGACACTGATGGCAAGACACACATAACCGGTTAGCATCCTTGAATAAGGTTGGCCACCAGAATCCATAATCCAACATTTTTTTAGCGGTCTTTTGTGGGACAAAGTGGCCACCACATTTGAACGAGTGACAAGCTTCAAGAATTGGTTGGGTTTCAGATTCCGGGATACATCTTCGAATTACTTGGTCCACGACTCTCTTCCACAAGTGAGGGTCATCCCAAATATAGTATTTGGAATCACTCCTGAACTTGTCCCTTTGGTTTTTCGAAAAGTTGGGAGGGAAGATTTTTGCAACTAAATAGTTCGCCATTGGGGCAAACCAAGGAAAGCTATCCGACACAGCATGCAATCTATCCAATGGGAATGAGTCATTGATTGGAAATGGATCAAATTTTAAATTTTCAATGCGGCTTAAATGATCCGCAACCAGGTTTTGAGATCCACTCCGGTCCCTAATCTCAATGTCAAACTCTTGCAAAAGCAAGATCCAACGTATGAGCCTAGGCTTTGACTCATTCTTTGTCAATAAGTACTTTAAAGCTGCATGATCTGTGTATACCACTATCTTTGACCCTAGCAAATAAGATCTAAATTTATCTAAAGCATGAACAATAGCTAAGAGTTTTTTTTCAGTAGTGGTATAGTTAGATTGTGCTGCATCTAATGTCTTAGAAGAGTAAGCAAAGACATAAGGGAGTTTACCATCGCGCTGTGCAAGAGCGGCACCTACAGCATGGTTTGATGCATCACACATTATTTCAAATGGCAACGTCCAGTTGGGGCCTCGCACAATTGGTGCCGTGGTAAGAACTCTCCTTAGCTCTTCAAAAGCTTTCACGCATTCACTATCAAACTCAAAAATCAACATCTTTTTGGAGTAGGCGCGACAATGGCAAAGCAATCTTGCTGAAATACTTGATAAAGCGCCTATAGAATCCTGCATGTCCCAAAAACGAGCAGACCTCCCTCACAGATGAGGGGTGAGGTAAAGTGGTGATAACATCGACCTTGGTCGGGTCTACAGAAATGCCTTCATGAGATACTACATGCCCTAACACTATGCCTTGTCGTACCATGAAGTGACATTTTTCAAAATTTAGGACAAGGTTAGTGTCAACACATCTAGCTAAGACCTTGGCCAAGCTCTCCAGACAACAATCAAATGAAGTACCGTAAACGCTGAAGTCATCCATAAAGACTTCCAGACAAGTCTCTATTAGGTCGGAGAAGACACTCGTCATGCACCGCTGAAAAGTAGCGGGTGCGTTATTGACGTTAGGATTTTCGCCAGTAAAGAATTTTATAAAAATAGTCGCGTTGTAGATATAGTCTCTAAACCAACAGAAATCCCTTCGCACAAACGTTTTTGGTTTTCACAAGTAACAAACCCCTAAATAAATTGATAACCGAAGTATTCAAACCTAGGGTTGTCTTCTCAAGGAACTGCAGGGAAGTATGTTCTTATTATTGGTTATGGAGATTTTAAATTGGGGTTTTGAGAATGAGGAGCGAATGGTTTAATTAGCAATTAAAGTAAATGAAGAACAAGTAATTTAAATGGCAAGTAAAATAAATAAATGACTGTAAATAAACTTTTGGCAAGGTATGGGAAATTAGAGGTCCTATCCTAGTTATCCTTATCAATGATGATGAGAATCGAATCTTAATTCCACTTTGTTAACCTTTACTAAGATAAAAGAAGGTCAAGGGATTAATTGGGTTGATCTTCGAATCCTATTTATTTCCTAAGAAAAGATTGGGATTATTGAAGTTCAATTTAATTAACAAGATAACAATTATCATTCATGTTTGAGTTTGATAACTCCTGAGTTACTGATTTCTTAACCAAGACCAAAAGGAGAAAATAAATCTACTGGAATAAAAATGTCTTCAGATGGGAATAAAAGCAATGTAAATAAGAGAAAGCAATATTAAACTGAAATACCTCAAATAACATTAATTCAAAAGAGTAATCTGTAACATGAATGTAGCATAAGCCAAATAGGCAACATAACTAATATAAGCATTAAAGTATTTGAAAGTAAGAGATAAATATAAAGTAAAAGAATATTGAACCTGGGATCGAGAGTCACTCCTAAAATTAAGAGAAATCCTAAATCCTAATCCTAAGAGAGAAGAGAGAGGAGAGAGCCTCTCTCTCAAAACTAAATCTAAATCATGAAACTAACTAAAGTGGTTACCCTCTTGAACAGATGCACTCCCTCACTTCATAACCTCTGGTCTATGCCTTCTGGACTTGGATTTGGGCCAAAAAGAGCTTCAGAATTCGCTGGGAGCATTTTCTGCAATTTCTGGTGCGTGGCCTCTGTCACGCGTCCGCGTGGGTCATGCGGTCGCATCATTCGGAGTTTTCCTTGTCACGTGGTCGGGTCAGTCATGCGGCCGCATCATATGTGTTCTGCTCAAGGCGCGCACAATTTGCCTAACCGGCCTAGTTCCATCTTGGAAATATATCGTATGCATGCACTTGCGGGGGTCAATTCCCACAATATCCGCTAGGCTCCATCCTATTGCTTTCTTGTACTTTCTTAGAATATCTAGGAGTCTTTCTTCTTCTTCACTTGAAAGCTCACTAGCATTAATGACTGGAAACCCTTGGTTGTCCTCTAAGAAAGCATACTTCAAAGGAGATGGAAGGGGCTTCAATTCACTTTTTACCTCAAGCTGGGGTTCCTTTTCATCAAGCTCATAGAGTTCATTCTTGACAACTTTCTCATGTTTATCCTCTTGGTCATCTGTCTCCTCAACAATAGGGTAGCACAACTTGTTGTGGTCTTCTTCTTGCACTTCCGCTACCACTTCATCAATTACATCACATCGGAGCACGAAATGTTCTTCGGGAGGATTGATGAGAGAACTTTTGCGTGGTCTAGAAATTTGAGGATAAATCCTCGTTGCAAGTATAGTTTCTAAACCTTCAAAAGTCCTTTCATACAAACGTTTTGGTTGTCACAAGTAACAAACCCCTTTTTAAATTGATAACCGAGTATTTAAACCTCGGGTCGTCTTCTCAAGGAATTGCAGGGAGGTATGTTCTTATTATTGGTTATGGAAAAAAAAGTATGTTTTTGGGTTTTATTAATGCATAATATAAGAAGCAACAATAGTAAATGGCAGAGGAAATAGAATAATAACAATAAAAATAAACTCTTGGCAAGGTATAAGAAATTGGAAGTCCGGACTTAGTTATCCTGAGTTACTAATTTCTTAACCAAAGCCAAGAATGTAGAAAGCTAAATTAAAATCACAAATATCTGGAATACCTCAGATAAAATACACTCAAAGTAGTAAAATCTAACATGGAAAAGTTCATAAGCCAATTGGGCAACATAAGTCAAATACAAATAAAAGCATTAGAGTATCTAAAAGTAAAAGAGAAATATGAAGAAAAAGGAATATTGAACCTGGATCGAGAGTCACTCTTAAAAACTAAGAGAAATCCTAAATCCTAATCCTAAGAGAGAGAGAGAGCCTCTCTCTCTAAAACTACATCTAAAACATGAAAAGTGGATTATGAGAGCCTCCATGAATGGATGCATTCCTCCACTTTATAGCCTCTAATCTGTGTTTTCTGGGCCGAGAACTGGGTCAGAAACAGCCCAGAATTCGCTGGTCTCGAATTCAACCACGTTGGATTTCTGTCACTGCGATGCGGCCGCATGGATCACGTGGTCGCGTCACCTAGCGTCATGGAAACTATAGCATATTATACATCAAATCAAAGCCCTGGACGTTAGCTTTCCAATGCAACTGGAACCGCGTCGTTTGGACCTCTGTAGCTAAAGTTATAGCCGTTTGAGCGCGAAGAGGTCAGACTGGACAGCTTAGTAATTTCTCCAAATTCTTGCATTCCTTCCACTTTTGCATGCTTCTTTTCTATCCTCCAAGCCATTCCTGCCCTATAATCTCTGAAAGCACTTAGCATACATATGAAGGCATCTAATGGTAATAAGAAAGGATTAATAATAAGCAATTATAAGATCAAAGAAGCATGTTTTCAATCATAGCACAAAATCAGGAAGGAAATATAAAACCATGCATATATTATGAATAAGTGGGTAAAGAGTTGATAAAATCCACTCAATTGAGCACAAGATAAACCATAAAATAGTGGTTTATCAACCTCCCCACACTTAAACACTAGCATGTCCTCATGCTAAGCTTAAGAGAAACTATAAAGATGAAGAGGAATGGTAGAATGTATGAAATGCAACCTATCTATATGAATGCAACTACATGCAAAATGTTTCTACCTACTTGGTTAAAAGTAAACAAATCTTTTAAGAACAAATATGAATTGGATTTCACTGATTCAAATAATGAAAATGAAGTACAAATAGACTTGTAGAAGAAAATAGCTCATGAAAGCCGGGAACAAGGAATTGAGCATCGAACCCTCACTGGTAGTGTATACACTCTAATCACTCAAGTGTTTAAGGTTCGATTCTCTCAATTCTCTACTATCCTTGCTTTCTAAGGCTTGCTCTTCATCTAACAATCAACATAAATTTAATGCACGAATACACATATCAATAGGTCTTTTAAGGGTTGTAATGGGGTTAGGGTCAAGGTAGGATTGTATTTGGCCAAGTGGACTAAAATCTGAATCCTTAATTAACTTAAACTTTCCACCTAACTTAAACAATCCATGTAATCATAATACAATATCCAACTATCCATCAACCATGTTTTTCACATATTCATGCATTCTAATTTCAAGTACAAGTGTTCAAGCTCTAAACCATGTTCCAGTATAATATTTCTTCAAACAAGTGTAACAAAAAAATTTATTCAAATTAGTGAAATGTTATAAAAATTTTCTTGAAAAAGAAAATATTACTTTAACCAAGTGGTAAAATATGCAGAAATCAAACAAATATGCAATCAATCATGCAAATGTAACAATGAACAAACAAAGAAAATAAAACAATGGTGTTGAGAAGAAGGTAACTAACCCATGGAGATCGGTATCGACCTCCCCACACTTAAAGATTGCACCATCCTCGGTGCATGCTAAGATGTACAAGTGGACGGGTTGCTAGCTATAACTGCTGCTCTTTCTCTAAAGATTGTGCAGACGGACTTGTTTGTCTTCCCATTAGGAAGCTTTTCCTCTCCCTTCGTGGTGGCCATCCTGAAAGAAGAGGGAAAAGAAAAAGTAACCCAAAAATAAAGATAGAAAATAAATAAAATATAATTAGGTTAATGCCAAATGATAAGCGTCTCATTTACATGGTAGCTACAACATGTAAGTAAGAAAATAGTGTAAGTACATGGCAAATCAATGGTGCAAAATTTGCAACAATGGGAAAGAGAGTGGGGAATGAGAGATAATATAAATTTATGTTAATGCAAGAGTAGTACAGATATAAAAGATTGGCATTGATATAAATAATATTACCTATCCAGAATAAAACAAGTCACTAAGCACCAAGAAAATACCAGAAAAGATGTAACAGTTAAATAAGAATATTTGAACACCAATGGTAAAATAATAAATTTAGAAAAATAAAAATAAAAAAATGCAATGAATGAAAGTATGCAATTAAATAAAATAGAAGAATGAGAAGGGAAATAAATAAAGTGAGAAAGAAGGAAGAAAGAAAAAATAAGGATTTGGAAAAGAAAAATATAAGATATTTTGGCAGAGTTGGATGAGCTGTGCGGCGCAAGCGACGCGGTCGCGTGGGGCACGCGTTTGCGTGAGTGCGCTTCAAGTGTGGTGACGCGATCGTGTCGGTCATGCGGTTGCGTGACCCATGTTATGCTTCTGGCGCGAGTGCAACCTCGCGCCAGCACAAGTCACTATTCAAATTAATTTAATTGCCAAGATTGGGATGACGCGATCGCGTGGGTCACGCGATCGCGTGAGTGGGTGTCAGCAAATGGATGACGCGGCCGCGTGGGGGACGCGGTCGCGTGATAAGGATTGTGCTTCCAGGACCAATCTAGCACCACTCTCGCACAATATTTCATTGTGCACCCTTTTATGTCGAAAACTCAGGGCACGCGGCCGCGTGGGGCACGCGGTCGCGTGGGAGGCCATGGTTCCCATGCGACGCGAATGTGTCGGCGACGTGGTCGCGTGGATTGAATTGTGCCATTGGCACGCCTCCAGCCACGCTCCAGCGTGACTCTTTGTTCATTTATTTTTTTCTTCACTCCCCTTGCGACGCGGACGCGTCGCTGATGCGATCGCGTCGCATAGTGAAAGATATTTTTTTTTATAATCTTAAAAATGCAGAATGTAGTGTTAATATGAATGTGATGCAAAACTCCAGGTTCAATATAACAAAATAAAATAAAATTCAAAGACAAACAAAACTAAATAAAATTAAAATTGAGAAAGGAATGATTATACCATGGTTGGTTGTCTCCCACCTAGCACTTTTAGTTAAAGTCCTTAAGTTGAAGATTTGATGAGCTTCCTGTTATGGTGGCTTATGCTTGAACTCATGCAGGAATCTCCACCAATGTTTGTGATTCCAGTAACCTCCGGGGTCCCAAACTAAGCATGTAAAGCCCTTAAGAAGCTTCAAACAGATAAACTCCCTTGTGCTCTTTTCTGATAACTACCACCTCTTTGCAAGCTTCTTCAATTTCAACCTCTTCCTCTTGGTAGCTCTCTTTCAATTCAATCTCCTCTTCATTGCTTTCCAAGGGCATGAGAGGTTGTGCTTCTTCTTCTTGAATCTCCATCTCTTGATCAACCTCTTCTAAGTCTTCAACTATGATATGATTTGGAGGTTGTACACCCTCCTCAGCCTCAATTTCAACCGTCTTGGAAGGAGGCTCTATGATTGGACTTTCCCATGGAGGTTCTGTATCTCCTAAGTCTTCAACCACTTCTTCTTCTTCAATAATTCCGGCTTCCTCTACTTGTTCCAGTACAAAGTCATGCTCCGTACTGTTCACTGGAGTTTCTAGTATCTCCTTTATACTACGTTCTTCATTAGATTGTCCACATGAAGCCATGGAGGTTCCTTGAGTGTCTGAACGTCGGAAAGCTAATTGACTCATTATTGCTTGCCCCAATTGATGAATGGTTGCCTGAAATCGATCCACTGTTTCTTTTAGGCGAACCTCTACTTCTCGGGTTGCTGGATTTGGACAGGACACATAGAGAAGTGGTGGTGGTTGGGAGTGAGTGGATTGGAATTGGGGTGGTTCTATATATGGTTCATATGGCTCATAAGGTGGTTGGTATGGTGGTTGAGGGTTAGGGTCATATGGAGGTGAATGGTGGTAGTTGGCTTGTGAGTGTGGTAGTTCAAAGTTGTGTTGAGGAAAGGGTTCATAGGCATATGGTGGTGGTTGTTGATAGTCCATTGGAGGTGGTTGTTGCCATGAGGGTTGATCAAATCCTTGTGGCTCCTCCCATCTTTGATTGTTCCAACCTTGATGCCTGTTCTCATTGTAATTTCTTCTTCCTGCAACATAATTGTAACCAGACTCATAGCCAAAGGGGTGAGAGTTCATAGTAAATAGAAATTAAAAATAAAAACAAATTGAAATTAAAAGGTTATTTAAATTTTTAATTTGAAAATTAAAATTTTTTGAAAATTTTTAAATTTGAATTTTGAAATTTGATTTTTTTGAAATAAAATAAGATAAGATAAAAAATTTTAAAATAAAAACCAATAACCTTTTAATTTACGAAAAAGCAGAAAAAATAAAAACAGAAATAAAAACAAATTAAAAAAGAAAAATATTTACAATAACCAATAATAAGGCACACGTTTGCAATTCCCTGGCAACGGCGCCATTTTGATGAGAGAACTTTTGCGTGGTCTAGAAATTTGCGGATAAATCCTCGTTGCAAGTATAGTTTCTAAACCTTCAAAAGTCCTTTCATACAAACGTTTTGGTTGTCACAAGTAACAAACCCCTTTTAAAATTGATAACTGAGTATTTAAACCTCGGGTCGTCTTCTCAAGGAATTGCAGGGAGGTATGTTTTTATTATTGGTTATGGAAAAAAAGTATGTTTTGGGGTTTTATTAATGTATAAGATAAGAAGTAACAATAGTAAATGGCAGAGGAAATAAAATAATAACAATAAAAATAAACTCTTGGCAAGGTATAAGAAATTGGAAGTCCGGACTTAGTTATACTGAGTTACTAATTTCTTAACCAAAGCCAAGAATGTAGAAAGCTAAATTAAAATCACAAATATCTGGAATACGTCAGATAAAATACACTCAAAGTAGTAAAATCTAACATGGAAAAGTTCATAAGCCAATTGGGCAACATAAGTCAAATACAAATAAAAGAATTAGAGTATCTGAAAGTAAAAGAGAAATATCAAGAAAAAGGAATATTGAACCTGGATCGAGAGTCACTCTTAAAAACTAAGAGAAATCCTAAATCCTAATCCTAAGAGAGAGAGAGAGAGAGCCTCTCTCTTTAAAACTACATCTAAAACATGAAAAGTGGATTATGAGAGCCTCCATGAATGGATGCATTCCTCCACTTTATAGCCTCTAATCTGTGTTTTTTGGGCCGAGAACTGGGTCAGAAACAGCCCAGAATTCGCTGGTCTCGAATTCAACAACGCTGGATTTCCGTCACTGCGACGCGGCCGCATGGATCACGCGGTCACGTCGCCTAGCGTCAGGGGAACTATAGCATATTATATATCAAATAGAAGCCCCGGACGTTAGCTTTCCAACGCAACTGAAACCCGTCGTTTGGACCTCTGTAGCTAAAGTTATAGCAATTTGAGTGCGAAGAGGTCAGGTTGGACAGCTTAGCAATTTCTCCAACTTCTTGTATTCCTTCCACTTTTGCATGCTTCTTTTCTATCCTCCAAGCCATTCCTGCCCTATAATCTCTGAAAGCACTTAGCACACATATCAAGGCATCTAATGGTAATAAGAGAGGATTAATAATAAGCAATTATAAGATCAAAGAAGCATATTTTCAATCATAGCACAAAATCAGGAAGGAAATATAAAACCATGCAAATATTATGAATAAGTGGGTAAAGAGTTGATAAAATCCACTTAATTGAGCACAAGATAAACCATAAAATAATGGTTTATCAAGTATGCTTCATGGCTTCCTCTAAATTAAACTTGATAGTCTTGTCTCCAACCTCAAAGGAATATGTGCCGGTGAAGGCATCTAACTTGAATTTAGAGGTCTTGAGGAAGGGTCTACTAAGTAGAATGGAGGATAAGTTTCTATTTTCTGTTGGGGGCATTTCAAGGATGTAAAAGTCAACCAAAAAAACCAAATCCTTGATCGCCACAAGTACATCTTCCGCTATTCCCATCACTGTGATCACACTTTTATCGGCTAAGGCAAATGTTTTGAGGGTTACCTAAAACTGTAGGTTGATCTCGGATGAGATTTTCAGTACTGGTCGGAGATGACGTGTCCGGCTGGTTGGTGGCAGCCGGAGCTGTTGTGTCCGACTTTTTGGATTGGCTACACTTCTGATCCTTGGTCACCGGAGGGTGGGGGGTACCTACAAGAGACTCCGATGCTTAAGTTAGCATGGGTATTAAACAGGTTTTTATGTAGAATCAGAGTATGAGTTATACTTGGGTGCTCCAGTGTATTTATAGTAGTGTGGAGTGACCTTTCTGGAGATAAGATAGTTATCTTATCTTATCTTATCTTTAAGTGAGGTCATCTTATCTTCTGGGGAACCGCCTTTATCCTTCTAGGCTTTGGCTGCCTTTAGATTGGGCTGTGTCCCTCAATTTGGGCCCTTATTGGGCCTCTGTAGCGTTTTGGCCGAGCTCTTTGTGAAGAGGTCGGTCATTGGCCGAGCTCTTTGAGAAGAGGTCAGATAGTCTGACCTGAAAAGGTCAGTCGGCTTGTCACTAAACATCCCGGGTCGGATATCTTGACCCAGGGTATGAATAGTGCCCCTGCTTGAGTTTGATCCTTCCGTGAGATCAAGCTTCGATCTCTTTAGAAGTCGTGCTCAAGCATCTGTCTGGCTTGTTTCTTCATTGCTTTGCAATTCTGGCAGATTTTCTAGAGGTTTGGTACTTGACAGTCCGTCCTCTTTTGAGTGGTGGTGTGGGTTTTCTACCCTTACCTTCTGGATCACGCCTTGCTTTTGTGTTGACAACCCTCTACTTTGGTGAAGTTATCCTTGCGGCTTGATATCCGGGCCTTTAGTGACTTTTCCAATGACTTTTTAGTGTTCTTTATATTGAACCTTTTTAGCCTCGGATGATGTACGTAGCCCTGTTTGAGATTGTGCCTTCTTTGAGTGGAGTTGTATCCCTTTTAGCTAAGCACCTTTGAGCCTTAAGTTGTTTCTCAACCTTTTGGCTTGTTCTTTTTTGAGATCGTACTTGCGCCTCTTCTTAGCTGACGTCGACCTGTACGACTTTTCCCCTGCTTGAGTTTGGACCTTTCCGCGAGATCATGCTTTCGGAGCTTCGATCTCTTTGAGGAAGTCGTCCTCAAGCATCCTGACTTTGGTCGATCTTGAGTAGTTTCTCCTTTGTGCGAGTCCGGTATTGCCTTTTTTAGTTTGTTGAGATGTCTTTTCAGCCTTCTTCCGACTTGTTTGTCTTCACTGTTCGGGCTTTTTAGTCAAAATCCAACAACTTTTTAAGCATAGTTTGTTTGGACAACTTTTTAGCTCCGTCTTTGAGGCCGTGCTTTTCGCTTTTTAAGTAGTGTCTTTTTTCAAGACTTCGTACCTTTCAGCGAAGCACTTCTGGCTTTGGTCTTTTGACCTTTCCTTGGCCTTCGTGAGATGTTTATAGAGTGTTGATACTTTGCTATCTGACCTCTTTTTGTTTTGTCCACTTTCTACTTGGTCGAGGTGGTCCTTTGGGGCTAACTTGTCTGACAACTTTTTAGTGTTCTTTGGTAGAACCTTTTTAGTTGGTCTGGACAATTTTGATAGCCTTGTCGTGGAGCCGTGGCTTTTTGGGCAAAGCTATGTCCCTTTTAGCGCACTTTTTCGTTGGTCCGACTTCTCTTGTCGGTCCAAGTTGTAGCTTTCGTTGGTCCGACTTCTTCTTGTCGGTCCAAGCTGAAGCTTTTGTTGGTCCGACTTCTTCTTGTCGGTCCAAGCTGTAGCTTTTGTTGGTCCGACTTCTCTTGTCGGTCCAAGTTGTAGCTTTCGTTGGTCCGAATTCTTCTTGTCGGTCCAAGCTGTAGCTTTTGTTGGTCCGACTTCTTCTTGTCGGTCCAAGCTGTAGCTTTAATTAGCTCGGGCTGACTTCTTCATGTCGGCCTCTTCTAAGTTATTTTTTAGTAATCCTCTTTCTTGGACCTTTGTCAAGTCTCTTTTAGGGATTACTTTTATAACTTGTTTGTAGGTGGCCGAATTCTTTACGTCGTCCTCTTCTAAGTTATTTTTGTAATCCTCTTTCTTGGACCTTTGTCAGGTCTCTTTCAGGGATTACTTTAATAACTTGTCTGTTGTAGGAGGTCGACTTCTTTACGTCATCCTCTTCTAAGTTATTTTTGTAATCCTCTTTCTTGGACTTTTGTCAGATCTCTTTCAGGGATTACTTTGTAGGAGACCGACTTCTTTATGTCGATCTCTTCTAAGTTATTTTGAAATCCTCTTTTTTGGACCTTTGTCAGATCTCTTTCAGGGATTACTTTTATAACTTGTTTTTCGTAGGAGACTGACTTCGTTAGGTCGATCTCTTCTAAGTTATAGCAATTCCTCTTTTATAGGGTTGGCCAGACCTCTTTCCAAGGATTTGCTGATAACTTGGGTTGACTTGGTCTGACTTCTCAACGTCGGCCAGTCTTTAAGTTATTATTTTAGCAATCCATAAGACCTCGTCAGGTTCTTTTTTCGGATCACTTTCGATAACTTCTTGCATTATTCTGTGTTCATCTTTGCCGATTTGTAGAAGGTGATTTCTGTTTTAGTCGACCTTTGGATGAATCGCGTTTTCATCTTTATTGGTCTTCTATCGTGATCGTGCAGTGAATCTGTTTTTCACTTTCTGCCGATCTGTTGCTTTATAATCGGGCGATGAATTATGCTTTCACTTTTTTGTCGACCTTGTAGAAATCAGGTGATGAATTCTGATTTCATCTTTGCCGACTTTTATCGTGATCGGGCGGTGAATTTGGTTTTCACCCCGCCGACCTTGTCGTGATCTGGCAGTGAAATTTGCGTTTCAGATTAATGCGTCTTGGTATAGTAGTGAATTTTGTTTTTACTTTGCAAACCTTTGTCGAAATCAAACGATGAATTCGGTTTTCATCGTGGTCGGGCGGTGAAGTTAGTTTTCACCTTGCCGACTTGTCGCTTTGTAATCAGATGATGAGTTTGGTTTTCATCTTGCCGACTTTGTCGTGATCGGGCGGTGAATTTGGTGTTTCCTTTGCCGACCTGTCGTAGTCGGGCGTCTTGGTAGGAAACTTTTTAGGGAATCTGGAATCTTTTAAACAATAAAATGAAGATAAGAGTGTGTACATGTTAGTACTTACCTTTCTAGGTCGGGCAATCTTTTTGGATCTCGGCCTGGCGCCCTTTTTAGGTATGCCATGACCTTGGTAGCTCTTGCCCCTCGAGGTTGGACACTTTGTAGCAACCTTTCCCAATTCTTCTGAACAATTTGGTATGGTCCTTTCAAGTTGGCTGCTAGCTTCTCTTCTCCTAACCAACCTATTCTGATGTCATTTCGGATTAGAATGAGATCGTTGTTGCTAGATTTCCTTCTGATTGTATCTTGAGGCCATTTGACATTTTAACGCCTCTTCCTTGATCCGATCTCTTTCTCGAGTTTCTGGAAGTAGGTCGAGTTATTCTTTTTGAAGTTGGGAGTTGGCCTCTTCACTGTAGTGGATCACTCTGGGCGATCCTTCTTTGACCTCCACTGGGATCATTACCTCCATTTCGTAAGCTAATCGGAAGGGTGATTCCTTTGTAGTGGAGTATGGAGTTGTCCGATATGCCCATGGGACTTGTGGGAGCTCTTCTGGTGGGGCTATAGGGAAGTTGGCATGCTTTTGATGTAAAGCTTTGACTTTGTCTTTGGGTTTTTGCTATGAAGAACTTTGGTTCTTTCCGCAAAAAGTTTGCATCTTTGATCGTTTGTTGTGACTTTTCTTTTGTCGCTCGCCTTTGAGAAGAATGTGTGCTTTGCTTAGGGTTTGGTCGCTGTTCCTGTTTCTTTTCATCGTTGCCTGAATCCTTTTGTACATTGTTCTAGCTTTTGTTTTGACCTTTTGAGAGGTGTTCGGACTATTTGGGTATAGAATGTCAACTTCTTTTCTCTATGTTCTTGCCCTGTTGTTTCCTCCAAAGGGTGCCCCTGGACTTTCGTGTGAGTACTGGGGTTTCCCTTTTACTGCTACGTCTGTCATTTGATATTTTGCTGTTATTGTCCGAGTTGTTTCCTTATTTGCTTGAGTTGTTTGGTAGTAATCCCATAGTCAACCTATGTCTCTAAGATGTCTACTAAGATCCCGGACAGCATGTCTGATTAGCTGGATTTCATAGTTTTAATGCGTGTTACTGTGGCTGACCCTGAGTACATTCCTTATACCGCCTTTGAGATCGACTTGTTGTGGTCTTGTAATGTAGCCTGGATGAGGCTTCTATTACTGCCCCCGGGTTTGGTGTTGGCTAGTTTTGAAAATGCATCAGCTCGGGCATTCTATGTGTCGGACTTCATTTTCCTCGATTTGGCCGAGCTGTTTTCTGTTTTTGTCCAGGATCCCCCGAATTGTCTGAGATATTCTCTGGTTTTGTCTAGGGTCCTGATTCTTCCAGCTAAGTTTGTTTTCTGTAGGATGCTTTTTATGGGCTTGTTCGTCCGCACTCTGATAGTGTGAGCTTGAAAGTATGGGTGAGGGCGTAGGCAAACTTTTTCTATCTTTTGATAGTTTAGTTTGGCCCCTTGTAGAGCTTTGCTGATGAAGTAGACGGGTTGTTGCCCACTTTCATCTTCTCTGACTAGTGGTGAGGCTATTGCCCGACTTTTCACCGCGAGGTATAATATGAGTTCTTCACTTTCCCATTGTCGGGTAAGAATGGGTGGTTTCCCCAAAGATTTTTGAAATCTCGGAAGGCTTGTTCGCACTCTGTTGTCCTATTCAAATCTCTCTCCCTTCCTTAATATACCTCTTTGAGGTGTCTTTTGCGAGATGATTTAGAGGTCTCTCCTCCTGCGAATCCTCCATTTATCATATGAACATGTCTCTCAGGGGTGTGAGGTGGACGTTCAACTCGTCCGACCTCTTCGGTGTGGGGTGGACGTTCTACTCGTCCGACATCTTCCTTCAACTTGTCTGACCTCTTTGTTGTGAGGTGGACGTTCAACTCGTCCGACCTCTTTGGTATGAGGTGGACCTTCAACCCATCCGACCTCTTTGTTGTGAGATGGACCTTCAACTCGTCCGACCTATTTGGTGTGAGGTAGACCTTCAACTCGTTCGACCTCTTTGTTGTGATGTAGACCTTCAACTCGTCCAACCTCTTTGGTATGAGGTGGACCTTCAACTCGTCCGACCTCTTTGTTGTGAGGTAGATGTTCAACTCGCCCGACCTCTTTGGTGTGAGGTGGACCTTCAACTCTTCTGACCTCTTTGTTGTGAGGTAGACCTTCAACTCGTCCGACCTCTTTGGTGTGAGGTGGACCTTCAACTCGTTCGACCACTTTGGTGTGAGGTGGACCTTCAACTCGTCCGACCTCTTTGTTGTGAGGTGGATGTTCAACTCGTCCGAACCCTTCCTTTTTTTTGCTTTTGATTGGGCGAGGTGGTGAGATCTTCTCAGTGTTGCATATTTCTCGGTAAACCTCCACAAGAGACACCCGAAGAGGGGTGTAATTGCAGTATTTTCTAGGCTTCCCAGGTTGATCTTCTTTTTTCTTGGACTCTTTATCATTGTCCCGTGGTGGGTTAGGAGAATCCAGTTTTTGAGCTATCTCCCAATTGGGAGTTCTCCTCCATATTGATATATTTTTCCGCCCTTTGTCAGACCTCGTTTAGAGATGTTGGGTACTTCTTGGATATTAAGTGGTTGAAAGGTCCTTCTCTGAGGCCATTGATGAGTCCCATGCTGGCCGCTTCTGTTGGAAGGCTTTGTATGTCAAGGTATGCTTTGTTGAATCTTTCCTTGTAGCTGTGGAGACTTTTCTGATCTCTTTGCTTGATTCTTAATAGACTTGGGGCGTGCTTGGCTTTGACCTTCTGGATGGAGAATAACGAATTGCATCTGAGGCCTCCGTGAGATACATCCTGCTTCTGAAATTGCTAAGATGATGGCTTGGATCCGATGTGCCGTCGTACGGAGTCATGTCGGGAGCTTTGAAGTCCTTTGGGACTTTAGTTTTCATGATCTCCTTGGTGAAGGGATCTTTGTCCTTGTGGGAGTCGTCATCGTGACTGGGTTGAATGGTTTTGGCTTTGAGATCAGCCTCGAGTTTTAGGAGTTTGTCCTCTAGCTCTCGTCGTTGCCTAGTTTCTCTCCGGAGGTTTCTCTCAGCTTCTTGTTCCAGCTGTTTAAGGCGATTCTGTTGCTTACGGATAGCTTCCAAAATTTCTTTGTTTGGGGGTTGCTTATCTCCCCCGTTTTAAGTTATGTCTTTGGAGGTGGCGTCCGTGTCTTTGTTTGGCGTTCTGTCCACCAAACCAGAGTTGTGATTGTTGTCGTGGTCATCCGCCATGGTGATGGGATGACTTCCAGGTTCCCCGGCAACGGCGCCAATGTTCCGAAGGTTACCTAAAACTGTAGGTCGATCTCGGATGAGATCTTCAGTACTGGTCGGAGATGACGTGTCCGGTTGGCTGGTGGCAGCCGAAGCTGTTGTGTCCGACTTGTTGGACTGGCTACACTTCTGATCCTTGGTCACTCGAGGGTGGGGGGTACCTGCAAGAGACTCCGATGCTTAAGTTAGCATGGGTATTAAACAGGTTTTTATGTAGAATCAGAGTGTGAGTTATACCTGAGTGCTCCAGTGTATTTATAGTAGTGTGGAGTGACCTTTCTGGAGATAAGATAGTTATCTTATCTTATCTTTAAGTGAGGTCATCTTATCTTCTGGGGAACTGCCTTTATTCTTCTAGGCGTTGGCTGCCTTTAGATTGGGCTGTGTCCCTCTATTTGGGCCCTTATTGGGCCTCTGTAGCGTTTTGTCGCTAAACATCCCGGGTCAGACATCTTGACCCAGGGTATGAACAACAAACCTCGCCGCCAACTTCTTTAATGGAGATAAATTCAATCGCACATAGATAGAAAGTGGCATGATGCTTCCACAAGCTCCCAAGTCACACATACAATCATGAAAAGTGCATCCACCAATACAACAAGACACTAAGCAAGGTCCAGGGTCACCACATTTCTTTGGAATAGGTTCCATCAAGGAAGAAATTGAACTACCCAAGGATAATATCTCCAATTCTCCTATCCTATCTTTGTGTGTACATAAGTCTTTCAAAAATTTTGCATACTTCGGAATTTATTGGATAGCATCAAGAAGGGGTATGGTTACCTCAACTTTCTTGAACACTTGAAACGTGTTCAAATCAAATTCCGGTGTCTTCTTCGCCTTCTTCACCATGGAAGAGAATGGAATAGGAATGGACTCGTCCACTATAGCTTTCCTCTTGGGTTCCTTGAGGTTTACTCCTTCTTCCTCATGCCTTTTGTCTACCACCTCCTCTTCATGTGTAGATTCAACAACCATTTCTTCCTCATGAATGTCTCCCATGACTCTTGGAGGTATCTCCTCTAATGTAGTTCCCGACCGTAGAGTGATGGCGTTGAGACCGCCCTTTGGGTTTGGTTGGGGTTGGGGTGGAAGGTTGGAAGAACTTGAGGGTTGGTTGGTGTTGTTGTTGGGAGTTGGTGTTTGGTTGGACATGGTCATCTTTGAGAGCATGTTGGTGAGAATAGCCAATTGAGCACCCAAGGCATCGAATTGAGCCTTGTTGCTCTCATCTCGCTTTTCCATGGTGACTCTAAGCTCATCAACTTGATTGTTGGAAGATGGAGGAGTTTGGTTTTAGTTTTGTTGTCTATGGTGTGGTGCTTGGTACTTGGTGTAGTTGTTTTGGTTTTGGTTGGAGTGGCTTTGGTTGGCTTGGTAGTTGGTGTTGTTATGGTGGTATTGGGATGAAGATTGGTTGTTGTTGTAGGGAGAAGAAGAGTTTTTCCATCTTTGGTTTTGATTGCTTCCTTGTGCATTATCCCTCCACCCTTAATGTTGATTACCACCTTGATGGTAATTGTTTTGGCCTTGAGAAGGGTGAGGTGGACGATTGTTGTAATTCACATTGGCTACTACAAGAGCATGTTCCTCTTGAATTTGATGGCATTGATTGGTGTAATGTGTGGTGCTAGAGCACAAACCACAAATCCTAGGAGGGCCTTCAAGTTGAGCAACCGGAGGCGGGGCTTGGATGGCTTGGATGGAGTACTATTCGTTTTGATCCTTTTGTATTTAGGTGAGGATGGTAGTCATATCCCCAAGTGCTTTGGTTAGACTTGATTCGGAAAAAGATGATTCTACCACATCCTTGAGAGGATTACTTCTCACCCTTGTGTCTTGTGTAGCCTCAACAACATCCTTTATCAAATTCCAAGCTTCTCCCTCCGTCTTGTTTTTCAAAAGGGAACCACCGCTAGAAGCGGTAAGCAATCTTCTATCTTCCACACAAAGACCTCTGGTGAAGTAGCTAATGAGCAAGTGAGTGTTCATTCCATGATGCGGACAAGATTCTAATAGCCTCTTGAACCGAAACCAATACTCATACAAACTCTATTGGTCTCTTTGCATTATGCCCGAAATCTCTTTTCGGATGTAGTCGGTCTTCTCCGGTAGAAAGAATTTATCTAGAAACTCTCTTCTCAAGAAATCCCAATTAGTAGCAATCTCATTCGGTAGCGAAGAAAACCATGTCTTTGCTTGCCCTTCGAGAGAGAAAGGGAAGGCAAAAACCATGATAGCCACCTCATCGGCTCCATGCCTTCGAGTCGTAGAACAAGCAACTTGAAAATCTCTTAGATGTCGGATGGGGTCTTGGCCCGGCAACCCATGATATTTAGGAAGTAGATGTATCAAGCTACCCTTCAATTCAAAGTTTGGATCAAGGTTAGGATACCTTGCTTGCAACGATTGAAGTATGATATCCGGAGCTCCTTGCTCATGCAAAGTGATCCGTCGTGGCTCCGCCATGTGTGGCTCACCTGTAGGATGTAAAGACGTATTATTAGTGCCAACAGAAGTATAGGAAGTAGCGGACTCCAAGTCACTATCGGTACTGCCTAGTGATTCGGTATGTTCCTCAAGAGAGGCCGAAGTACTAGTCGTATAGTCCAACCGCCGTCTAGCTTTCCGAGTATGTAACAAAGTTCTTTCAATCTCGGGATCAAAATTGGCTAAGCTAGAATTCGGTTGAGACCGAGTCATCAAACTCGAGATTCATAGCACAAATATAAAAGAAATCTAAACTATAGCTAAGTATTGAAAGCAATTAAAATATCTACAATATTCACATTTTCACATAACCAATATCAAGGCATATGTTGCAACCATTCCCTAGTAACGGCGCCAAAAATTTGATGGTAACTGTTCCGAGGGTTACCTGAAACTGTAGGTCGATCTCAGATGAGATGTTCTGTATTGGTCGGAGATGACGTGTCCGGCTAGCTAGTTGCGGCCGGAGCTATTGTGTCCGACTTGTTGGACTGGCTGCACCTCTGATCCTTGGTCACCAGAGGGTGGGGGGTACCTGCAAGAGACTCCGATGCTTAAGTTAGCATGGGTATTAAACAGGTTTTTGTAGAATCAGAGTATGAGTTATATCTGGGTGCTCCAGTGTATTTATAATGGTGTGGGCTGACCTTTCTCGATAAGATAAGTTAGTTATCTTATCTTATCTTATCTTATGGTGAAGTCAGCTTATCTTCAAGGGAACCGCCTTTATCTCTGTAGGCTTGGATTGCCTTTGGATTTGGGTCGTGTTCCTCTTTTTGAGCCCTTTTATTGGGCTTTCCTGTCCATTTGGCCGACCTCTTTGAGAAGAGGTCGGGTAGCCTGACCTGAAGAGGTCGGTCGCTTTGTCGCCAATCATCCCAGGTCAGATAGCTCGACCCAGGGTATGAACAGTGCCCCTGCTTGAGCTCGGTCTTCTGCTTTGAGGTCGAGTTTTTTGACTTCGAACTTTTTATAGCGAAGCCAAACACGAGCACTTTTGTCGATTCCTTTTTTTGTAGAGCTTTTTTTTCTGAATGTAGAACGTTTTTTCTCTAAAAACGCGCGCTTTTGTGTTAGCGCTTTGTTCTAGGAAACGTGCGAGGGTTTAATACCTTCATTAATTGGTGTTAATTGCCCCGTTTCTCCTAGCCTTATTTTGAATTTTGCTTCCTCAGAAAAATGGTTTCTCTTCTTCCTTTTTCTTTGTAACTCCTTCATTTTCTCTGTCTCTGTCTTTTCTTGCGTTGCGGTGCCTTCCAGTGGTCCAGCGATTCCTTCCTTTCTACTTCTTCCGGAACTTCTCATTTCTCCAGGTTAGTTCCATTTTGCAATTACTTTTCTCTTTTGTTGCTTTGGCTCTGGTTTTGTGGTGAAGTTTTGATTTTGCTTGGAGAAAGTTTGGATCTTTCTATTTTTGTTGCGCCTAATTGCTGTTGTATGGTACGTTTTGGGAGTTTCTTCGTCTTTCGTATGAACCTTTTCGCCTTTCCTGTTGATCTGTTGCTTCTAGGGCTTTTGCATGTTATCACCGTTTCTGCTTGTGCTTTCGATGATGGTTTTTGTTTGATTCTGGAGAAAAGGCTATGTCTTTGATGATTTTCTACTTGGCATGTTTGGTGTTGTCAAAACTTTTTGTGAAAAGATAGTGGTTTTGATGGCTTTTTGTACTTTTTTGTGTTTTGTCTTTCTCATATGAAAATGCTTGCTGTTTGAAATCTTCTTTTTGTTTGGGGGATGCCGAGACGTAAGATGTAGATTTTTCCTGAAACCTTGCTTTGCCACTGCCTCCAAAGAATGCCCAGGACTTTGGTTTAAGTCTTGGGGTTTTCCTTTTTTGTTTATTCGTCTGTATCACATTAGTCGAGTTGCTTTGCCCTTCTTCCGAGATGTTTTTTAGGAATCCAATCTTCTTTTCTTTTTGTAGGATTAGTTGGCCTCATGTCTTCTCGCAATAACGTTGTAGAGGTGTCTTCCAAAGTACCCGAGGGGATGTCCGATTGGCTGGACTCCCTTGTCCTAATGTGTGTCTCAATCGTGGATGCTGAATTTTGTGTAGAGCTGAGGAAACGTCATAGGATCTGTGGTAACAGTGCTCGGGAGAGGGATTATGAGCTTGTAGCTCCTGACTCTGATGAGAGGGCTTGTTTTCCTACTTTCATCGAGGGGGAGCGTCCCTTCTTCTACGCCTATGAATATTTCTTCAGCCAGGTTGACGTTACTTTCCCTTTTACTGCTTTCGAGACTGACTTGTTGTGGTCATGTAACATTGCTCCATCCCAGCTTCGTCCGAATTCCTGGGGTTTTATCAAAATATTTCAACTGCTTTGCCAAGAGTTAGACGTGGCACCTTCTGAAACTCTTTTCCACTATCATTTTGTCTCGGCCAAGCCCGGAGGTTCCTCCAAAAAGAAAGCTTCCTGGGTTTCTTTCAGATCGGCCCATGGGCATAAAGTTTTTGCCATGTATAACGAGTCTTTTAAAGATTTTAAGAATTATTTCTTCCGAGTCCGTGCTGTTGAGGGGGTCCGCCCCTTTTTTCTTGATGAGAATGACGAGCCTACTTTTCCTCTATAGTGGCAAAAGAATGTGAGAGTGCCACGTTATACATGGGAGATGCTTAATAAGGTTGAGCGGGCTTTTGTAGTTGTTCTTGAAGATTTGTGGGGGGAACCACCCCATCTGGATACAAAAAGATTCTTGAGTGATCCATCTTTGGTTCGAACTGCTTTGGGTACTGTCTGACTTGTTTTTATACTTGTTTCTGAGCTTTTCTTCTCCTATGTTGTAACTCGTCATTTATGGTTGATTCTGTATTTTCAGAGATGTCGAAAAATAATGATTCCATGAAGGCCTACAAGAAGGCGAAGAAGGCTGCTGCTGCTCAAAGCATCTCGGCCAAGGCGGCCGGAGAGGGATCTTCTCAAGTTCCTGTGAAGCCGCCTGTGCCAAGTTCTCCTGGGCCAAGGAAGGTGATCCCCACTCCTCGAGTTCGTCTAACTGATCCTCCACAGACTTCTGCTATTGCTTCTGGTGCTCCTCCCAACAAGAAACAGAAAACAATTGAGGCCTTTAACCTTGACGCCCTTGATTTTAATACAATCGAATTCGTAGATCAGCAAATCGGTCCCTACGGTACCCTTCCCATGGATGATGTGTCAATCCTTCGCCATCTAGATTTTATGACCTAAAACAGTGTTAAAATGGCATATATGGGGGCTACCTTGTACCGAACTGCTCAGAATCTTCCTCTCCATGCCACTAGGGAATTTATGGAGGAGGCTAAACAGGAGTTCAACCGATTGAAGGGCCTGAAGGAAGAGCTTGAGGTAAAGGTAGCCAAGTTGGAGAAGGATCTGGAGAACCAAAAGGCGAGTTCCCTTGCTTTGGCGGCTTCTGTGCGGTTGGCCGAGGACATGGCATTGAGGCATAAGGATAGTTTTGTGACATCTTATCGGGAGGTGGTGCGCCTGAGGGAGGAGTTGGAGAATGCGCGAGCTGATTACTCCGAGCTCCAAGGTCATCTTGTTGGCAGCATAACTGCTGCCTATGAGAGCTTGAGGGAGCAAGTTCGGATTATTGCTCCCGAGGCCTACCTTACTCTTTTCAGCCTGGATAATGTTGTGAGGGATGGTAAGATTGTCCCTGATGACCAGGATGATGATGATGTTGAAACTCCTCCTGTGTCTTCTGCCAAAGTGTCAACCTCTTCAGTTCCTCTAGTTGTGTCTGACCTGGATTGCCAGATTCTGAGCTGGGATGATGGAACCGTGGATGCTGTGCCTATTCAGACTCGCCTTCCTTCTCCTCAAACTGATGCTACCGAGAAGTCTTCTAATCTTAGCTGAATTTTCTTTGGATGTTTGCGTAGTTGGCCCGGCTTGTAGGATTTAAAACTCTTTATTTTGTATAGTTTAATATTTTGCTGACTGCTGGTACTCCTTTTGGTTGCTTGTTTAGCAACTTTAAAAAAACAAGTAGCTTTCAAGCTTTTGGGCTTGACCCTAAAGCTTTATAATATTGTATAGCATGCCTGTTTATACTTGTCTTGGCACTTTTCTGGGTTTTTAGAATACTGGAGCCTTGCTGCTCGGCCTCTTTGAACTGTTTTGTACTTAGAGGTCGTAGATGTGTGGATCCAATTCATATTTCGGTTTGCTTGCTTGTATTTGTCTATAACCGATTTCTTTACGTCGTCCATTTCCAAGTTATTTTTGTAGTGGACCGACTTTGTCATGTCGATTTCTTCTAAGTTATTTCGTAATCCTCTTTCTTGGACCTTGGTTATGTCTCTTTTAGGGACTACTTTTATAACTTTTCGTAGGAGGTCGACTTCTTTATGTTGTCTTCTTTCTAAGTTATTTTTGTAATCCTCTTTCTTGGAATCTTGTCAGGTCTCTTTCATGGATTACTTTTATAACTTATTTTTGTAGGAGATCGACTTCGTTAGGTTGATATCTTCTAAGTTATTTTGTAATCCTCTTTCTTGGACCTTTGTTAGGTCTCTTTCAGGGATTACTTTTATAACTTATTTTTGTAGGAGACCGACTTCGTTAGGTCGATCTCTTCTAAGTTATTTTGTAATCCTCTTTCTTGGACCTTTGTCAGGTATCTTTCAGGGATTACTTATATAACTTATTTTGTAGGAGACTAACTTCGTTAGGTCAATCTCTGCTAAGTTATTTTGTAATCCTCTTCTTTGGACCTTTGTCAGGTTTCTTTCAGGGATTACTTATATAACTTATTTTGTAGGAGACCGACTTCGTTAGGTCGACCTCTTCTATGTTATTTTGTAATCATCTATCTTGGACCTTTGTCTGGTCTCTTTCAGGGATTACTTATATAACTTATTTTGTAGGAGACCGACTTCGTTAGGTTGATCCCTTCTAAGTTATTTTGTAATCCTCTTTCTTGGACCTTTGTCAGGTCTCTTTCAGGGATTACTTTTATAACTTATTTTTGTAGGAGACCGACTTCGTTAGGTCGATCTCTTCTAAGTTATTTTGTAATCTTCTTTCTTGGAACTTTGTCAGGTCTCTTTCAGGGATTACTTATATAACTTATTTTGTAGGAGACCAACTTCGTTAGGTCGATCTCTTCTATGTTATTTTGTAATCCTCTTTCTTGGACCTTTGTCAGGTCTCTTTCAGGGATTACTTATATAACTTATTTTGTAGGAGACCGACTTCGTTAGGTCGATCTCTTCTAAGTTATTTTGTAATCCTCTTTCTTGGACCTTTGTCAGGTCTCTTTCAGGGATTACTTATATAACTTATTTTGTAGGAGAACGACTTCGTTAGGTTGATCTCTTCTAAGTTATTTTGTAATCCTCTTTCTTGGACCTTTGTCAGGTCTCTTTCAGGGATTACTTTTATAACTTATTTTTGTAGGAGACCGACTTCGTTAGGTCGATCTCTTCTAAGTTATAGCAATTCCTCTTTTATAGGGTTGGCCAGACCTCTTTCCAGGGATTTGCTGATAACTTGGGTTGACTTGGTCCGACTTCTCTATGTCGGCCTGTCTTTAAGTTATTATTTAGCGATCCATAAGACCTCGTCAGGTTCTTTTTTCGGATCACTTTCGATAACTTCATTTATTATTCTGTGTTCATCTTTGCCGATTTGTAGAAGGTGGTTTCTGTCTTTCTTCGGTCAACCTTTAGATGAATCGCGTTTTCATCTTTATTAGTCTTCCATCGTGATCGTGCAGTGAATCTGTTTTTCACTTTCTGCCCATCTGTTGCTTTATAATCGGACGATGAATGCTTCGGATTAATGCGTCTTGAGAATTTGTAGAATATCTAAAAATATATTTTATTCAAAAGCAAGTGCAAATATATACATGTGGGAGTTTTTCATCCCTTTAAGTCGGATAATTTCTAGATCTCAACTTGGTGCCTCATTAAAAAACCTTTTCAGGAAAAAGAGTGCATCCGAGATCTGTTACCTTCTCTAGCTATAATACCTTCTTAGGTTGCAGGCGTCCCATGATCTGGGAAGCTCTCGTCCATCGAGTTCGGAGAGTCTATAATAGCCTTTTCCAAGTACTTCTATGACTCGGTAGGGTCCTTTCCAGTTTGCTGCCTGCTTTCCTTCTCCGGGTCGAGTTGTCCTAATATCATTTCGGATTAGGATGAGATCATTCTTAGCGAAACCTCTTGGCACTACCCTTTGATTATATCTTGAAGCCATTCGTCGCTTTAGCGATTCTTCCCTAATCCGGGCACTTTCTTGGATTTCCGGAAGTAGGTCGAGCTCTTCTCTTTGAAGTTGAGAGTTGGCTTCTTCATTGTAGTGGACTACTCTAGGCGACCCTTCCTCGATCTCTACTGGGATCATTGCCTCCACTCCATATGCTAGTCGGAATAGTGATTCGTTTGTGGTGGAATGTGGCATTATTCGATATGCCCATAGGACTTGTGGAAGTTCTTCGGCCCAAGCTCCCTTGGCATCTTGCAGTCTCCATTTCAACCCAGCCAATATGACTTTGTTGGCAGCTTCGGCCTGTCCATTGGCTTGAGGATGTTTGACGGAGGTGAACTGGTGCTTTATGTTCAAGTCGGCTACTAATCTCCTGAAGCCTGCATCTGTGAATTGAGTGCCATTGTCTGTGGTGATAGAGTATGGAACCCCGAACCTCGTGACAATGTTCCTATATAGGAATTTCCGGCTTCTTTGAGCAGTGGCGTTGGCTAGGGGCTCTGCCTCAATCCTCTTTGTAAAATAGTCTACTCCGACTATGAGAAATTTTACTTGTCCTAATCCCTGGAGAAAGGGTCCGAGAAGATCAAGTCCCCATTTTGCAAATGGCCAAGGTGAGGTTATGCTGATGAGATCTTCTGGCGGGGTGATGTGAAAGTTGGCATGTTTCTGGCATGGTGGGCATGTCCTTACAAACTCTGTAGCTTCTTTTTGTAGAGTTGGCCAATAGAATCCCGCCCGAAGTACCTTTTTGGTGAGAGCTTGTGCCCCGAGATTATTGCCACAAATGCCACTGTGTACTTCCTCTAAAACTTCCCTTGTGTTGGAGGTCGGCACACATTTTAGTAGTGGTATTGAGATTCGTCTTTTATATAGGGTATTGTTTATGATGGTGTAGTACTGAGCCTCCCGTTTTAACCTTTTTGCCTCCTTCTCATTTGTGAGGAGTGTTTCTGTTTTGAGGTAATTAATTATGGGGGCCATCCATCCTTGATCCTGACTTGTTATGGCTAGGACTTTTCCTCTTCCGAGATTGATGGATTCTGCAGCATTTCCTGGATGAGGCTTCTATTGTTGCCCCCTGGTTTGGTGCTGGCTAGTTTTGAGAGTGCGTCAGCTCGGGCATTTTGTTCGCGGGGTATGTGGCAGATCCTATATTCCCTGAATTGTCTGAGTTTTTCCTTGATTTTATCCAAATACTTTTTCATGGTGGGATCTTTGGCTTGGTAGTTCCCTGTTATTTGTGAGGTGACTATTTGTGAATCACTGAAGATGTTGAGTTTTTGAGCTCCAACCTCCTTAGCCAGCTTCAAACCAGCTAGTAACGCTTCATATTCTGCCTAGTTGTTTGAGGCTGGGAACCCAAATTTGAGGAAAAGCTCAACTTGGGTTCCTTGGTTGCTTTCTATTATCACACATGCGCCACTTCCAGTTTTATTTGAAGACCCATCCACGTAGAGATTCCATTCTGTGGGGGTTTCCATGGTATCTGTGAATTCTGCGATAAAGTCAGCCAAGTATTGTGATTTCATGGCTGTCCGAGCTTCATATTGGAGGTCGAACTCGGATAACTCGACTGCCCATTGTAAAATTCTGCCTGCTAGATCTGTTTTCTGCAGTATCCCCTTTATGGGCTGGTCGGTCCGAACCCTAATGGTGTGGGCCTGGAAGTACGGGCGAAGTCGTTGAGATGTCAGTATGAGAGTGTAGGCGAACTTTTCTTTTTTTTAGTAATTCAGCTCGGATCCCTGCAGTGCTTTACTGATGAAATATACAGGCTGTTGCCCTTCATCGTCCTCTCGAACCAGTGCTGAGGCTACTGCCTGACTTCCTACTGCAAGGTATAATACAAGTGGTTCTTCCTCTCGTGGTCAAGTTAGGATAGGTAGTCGTCCAAGGAAATTTTTGAAATCCTAGAAGGCTCGCTCATATTTTATTGTCCATTCGAACTTCTTTCCTTTCCTTAAAGTGGCATAGAAGGGGAGAGATCTTATAGCTGATCCTGCTAAGAATCTGGATAAGGCTGCCAATCTTCCGTTGAGTTGTTGTACCTCTCTGACACAAGTTGGGCTCTTCATGTTGAGTATAGCCTGGCATTTGTCTGGATTTGCTTCAATTCTTCTTTGTGTGAGCATGAAACCTAAGAATTTGCCCGCTTCTACTACAAAGGTGCATTTTGTGGGATTGAGTCGCATGTTATGCTTCCTTATAGTGTTGAACACTTGGGCCAGGTCGGACAATAATGTCTCTTCGCTTTGTGTCTTTATTAACATGTCGTCCACGTAGACTTCCATAATTTTTCCGATATGATTTGAAAAGACTTTATTCATTAGCCTTTGATAAGTAGCTCCCGCATTCTTGAGACCGAAAGGCATCACAATGTAGCAGTAATTTGCTTTTAGCGTCAAAAACGAGGTCTTTTCTTGATCTGGTGGATACATGGGGATTTGGTTGTATCCGGAATATGCATCCATAAACGAGAGGTATCTATATCTGGAGGAAGCATCAACCAGAGCGTCGATACTTGGGAGTGGGTAAGGATCTTTTGCCACTTACCAGAGCGTCGACACTTGTTGAGGTCGGTATAGTCGGTGCACATTTGCCACTTCCCATTTGATTTTTTCACCAAGACGACGTTAGCTAGCCATAGTGGGTACTTGACTTCTCTTATGAATCCTGCCTCCAGTAGTGCTTGTACCTGTTCTTCCACAGCTTGGGATTGTTCTGGCCCAAGTTTTCTTCGTCTCTGCTGTACCGGCCGAGACCCTGGATAAACCACCAACTTGTGACACATTAGCTTGGGGTCTATGCCTGGAATGTCTGCGTCTTTCCATGCGAAGAGATCGACATTATCTAATAAGAACTATACTAGTAATTCTTTTGTATTTCCTTTCAGGATCGTGCCAATATTAGTTGTTTTGTCCGAGGTATACCCGATCTGAACTTTCTCTACTTCACCTTTGGGCTGTGGATGGAGTTCTTCTCGCCTCTAAACTCCACCAAGCTCAATTGTATGGAACTCTTTTCCTCTGCCTCTGAGGTTTAGACTTTCGTTATAACAGCGGCGTGCCATCCTTTGATCTGCTTTTATCGTAGCTATCCCTTCTGTAGTTGGGAATTTCATGCATAGATGTGGAGTTGAGACTATTACGCCGAGTTGATTTAGTGTTGTCCGACCTATTAAGGCATTATAGGCTGAACTCACGTCGACCACGATGTAGTCTATCTTGAGTGTTCTGGATTGGATCCCTTTTCCGAAGGTTGTATGTAGTGACACGTATCCTAGTGGTTGTACTGGGGTATCGCCCAGTCCGAACAGGCTGTTCGGGTATGCTCTAAGCTCCTTTTCTTCTAAGCCGAGCTTGCCCAAGTGGAGGACTTGTCAGCCACCTTGTAGAGTTCTTGAGGTATAATCTCATGAAATTCCACTTCCTCCCCAATCATGATACTATGGATCATGATGGCCTGGTCTACAGTAACTTCAGACCGGTTGCTAGTAGGAATGATTGAGCGTTGAATGAACTCCAACCATCCTCTAGCTATTGGTTTGAGGTCAAGCCTTCTTAGTTGAACCGGCTTGCCTTTTGAGTCAATTTTTCATTGAGCTCCTTCCACACATATGTCCATGAGGACTTGGTCCAACCTTTGATCAAAGTTGACGCTTCTTGTGTAGGGGCGTGCGTTCTCTTCCATCATTGGCAAGTTGAACGCCAACCTTACATTTTCTGGACTAAAATCTAAGTATTTCCCCCGAACCATGGTAAGCCAATGCTTTGGATTTGGATTCACACTTTGATCATGGTTCCTTCTGATCCATGCGTTTGCATAGAACTCTTGAACCATTAGGATCCCGACTTGTTGAATGGGGTTGGTGAGAACTTCCCAACCTCTTCTTTAGATTTCAAGACGGATCTCCGGATACTCATTCTTTTTGAGTTTGAAAGGAACCTCAGGGATAACTTTCTTCTTGGCCACAACTTCATAGAAATAGTCTTGATAGACCTTAGAGATGAATCTCTCCATCTCCCATGACTCAGAGGTGGAAGCAATTGCCTTTGCTTTCCTCTTTCTAGAGGTTTCTCTGGTCTTAGGTGTCATGAATGATTATGGAAAAACAAAATGGTATGCTTTTACCACACCAAACTTAAAATGTTTGCTCATTCCCGAGCAAAAGAAGAAAGAGAGAAGTAGAAGAAGAAGAAAAATAGAGGAGAGGGAGAGAGAGGTATTTTCGGCCAAGGGTGAATTTAGGGTTGTGTTGTGTGAAAATAAAGAGTGAATGAGGGGTTTATATAGGATAGGGGAGGGGTTTAGGGTTCGGCCATTTAGGGTTAGGTTTGGGAGGGAAATTATTTTGAATTTAAAGGTAGGTGGGGTTTTTGCGGAAGAGAGGATGGATGTGATTGGTGAAGAGGTGATGGGGAAGAGTGATTGAGTTGATTCGTGAGGGGTATTTGGGGAAGAGAGTTATGGAAAGGTGTGAAGAGGAGAGAAGAAATAGGTGGGGATCCTGTGGGGTCCACAGATCCTGAGGGAATCCTGTGGGGTCTACAAATCCTGAGGTGTTTGAGGATTTCTGATCCCTGCACCTTTTAGACGTGTAAAATGCCCCATATATGCAATCCTAGCATTTAAACGCCAGACTGTAGCATGTTTCTGGCATTAAACGCCACTTCCTTGCTTGTTTTGGGCGTTCAACACCAGTCCATAGCATGTTTCTGGCGTTGAACGCCGGTATGGTGCATGTTTCTAGCGTTAAACTCCAGTCTGATGCTTGTTTTTGGCGTTTAACGCCAACTTTCCTCTGGGTGCAATCCTGGCATTTAAACGCCAGACTGCTGCTTGTTTCTGGCGTTTAACGCCAGTTTCATGCTCTGTTCTGGCATTGAACGCCAGCCAGATGCTCCTTACTGGCATTTAAACGCCAGTAAGCCCTTCCTCCAGGGTGTGCTATTTTCAATGCTATTTTTCATTCTATTTTCGATTTATTTTTTTTATAGTTTTTGTGACTCCATATGATCATCAACCTAATAGAACATGAAATAAAAAAGAGAAAATAAAATAAAAATGATTAAATAACATTGGGTTGCCTCCCAACAAGCGCTTCTTTAATGTCAATAGCTTGACAGTGAGCTCCCATGGAGCCTCACAGATAATCAGAGCAAGGTTGGGACCTCCCAACACCAAACTTAGAGTTTGGCTGTGGGGGCTTTGGTTGACTCTGCAGTGAGAGAAGCTTTTCATGCTTCCTCTCCATGGTTACAGAAGGTGATCCTTGAGTTTTAAGCACAAGGTAGTCCTCATTCAGTTGAAGGACCAACTCTCCTCTGTCCACATCAATCACAGCTCTTGCTGTGGCTAGGAAGGTTCTTCCAAGGATGATGGATTCATCCTCATCCTTCCCAGTTTCTAGGATTATGAAATCAGCAGGGATGTAAAGGCCTTCAACCTTTACTAACACGTTCTCTACTAGTCCATAAGCCTATTTTCTTGAGTTGTCTGCCATCTCTAATGAGATTCTGGCAGCTTACACCTCAAAGATTCCCAGTTTCTCCATTACTGAAAGTGGCATGAGGTTTATCCTTGATCCAAGGTCACATAGGGCCTTCTCAAAGGTCATGGTGCCTATGGTACAAGGTATTAAGAACTTTCTAGGATCCTGTTTCTTCTGAGGAAATCTCAGTTGATCCAGATCACTCAGTTCATTGATGAGCAAGGGAGGTTCATCTTTCCAAGTCTCATTACCAAATAACTTGGTATTCAACTTCATGATTGCACCAAGGTACTTGGCTACTTGCTCTTCAGTAACATCCTCATTCTTTTCAAAAGAAGAATACTCATCAGAGCTCATGAAGGGTAGAAGGAGGTTCAATGGAATCTCTATGGTCTCTAATTGAGCTTCAGATTCCTTTGGTTCCTGAGAGGGAAACTCCTTATTGATCTCTGGACATCCCAGGAGGTCTTCCTCACTGGGATTCACGTCCTCTCCCTCCCTTGCAGGTTCAGCCATGATGATCAATTCAATGGCCTTGCACTCTCCTTTTGGGTTTTCCTCTGTATTGCTTGGGAGAGTACTAGGAGGGGTTTCAGTGATCCTTTTACTCAGCCGGCCCACTTGTGCTTCCAGATTTCTAATGGAAGACCTTATTTCATTCATGAAACTTAGAGTGGCCTTAGATAGATCAGAGATTATGTTTGCCAAGCTAGATGGGGTCTGCTCAGAACTCTTTGTCTTTTGCTGAGTGGATGATGGAAAAGGCTTGCTATTGCTAAACCTGTTTCTTCCACTATTATTAAAGCCTTGTTGAGGCTTTTGTTGATCCTTCCATGAAAGATTTGGGTGATTTCTCCATGAGGGATTATAGGTATTTCCATAGGGTTCACCCATGTAATTCACCTCTGCTATTTCAGGGTTCTCAGGATCATAAGCTTCTTCAGAAGATGCCTCTTTAGTACTGTTGGATGATTCCTTCAATCCATTTAGACTCTGAGAGATCATATTGACTTGCTGAGTCAATATTTTATTCTGAGCCAATATGGCATTCAGAGTATCAATTTCAAGAACTCCCTTCCTCATAGGCGTCCCATTATTCACAGGATTCCTTTCAGAAGTGTACATGAACTGGTTATTTGCAACCATGTCAATGAGTTCTTGAGCTTCTGCAGGCGTTTTCTTTATGTGAATGGATCCACCTACAGAATGGTCCAATGACATCTTTGATAGTTCAGATAGACCATCATAGAATATATCCAGAATGGTCCATTCTGAAAGCATGTCAGAAGGACACTTTTTGGTCAGTTGCTTATATCTCTCCCAAGCTTCATAGAGGGATTCACCTTCTTTTTGTCTGAAGGTTTGAACATCCACTCTAAGCTTACTAAGCTTTTGAGGAGGAAAGAACTTGGCTAAGAAAGCCGTGACCAGCTTATCCTAAGAGTTCAGGCTATCTTTAGGTTGAGAGTCCAACCATACTCTAGCTCTGTCTCTTACAGCAAACGAGAAAAGCATAAGCCTGTAGACCTCGGGATCAACCCTATTGGTCTTAAGAGTATCACAGATCTGCAAGAACTCAGTTAAGAACAGAAAAGGATCTTCAGATGAAAGTCCATGAAATTTGCAGTTCTGTTGCATTAGAGAAACTAATTGAGGTTTAAGCTGAAAATTGTTTGCTCCAATGGTAGGGATTGAGATGCTTCTTCCATGTAAATTGGAATTAGGTGCAGTGAAGTCACCAAGCATCCCCCTTGCATTGTTATTATTTTCGGCCATGTCTCCTTCTTTTTCGAAAATTTCTGTCAGATTTTCTCGAGAGAGTTGTGCTTTAGCTTCCCTTAGCTTCCTCTTCAAAGTCCTTTCAGGTTCAGGATCAGCTTCAACAAGAATGTTCTTATCCTTGTTCCTGCTCATATGAAAAAGAAGAAAACAGAAAAGAAAATATGGAATCCTCTATGTCACAGTATAGAGATTCCTTTATGTGAGTAGAAGAAAGTAAGAATAGAAGAAGGAAAAGATGAGAATCCAAACACTGGGGTGAGGATAGAAGTGTTAATGGATGAATAGAAGGAGATTAGAGATGAGAGAAGAATTCAAAAATTTAACAAAATAAAATAAAAATATTTTAAATTTAAATTTAAAATTCGAAAATTAAAATTGAAATTAAATTAAAATTAAAACAATTAGTTAATTAAAACGAAATTTTGAAAAAGAGGGAAGGGATTTTCAAAAATTAAAGGTAGAGAGTTAGTTGGGCAGTTTTGAAAAACATATGATTGAAACAAAAAGATATGATTGATTATAAGAGATTTGAAATTTGTTTTTGAAAAAGATATGATTGAAATTGAAAAAGATATGATTGAAACAAAAAGATAAGATTGATTGAAAAAGATTTGAAAATCAAATTTGAAAAGATAAGAAGTTAGAAAAGATTGATTAATTTTGAAAAAGATGTGATTGAAATTTATTTTGAAAAAGAAATTTAAAAAGATTTGATTTTGAAAATTAAAGTTGATGACTTGACTAACAAGAAACTAAAAAGATGTGATTCTAGAGTTTAAAAGATTGAACCTTTCTTAATAGGCAAGTAACAACTTTGAAAAATTTTGAATCAAAACATTAAATGCTAATAAAATTTTCGAAAATTAAGAAATAAAATAAGAAAAAGATTTTGAAAATTAATTTGAATATTTTTGAAAAAAAATGAGAAAGATTTTGAAAAAATTTTAAAAAGGAATTCGAAAATATGAAAAGAAAATTGAAAAGGATTTGATTTTGAAAAAGATTTTGAAAAAGATAAGATTTTTAAATTGAAAATTTGATTTGACTCCTAAAAACAACTAGTATTTTAAAAAAATTTTGAAAAAGTCAACTCAAATTTTGCAATTTGATGAGTGAAACAGGGAAAGATATTTTTTTGATTTTTGAATTTTAAGAAAGAAAGAGAAAAACAATAAAAAGACTCAATGCATGAAAATTTTGGATCAAATCATGTGATGCATGAAAGAACACTATGAATGTCAAGATGAACACCAAGAACACTTTGAATGTCAAGATGAACACCAAGAACTTATTTTTTGAAAAATTTTCAAGAAAAGAAAACACGCAAGACACCAAACTTAAAAATTTTTATTCTTTAGACATTAATGTTTCAAGAATGCATATGAAAAACAAGAAAAGACACAAAACAAGAAAATATGAAGATCAAACAAGAAGACTGGCCAAAAACAACATGAAGATCATGAAGAATGCAATGCATGAAATTTTCGAAAATAAATTTTTTTAGAAAATTAAAAAGATGCAATTGACACCAAACTTAAAACTTGACTCTAGATTCAAGCAAGAAACACAAAAAATATTTTTGATTTTATGATTTTGTAAATTTTTTTGTATTTTTCGAAAATTAATTTGGAAAAACGAAAAAGAAGAAATTTTTTTTTGTATTTTTCAAAAATAGGAAATAAAAAGCTTAAAATTAAAATAAAATTACCTAATTTGAGCAACAAGATGAACCGTTAGTTGTCCAAACTCGAACAATCCCCGGCAACGGCGCCAAAAGCTTGGTGTGCGAAATCGTGATCATTCCTTCCTTGGTAACGGCGCTAAAAACTCAATACGCACGTTGATGACAAGCCATCTTAGCCTATTTTAACTAGTCTTTTTCTTTTGTTTTCATTAGAATTATGCACTTTCTTGAGCCATAAGCAAGCTAATTGGGTAGATTTTCATGTTTCCTTTGATTTAATCAACCATGTATGAATTCATGCTATTTCATGAGGTTTTATACTATAATTGTCACATATTATGAAACAATGAATATCTCATGATTTTAAGCATAGCTTTGATGTGTTTGGTTGATTAATGATAGGTGAAGAAAGCTTGGAGAAAGGTTGAAGCAAGAAGGAATAGCTAGGAGTAAAGAGAGGACAATGGAATAAGTGAAATTGAACCAGGAAGCAAAAAGCTGGACCTAAAGTTAGCCTCAAACTTTTGCACAAACTTTTGGGTGAAAAGTTAGCCCCAACGTTAGCCCCTAACTTTTGGGCTAACGTTGGAACTTAAAAACCACTCCCTGGGCACCAAAAGTTTGCGCCAACGTTAACCCCCTAACTTGGTGTGTTTTCTAGTCTCTGGGTCCTGAGATCTGAACTTTCAATTTCTAATTCTCTGTTTACTGTTTTCATGTTCATTTACTTTTCTGCTTCAAGATCTGATTTAACCCAAACCCTCTTCTACTTCTCTGCTTGATGCAAATTTACTTTTCCTTGTTTAATTTCTACAAATCCAAGTCCCAATCCCCTTTACAATTCAAGTCATTTACATTTCTTGCACTTTAAGATTCCGCAATTTACATTTCTTGCATTCTAAGTTTCTGCCATTTAATTTCTTGTTCTTTAAGATTCAGCAATTTATTTCTTGTTCTCTTTAATTCTATGCAATTTAATTTCTGCAAATCACAAAACACTCAACCAAATCTTGATTCGCTTGACTAAATTAACCACTAAGCTAAAATTGCTCAATCCTTCAATCCCTGTGGGATCGACCTCACTCCCGTGAGTTTTTATTACTTGATGCGACCCGGTACACTTGCCGGTTAGTTTTGGGTGTTTTGGAGAAATTCGTTTCTCCGCGAAAATATCCCATCAAGTTTTTGGCGCCGTTGCCGGGGATTGATTAGATTGACAATGATTAAGTGAGGTGGCAATTTAGATCAAGCACTTTTTCTTTAATTTTTGACTGACACACTAACTGTTTGAATTTTTTCCTGAGCTAATTGAAACCTCACTTTAGCAATAGAGTGAAGTTTCCTTGGTTTATCTTGCTAAATATGATTCTCATAGCTTGATAAATAAATGAGAGAAGTAATTTTCGTTCATTAATCTCTCAAGTTTACCAACTGTTTGACACATGGTGTCAACTAATCCTCTGACTACATTCTGGCATGAGAATATCCAATTTTCATTTGGATTGTTTGTGATTGTGCAGGTCATGGAGGAAAGGAATCCTACAGCAAGAGGAGAGAAATTGAGGCATTATGATTTCCAGCCTCCATAATCAAAGAGCAAGATGTCAAGCTAGTGACAATAAAAGAGCGCTTGTTGGGAGGCAACCCAACCTGAGGTAGTTTTCTTTCCATAGTTATTTTAATAAAAAGGTTAATTAACTTCATCTATATTGCAAGAAGCTAAGTTTGGTGTTACACACCAAAACAATCTAAGGGAGAACGAAGGATTCTAAGTTTGGTGTTCCACCAAAATTACATCATAAAATGCATTCTCACTTTCTGCATAATGCTAGCTTCAAGCATGTTGGATGAACTAGTTAACTCTTCTGCTGTTTCCTAGTTTTCAGTTTTATTGCTTTTGAAAAAAAAAAAAAGAAGAAAAAGAGTTTCACACATGGTTAATTCAATGCATGGGAACCATTGGCAAGGTACTAAGTTTGGTGTTCCCACACCAAAGTAAGTTCAAAAGCCCACAAATAAATCATGCAAGCTAACCATTGTTTCTAAGTGCTTGGGGAACAAGCAACTTTCAATATCACTGCAGAGCATCATACAAGCTTTTGGAAAAATTAAGCATCATCAATCAAGGAGATAAAAGAGGAATGTAAAGATCGGCAATGATGATGAGGAAGAGGAAAGCAAGCGAACTCCAAAAGGTTGTATTATTCAGTTATTATTTTGTATCAGATGCTGCTAAATTGAAAGTTACATAATACCCCTGCCTGCCTGCATAGCATAGTTTTTCTGTAATTCAATAACTAAGATGCTTGATTATTCACAACATTTTTCTCTTCAAAACTTGTTTGCACTCAATGTTCAAAAAATTTTGCATCACATGAAAGTTCTTTGAAAAGAAGGATTGAGGAATTAAACAATTTTGAGGCAAGAAAAAGATTAGGAGAAGTGGAGGTTCTAGTTGTATGAATATGTATTGAGGTTGCATGCTTGTGAAAACTTGCATGGGAGCTCATAGGCAGGACATGAAGTTCAAAGAAGTATTGTGGATATTCTCAAAAATCTATTGATCCAAGAAGCAGCAAACAAAACAAAAGAAAATACAAAAGCAAAAAGAACATGGCCCAAGGCTCTGAGCATCAATTACTAGGCAGAAAAAGAAAGAAGAAACAAAACTCAAAGAGTTGTTAGCCTAGTGAAATGCTTGTGGTTGAGTTGTGTCAAAGAAAGAGGCTTGAGCAAGTAAATCCTTAGGGGTGCTTCAACACCTAATACCTTAAAACCAACTGGTTTAGGAGTATTGATTGAAAGCTTATTTAAAGAGCCGCTTTGAGACATGACACTTAGAGTCAAGGCCAAAGCAAAGAAACTATAAGCTGCTTCAAGGTGACTACATATAAAGAGATCTCCATGACACCATTTGGATGAAAATCCTAAGACCTAAGACTCCCAATATGTGGGGACTAGTAAGCACTGAAGCCTTTGCATGAGCATATGATTTAGAATTTACCCCACTGTTACTTGATCACTTCACTCACAGGACCTGACAAGTTGTTCTTCAATCCATCTTAAATGAAAGAACCTTTGAGCATAAATCATTTCTTGCTTGGGGACAAGCAAGCTTTAAGTTTGGTGTTGTGATGACAA
>NC_029792.2:56271982-56273221 GCF_000816755.2 Arachis ipaensis | reverse complement strand
ACTCCCTGGGCACCAAAAGTTTGCGCCAACGTTAGCCCCTAACTTGGTGGCTAACGTTGGCATAAAGAAAACCTCCCTGGTCACCAAAAGTTTGCGCCAACGTTAGCCCCTAACTTGGTGGCTAACGTTGGCACATGAAAATCCTCCCTGGCCACCAAAAGTTTGCGCCAACGTTAGCTCCTAACTTTTGGGCTAACGTTGGCACATGAAAAATACAAGGGAAGGAGCAAAAGTTTGCGCCAACGTTAGCCCCTAACTTTTGGGCTAACGTTGGCGCCATAAGTGCACCAAGGAAGGCCAACGTTGGAGCAAAAGTTAGACCCCTAACTTTTGCACCAACGTGGGTATCAGCAAAATATGGGGGCTGATATGAAAAGTTGAACCAAAAGTTAGACCTTAACTTTTGCTCCAACTTTTACTCCAACTTTTGCAAAACTCCAACCCGGTTCATTTGGTTCACTTTGGTTCTTCTCCAAACTCCAAGAGCAATCAACCAAGGCCTCTTTCAACCCAATTCCACCAAGAGCAAAGGCCCAATTCAAGGCTTGAAGATCATTTGAAGAAAGTGTATAAATAGGATAGAATTCAAGTTCTTTGGGGAGCTTTCCTTTGGAATTTTCATAATAGTTTTCGGAGAGCTTTGAATATTGAGTGATCTTTAATTTCTTAGTCTTGGGGAAGGAGAATTCACTTCTCTTCCTCTTAGTTTTATTGCTTTCAATTTCAATTACAATTGTCTTGGATCTTGGGTTGGAGAATTGAAGAAATTCTGTTTCAATCTCATCCTTGGATCTCTCTGCTTTATTTACTGCTTGATTGAATTTAATTTATGTTAATTGCTCTTCATCTACTTTCCTTGCAATTTACAATTCCCTTGCAATTGTTCTTGTTGGATCTAGGAAGGCATTGAGATCTAGACTCAATTTTCTAGTCTCTGGGTCCTGAGATCTGAACTTTCAATTTCTAATTCTCTGTTTACTGCTTTCATGTTCATTTACTTTTCTGCTTCAAGATCCGATTTAACCCAAACCCTCTTCTACTTCTCTGCTTGATGCAAATTTACTTTTCCTTGTTTAATTTCTGCAAATCCAAGTCCCAATCCCCTTTACAATTCAAGTCATTTACATTTCTTGCACTTTAAGATTCCGCAATTTACTTTTCTTGCATTCTAAGTTTCTGCCATTTAATTTCTTGTTCTTTAAGATTCAGCAATTTATTTCCTGTTCTCTTTAATTCCAT
>NC_029792.2:56238804-56271675 GCF_000816755.2 Arachis ipaensis | reverse complement strand
TTGAACCTCTGCTTTCCTACTGTCTTCATCCAATCCTTCCTACTCCTTTCCATGGCAAGCTGTATGTTGGGCATCACTGTTGTCAATGGCTACTTCCCATCCTCTCAGTGAAAATGGTCCAAGATGCTCTGTCACAGCACGACTATTCATCTGTCGGTTCTCGATCATACTGGAATAGGATCCATTGATCCTTTTGCGTCTGTCACTACGCCGAGCACTCGCGAGTTTTAAGCTCGTCACAGCCATCCCTTCCCAGATCCTACTCAAAATACCACAGACAAGGTTTAGACTTTTCGGATCTCAGGAATGGCCATCCATGGGTTCTAACTTATACCACAAAGACTCTAATATCTCGGACTCGGTCCCCTGTATTAGATATCCAAGAGATATCCATTCAATCTAAGGTAGAACGGAGGTGGTTGTCAGGCACGCGTTCATAAGTGAGAATGATGATGACTGTCACGATCATCACATCCATCATATTGAAGAGCGAATGAATATCTTAGAAGCGGAATAAGTTGAATTGAATAGAAAAACAGTAGTACTTTGCATTAATCTTTGAGGAACAGCAGAGCTCCACACCTTAATCTATGGTGTGTAGAAACTCTACCGTTGAAAATACACAAGTGATAAATGTTCAGGCATGGCCGAATGGCCAGCCTTCACAAAAGTCTAAGATAGCATAAAACTAATTCCAGATCTCTTACAAAGATAGTAAAAAGTCCTATTTATACTAAACTAGTTACTAGGGTTTACAGAAATGAGTAAATGATGCAGAAATCCACTTTCGGGACCCACTTAGTGTGTGATTGGGCTGAGCATTGAGCTTTACACGTGTAGAGGTCTTTCTTGGAGTTGAACACCAGTTTGTAACCTGTTTCTGGTGTTTAACTCCACTTTGCAACCTGTTTCTGGCGTTTGACTCCAGAATGCAGCATGGAACTGGCGTTCAACGCCAGTTTACATCGTCTATCCTTAATCAAAGTATAGGCTATTATATATTGCTGGAAAGCCCTGAATGTCTGCTTTGCAATGCAATTAAGAGCGCGCCATTTGGAGTTATGTAGCTCCAAAAAATCTACTTTGAGTGCAGGGAGGTCAGAATCCAACAGCATCTGCAGTCCTTCTTCAACCTCTGAATCTGATTTTTACTCAAGTCCCTCAATTTCAGCCAAAAAATACCTGAAATCACAGAAAAACACACAAACTCATAGTAAAGTCCAGAAATGTGAATTTTAATTAAAAACTAATAAAAATATACTAAAAACTAATTAAATTATACTGAAAACTATGTAAAAACAATGCCAAAAAGTGTATAAATTATCCGCTCATCACTTGTCGAAGGCAGTTTCGAATAAGATGTCGGTGGAGCTCCCTTGGTCTATTAATGTGCGGTGGAGATTGGCGTCGCCAGTATGATGGTGATGACCATGGGATCGTCGTGTCCTGTGATGACACTTGATGTGTCTTCTTTGGTGAATGTGATTGCAGGGATGTCGGGTGCTTCCTCCTTCCCTTCGACATGATAAACTTCTTTGAGATATCTTTTACGAGATGACTTGGAGATTCCTCCTCCTGCAAATCCTCCGTGTAATCTTAAGGGATATTTATTGTTTTTCACTTAGTCTTGTAATGTGCTACACTTAAGAACAAATGGGTTAAGCATAGGCTCAAATTGGTTATCAATGGAAGATAAAAGGTAGGCTATTTGGGTAAGTGAGCTATTTGAACACTGACCTCAATCATATAAATGCATGTATACACAAAATAATGGACATATAGAATTAAACAAATCAAAGATTACAATCATAGGAAGAGAATAATGCACACAAGAATGAAAATAAGTGGTTATATGATGTAACCACACAATTTGGCTCAAAACTCACATGCTTGTGTTCTTAGCTCAAAAATCATGTTTCACAAAGTATATAATTCAAGTAAGTTCTAAAAAAATTTTTTTTTTTCAATTGGGGTGCCCTATAGATAAAATCCTTGGAAAATATCATGATTTTGACTAAGCTTAATATATACATATGCAATGCAACCAAAAAATCTAAAAGTCCTAAAAATGAAATGAAAAAGTGTTAGGATTAGAATCTTGTTACCCAAAAACGCCGAATGGTCGGACGACCTCCCCACACTTAAAAGTTTGCACCATCCTCGGTGCACTCAAAGATGAACAAGGGGGTACAGCGACTTTCCTAGTTGCTACCTTCATTTGGCAGGTCAACCAATGCTGCGTGTTCTTCCTCCCGCTTCCATTTTGGCTTATAGTGCATCGATCATGAAAAACAGAACAAACACCATAAGATGAGAAAATACAAAAGCAAGGAAGCGTGAATTGTTGGGATAAGGTGAATCACTAGAAATGAGTGAGTGAATTAGTGTGACACCCTAATATTTAAAAATCATGTCACAATTATACAAAATAAAACATGCACTTCACTCATTCTAGTGTGCTTGAGATACTTTAAAAGACTTGTAGGTTAAGTCAACCACACAAGTAGTGAAGAGGCATGAAAGCATTCAAGCAATTAATCAAGCAATTGTGAAATTGGATAATGCATGGATATTGATTGATGTGTAGGTAGACTTAGTGAACAAAATGGTATATGAAACTCACACAACAATCAATGACACATATTAAAGTTATTGCAACACCTAAGTGACATAGAGGTGAAATGCATGGATGCTATGGAACTTAGGAAAAAGGGTATAGAAGTGAAAATCAATCACATAGCAAGCATGGTCCACAAAGCTTGAAAAACTCAAAAACATGTCATTAGGTAAGCTTTCGATCCAATTTCTCAACTGCACAATTTCAATGCATGAAATAGGTGATATGAGTACGGGTAAATCATAAACAAGTATCACCTAAAAAAAATGCAATGATAACATACAAGTGCCTAACAATAGATGATGAACGCATGGTGGCCAAAACATGCAATTCAAAGGAGTTAAGAAGCTTAAAGGCAATGTAACATTCACTTGGTGTTCACAAATGTTCAACATGAAAATTCAAAACCAAGTAATAAATTGCAACCTCAATAAAGGAATCCAACAATGACAATAACAACAATGATGTTAAACTAACATACTATCAATAAGCAGCAGCAGTAAACAGTAAACAAGATTAGTAATCCGACACTTATAATGGAAAACAAAAATTAAAGTAACTAATTAACTAAAAGAAATGGTGTTACATGATGTTTGGTAGTGTTGCATGATGTTTGAAGGGTGGAAAGAAAAGAAGAAAAAAGAGAAGAAGGAAAGAAATGGAAAGAAGAGAAGAAAGGAAGGTGAGTGAAACAGGGAAATCCATGCGTGCGCGTCATGTGCGCGTAAGCGTGGATTGATGAAATGGAGGCGGCGCGTACGCGTACATGGCGCGTCCGCGTCGATGGCTTATTTTGAAAGGGGCGCGTACGCGCAAGGTGCGTGTGCGCGTGCCTTGGGCACAAAGTTGGCACACGTCAGGCACAACTCTCGGGTGAATGTATGGAGGGGTGGAAAACTCAATCCACGCGTACGCGTACATGGCGCGTCCGCGTTGATGGTCGAAAATGTTTGAAGCGCCCATATGCGTGAAGCGCGCGTACGCGTGAAGTGCGCGTGCGCGTGGATGGTGCTCTGTTTTTTTTCAAAATTTTTCTATGTCTTTGCACCAAACCAAGCATTCCAAACCTCCAAACAACTACCGAGACATCACAAAACCTTATTTGACCTACTAGACTCCCAATTAAACTCAACTAATCAAACAAAACATGAAATTAAATCTAAATTACCAATATGTACAAAAGGAAAAATGAAAAGATGTTACCATGGTGGGATGTCTCCCACCTAGAACTTTTGTTTATTGTCCTTAAGTTGGACTTATGGGGAGCTCCTCATCAAGGTGGCTTGTGCTTGAATCCATCCTTGAACATCCACCAATGCTTGGACTTCCATTGTGCTTCATTATTCAAAGTTAATAACTCCAAGCTTTGATGGAGTTCTTCACAAACCATAGGCTCCCAAAGTTGATCTTCCTTGTGCGATCCGAGATCCCACACTTTGTTTTCACACCCGTCCTTGAGTTGATCATGGTGGTTTCCTCTTGTTCAATAATCTCTACCTCCTCCTCTTGTTGCATTTCTTGCTTTAACTCCTCTTCTTCACCTTGGAGCTTCAAGTTCACTCCCGCACTAATCTCCTTGGTTGCTTCTCCACATTCCACAATAGAAGTGCCTTGATCGCATAGGCTTAGGCAGGATGAGACTATGTTGCCAACGGCTTCTACCATGATAGCCGTTTTTGCTCTTAACTCCTCAAATTTCTTTTCATCCTCCTCGTGTTGCCTTAAGATATGAGATTCAAGATCCCTTAATTCTAGCATAAAGGCTTCATCGGGAGGTGATGGTGGAAGAGAGGGTTCATTGTTTGAGGGGAAGGTATTATAGTCGGAAGGTGGTTCTTCTTGGTAATAGTATGGAGGGGGTGGCTCTTGAAAATGTTGATGTTGGAGTGGTGGTGACTCTACGTGTGGTTCATATAGCTCATATTGTTGTTGGTAAGATGGATATGGATTAGGGTCATATGGAGATGGTTGGTGAAAAGTGACTTGTGAGTATGGTTGATGGCTATATTGAGGATATGGCTCATAGGTGTATGGTGGTGGTTCTTGAAAGTCACAAGGAGATTCACCATAGCCATTGGATTGGTATGCATCATAGAATGGCTCTTCTTCATAGTGCATTGGTGGAGGTTGTTGCCAAGAGGATTGATCATATGCATATGGCTCTTCCCACCTTTGGTTATCCCATCCTTGATGCACATCTTCATTGAAGTTCCCATTTCCTACAACATAGTTGTAATCACACTCATAGCCAAAGTGAGAATTTATAGTGAAAAGTGAAAATAAGAAACAAAAGCTAATAATAAATAATGAAACAAAGTCCTAAAACTAACAAAAACTAACAAGCAATCCAAAAATCAAGCTATTCACTATATTCAGATATATACAATAACCAATAACATAACACCATTACAAATCCCCGGCAACGGCGCCATTTTGATGAACGAATTCTTGACGGTTTAGAATTTTCTCAAATGAATGAAATCTCGTTGTAAAGTATAGTTTCCAAACCAATCACGAATCCTTTCATGCAAAAATTTTGGTTGTCACAAAGAACAAACCCCAAATAAGAATTAACCGAAGTATTTTGGACTCCGGGTCGTCTCACAAGGAATTGCAATGAAGTGGTCAATTATTGGTTATGAAGGATGTAAGGGGGGTTCGGTTGATTAAAGTGGCAATAAAATAAATGACAAGAAAAATAAAGAGAGCAATTAATAAAGAGAGAGACATTTATGGCAAAGATTGAGATCATAGGCTTTCTATCCTAGTCATGCAATGATTAATTCATCTTATTTAGTCAACTCCAATAAATAGGGAGAAAGTCAAACAAGATTAATCAATCATACCACAATAATAACAAGAATTTATCTTATTACGTCATCTCCAACATTGGAAGAAGGTATCATATTATCTTCCATGAGAGAAAGTCTAACAAGACTAGCTAATCTCAATCCAAAAGTCCTAATCAACTCACTAATTTAATTAGCAAAAGATTAGCGTCAATGGAAACAATATTCCAAAAGTCCTGATTAACTTACTAATTTAATTAGCAAAAGATTAGCGTCAATGGAAACAATATTAGCTAACAACTTTAGATCACCAATATTAGTTGGGTTTTCATGACTCAAGATTACCTAATTACTCTCTCGAAGCCAAGAATGCTCAAAAATCTACTCTTAGATCCAACCAAGTATTTTATCAAACACTTGGAAGGCATAGTAAATTGCAAGGAATGTAAATCTACACTACTAATTACAAGAAAAGTAAATCACAACTCAAATCAACATCAAAAGAACATCAAACATCAAATCTCATTAAAGAAAAATCTAAATCCAACAAGTGTTCATTAATCACAAAAAGATGCTCAAAAGAGAAATTAACAAGAGAATCAAGAAGATTACATCACTAGAGAATGGAAATGTAGAAGAAACAAGATGAAAGCAAGAAATTAAACATGGATCTATGATAATCTAACCTAAACCTAACCTAATTCTAGATAGAAGAGGGAGCTTCTCTCTCTAGAAAACTAACTAAAGGCTCATGTTGGCTAAACTAATTGCTCCCCCCTTTGCCCAAGCTTGAATTCTGCATGAAATAGCATTAGAAATGAGTTGGGTTGGGCCCAAAGTGCTTCAGAAATCACTAGGGGCGATTTCACCTTAGTGGGCCCTTAGCGCGAAGCAACATATAGCAAATTTTATATCATTTCGAAGCCCCGGATGTTAGCTTTCCAACGCAACTAGAACTGCCTCATTTGGATCTCTGTAGCTCAAGTTATGGTCGATTGAGTGCGAAGAGGTCAGGCTTGACAACTTTACGGTTCCTTCATTTCTTCATGAGTTCTCCCAGTTTGCATGCTTTTCTCCTCACTTCTTCCATCCAATACTTGCCCTATGAACCTGAAATCACTCAACAAATACATCAAGGCATCGAATGAAATTAAAGTGAATTAAAAAAGGTGAGTTATAAGCACAAATCAAGGGAGAATTACAAAACCATGCTATTTCATTGAATAAATATGAGAAAAGGTGATAAAATCCCCCAAATTAAGCACAAGATAAACCACAAAATTGGGGTTTATCATCGTCTCACAAGGAATAGGCAAACATGTGCTTCAACATTGGTTAGAAATCTGGGGTTGTGAGTTATGAGCATAAAAATAAATGGGAATCTTAACAAGCAAGTAATCTTAGATTGCAAGAAACTAATTTAATCAACTAAGCAAGATATGAGTGATTTCAAACTAAAAAAGTAACATTCAACATGATTCTATTCTAAGCTAAACAAGTAACTATAACTAAGGCAAATGATTGGGAATATTGGTTTTCAAGTATGAATAATAAAAGCAACTCTTGGCTAGGCATGGGAATTTGGGTCACCATCCTTGTCTAATAACCATATCATGACAATTATGAGGAACCAAACTCATTAAGTCTACTTCTATACTTGAAGTACGTCAAATGGTTTGATCAACATCAATCCATAAGTTCTAACCTCACAACTAATTGACTTAGTAGAAGATTAGCGTCAATGGTTATCAGATTGACCACTAAGGGCTCCCAAATCATCAAATCCATTAGATCCAATGACTCAAGTTTACCCATTTCCCTTGGCCTAGGCCAAGAGTAAAGAGAACTACTCCATAATCAAAGTAAATATTTCATCAAACACATGATAAGCATTAACAAAAGACATGTTCAAAATAGCAATTAAATTGAAATCAACAAGTACCCACTAACAATTTTCAACATACAATCATCCAAACAACACAATTAAACATAGAAATCATCAATATAACATCAAAAAGCCAAGATTCACAACATTCATGAAATGGGTATAAAATGACAATTGACAAGAATTCATAAAACTATCACAAGATATAAGCAAAATTATACTAGAAAATTCAAATTGAACAATTAAAACTAGTAATTAACAAGATCCAATTCACAATTCAACAAGGGAAAATCAAATTAAAACTAGATCTAGAGAGGAACAAGGGTTTCTCTCTCTAGAAGAACAAAGAACCAAAAACACTAGCTAAAAATTGTGTCTTAGTGCAAAATGGTTGATCCCCTCTTTCCTCCTAGCATCCTTGGGTCTTTTCCATGCAGAAACAGCTTGAAATTGGGCCTGATGAGCCTCAAAAATTGCCAGGCACGATTTCCTTTAATGAGGTCACGTGCAGCTTCCCACGCGTACGCGCCATGCGTGCGTGCGCGCCATGCGTGCGTGCGCGCCCATTGCTTTTGCGATCCACGTGTGCGCGCCAGGTGCGTGTCCGTGTCGATAGGAATCTTCTGATCCGCACGGATGCGTCCATCCTTATGCGCTGTTTCCAGCCAACCTCATCCACGCGTGCGCGTGGAGTGCGCGGGCGCGCCAATGCTGCTTTCTCCAAAATTTCAAGTCTTCATGTTCCTCCCTTTTGTACATGCTTTCTTTCTCTCTTCTAGGCCATTCCTACCCTATAATTCCTGAAATCACTCAACAAATACATCACGGCATCGAATGGCAATAGAAGAGGATTAAAATATGGCAATTTTGAGGCAAAATAAGCATGTTTTTCATCATGGGGCAATATTAGGAAGTGAACACAAACCATGCATTTCTTGTGAATAAGTGTGAGAAATATTGACAACCCCCCCCCAAATTTTACATAATATAAACCATAAAATTGGGGGTTATCACACCAGATTAAAATAATTAAATTAATTTCAAGATATAATTCGAAATCATATACTTCTTTTTCTTTTGCAATTAAAATATTTTTCATTTAAGAAAGGTGAAGGATTCATAGGACATTCATAGCTTTAAGACATAGACACTAGACACTAATGATCATGTAATAAAGACACAAACATAGATAAAACATAAAGCATGAATTTAAAAAAACAGAAAAATAAGAACAAGGAAGTTAAAGAATGGGTCCACCTTAGTGATGGTGGCTAGTTCTTCCTCTTGAAGATCTTATGGAGTGATTGAACTCCTCTATGTCTCTTTTTTGCCTTTGTTACTCCTCCCTCATGGCTCTTTGGTCCTCTCTGATTTCATTGAGGATAATGGAGTGCTCTTGGTGCTCCATCCTTAGTTGCCCCATGTTGGAACTCAATTCTCCTAAGGAGGTGTTCATTTGTTCCCAATAGTTATGTGGAGGGAAATGTATCCCTTGAGGCATCTCAGGGATTTCTTGATGAGGAATTTCCTCATGCTCTTGTTGAGGTCCATGAGTGTGCTCTCTTGTTTGCTCCATCTTCTTCTTAGTGATGGGCTTGTGAGATGAATCTGTCGATCTCCCATGACTCAGAGTTGGAAGCAATTGCCTTCCCTTTCCTCTTTCTAGAGGTTTCTCCGTCCTTAGGTGCCATTAATGGTTATAGAAAAACAAAAAGCAGAGCTTTTTCCACACCAAACTTAAAAGGTTTGCTCGTCTTCGAGCAAGAGAAGAAAAAAGGGATTAAAAGAAGAAGAGGTGGAGGAGATGGAGGTGTGTGAATGGTTCGGCCAAGGGGTTTTAGGTCGTTATGAAGTGTGAAAAGGAAGGAGTGATGAGGGGCTTATATAGGAGTGGAGTGGAGAGGGAATTCTGTCTTGAAGGGGTGGGTTTGGGGGGGAAATGGTTTGAATTTGAATGGTGAGGTAGGTGGGGTTTATGATGGATGGATGTGGGTGGTGAAGATAAATTTGGGGAAGAGTGTTATGGAAAGGTGTGAAGAGGAGAGAATAAGAGGTGGAGTAGGTGGGGGATCCTGTGGGGTCCACAGATCCTGAGGTGTCAAGAAATTCTGCTCCCTACACCATCCTGATGTTCAAACACTCTCTGTATGCCAATTCTGGTGTTAAACACCAGCTCTGCTACCTTTCCTGGCATTAAACGCCGGTCTGCTTCCCCTTTCTGGCGTTTAACGCCAGCCAGACACCCTTTTCTGGCGTTAAACGCCAGTCTGTCTGCCATTTCTGGCATTTAACGCCAGGCAGATGCCAGACACCCTTTTCTGGCGTTAAACGCCCATAGTGTTGCCCATTCTGGCGTTTAACGCCGAGAATGCTGCCAGGCTGGGCGTTAAATGCCCATTCTGCTATCCTTACTAGTGTTTAAACGCCAGTAAGCCTGTCCTCCAGGGTGTGCTATTTTTTATGCTATTTTTTATTTTGCTTTAATTTTGCAGTTATTTTTATGACTTCACATGATCTTCAACCTAAAGAAAACATAAAATGACATTGGAAAATAAATATATATAACTAAATAACGTTGGGTTGCCTCCCAATAAGCGCTTTTTTAATGTCAATAGCTTGACAGTGAGCTCTTAGAGAGCTTCACAGAGACTCAAAGCTTGATGATGGCCTCCCAACACCAAACTTAGAAGTTGAGTGTGGGGGCTCTGTTTGACTCTGTATTAAGAGAAGATTTTCATGCTTCCTCTCCATGGTTACAGAAGAAGATCCTTGATCCTTAAACACAAGGTAGTCCTCATTCAATTGAAGGACTGATACGCACAAAACTTGTCTCTCAACAAATTTTCTTCGGCAAGTGTACCGAATTTGTCTTCAAGTAAAAACTCACAATACAGTGAGGTCGAATCCCACAAAGATTGATTGATCAAGCAACTTTAATTAAAGGAATGTTCTAGTTGAGCGAGCTAGAATTTGATTTGAGATTTGTAGAAAATTAAATGGCGGGAAAGTAAATAGCAGAAACAGTAAATGCTAGAAATAAAGAGATGAATGTAAATGGCGGAAAGTAAATTGCAGAATCTTAAATGGGAATGGGGTAATTGCTCATAAAAGTAAATGGCAGAAATTAAAGAGAATGGGTAAGATCAGAAATGGGGAGTTCATTGGTCTCAGGAAAAGTTGCATTCTCTGGATCAAGTTCATTTTCATCTCTTCCTCAATCAATGCATTCATTGATCTCCTTGGCAATCTTAAGTGATCGAATTCAAATTTTTTGGTAATTCAATCTCTCAAATCTTGATCAATTGCCAATTCCTTGGTCAATTGCTCATGAGAAGAGATGAAGTATGGTCACTGATTATACCACACGCATTTCCCAAATCAAGTGTTGGTAGGATTATAGTCACATATCCATCCAAACCCAATTTGGTCCAGCATGAGAAAGCATTTCTAGCATGATCTCTTCATTCCTCTTTCAAGGTTCAGAAGAGATCCAAGTATGAATAGCTTCTTTTCCAAGATAACTACCCAATTGGATGAAGATCGAAAGCTTTCTAGTAAAATCAAGAGAAAAAATAGAAGAAGGAGAATGAAAACTAATATTGATCCATCAAATTACAACAGAGCTCCCTAACCCAATGAAGGGGGTTTAGTTGTTCATAGCTCTGGAAAATGAAAATAAAGATGGAGAATACATGATGAAAGTAAAACTAGAAGTGCAGAGAAAGTAAAATACAGAGAGTAGTTCTATGCCAAAGGCCCCCTAAAGTTTCCAACACTTCAAAACTCTTATTCAAAGGTACTCCTATATATACTACTCTTCCGATATTCTAGTTGGCTCTTCAAGTCTTGGGTATTGGCCTCTGAATCTTGAGTTTGAAGCAGTTATCCTTTTCATTGGGCTTAGCTTTGCTTGCAGAGAGAAAAGGTAAAGTAGGCAGGGACTTTGACTCAGGACGTTAGTGGTGTCAACGTTAAGTGAAAGTGTGGGTTCGAGAACGTTAGTGACAATCACCTTTTTCAGTAACGTTCCTAACCCAAATATGATCACGTTGACTTCAACGTTAGTGGCACTAACGTGACCACTAACTTTGCCTCTTGGTCCTTTGCACACGTTATTGGGACTTACCTTTTCCAATAACGTGGAGAGTCCTCCCTTGTCCCTACGTTAGAGTCCACGTTAACTAGGTTAACGTGGCTTCTAACGTAGTAATGTCAATCCTTCGAGAACGTTAGTGACACTTACCTTTGTCACTAACGTTCCAATGGTGGCTCTTGGTGGTTCACCCCAACGTTAGTGACAAAGGTAAGTGTCACTAACGTTGGCTATCAATTGCTTCCACGTTAACTAAGTTAACGTGGGAGTTAACGTGGCTTATGGAGGCATGGCCAACGTTAGTGACAAAGGTGAATGTCACTAACGTTGGCTTTTCTTTTGCTTCTTAACGTTAGAGTCCACGTTAACTAAGTTAACGTGGCAACTAACGTGGCCAATTATGAGCTTGGTCCAATGTTAGTGACAAAAGAGAGTGTCACTAACATTGGCCTTGTTGTCTTCTTCCACGTTAGAGTTCACGTTAACTTAGTTAACGTGACTCTTAACGTGGGCTTATGATGGCTTCAAGGGCGTTATTGGCGATTACCTTTCTCATTAACTTTGCAAGTTAGCACCCATTCTACGTTAGAGGTCACGTTAGTGGGACTAACGTGACTGCTAACGTGGTTCTTCTTTGCTTCCTTTGTCCTGAAATCAAGCAACACAGTGCATCAAAGTTCTAGTCCAAGTCATGAGTCATGCATCATCTAATTTGTCATATAATTCATGCAAAATTCTTATGAAATCATGTAAAGTGCACAATGTATGCTTGAATCAAGATGTAAGTGAATATCTACCCAAAACTAGCTTATTTTCTAAGAAAGTGCATGAAACTACCTTAAAAACAGTAAAGAAAAGGTCAGTGAAACTGGCCAAAATTCCCTGGCATCAAGGACTAACTCTCCTCTGACCACATCAATCACAGCTCTTGCTGTAGCTAGGAAGGACCTTCAAGGATAATGGATTCATCCTCATCCTTCCTAGTGTCTAAGATTATGAACTCAGCAGGGATATACAGGCCTTTAACCTTCACTAAGACATCCTCTACAAGTCCATAAGCCTGTTTCATTGATTTGTCTGCCATCTCTAGTGAGATTCTTGTAGCTTGTACCTCCAGGATCCCCAGTTTGTCCATTACAGAGTGTGGCATGAAGTTTATTCCTGACCCCAGGTCACATAGAGCCTTCTCAAAGGTCATGGTGCCTATGGTACATGGTATTAAGAACTTTCTGGGATCCGGTTTCTTCTGAGGTAATTTCTGCTAAACTAAGGCATTCAGTTCATTGATGAGCAATAGAGGTTCATCCTCCCAAGTCTCATTACCAAATAACTTTGCATTCAGCTTCATGATTGCTCCTAGATACTGAGCAACTTGCTCTTCAACAATATCTTCATCCTCTTCAGAGGATAAGTACTCATCAGAGCTCATGAATGGCAACATTAAGTTCAGTGAAATCTCTATGGTCTCTGTATGAGCCTCAGATTCCTTTGGTTCCTCAATATGGAACTCCTTAGTGGTCGTAGATGTCCATTGAGGTCTTCCTCACTAGAAATCACTACCGTTTTACTCTCTCCAGGTTTGGCCACTTTGTATATAGTTATGGCCTTGCACTCTCTTTTGGGATTCTCTTCTGTACTACTTGGGAGAGTACTAGGAGGAGTTTCAGTAACTCTTTTACTCAGTTGACCCACTTGTGCCTCCAAATTTCTGATGGAAGACCTTGTTTTAGTAAAGAAACTGAGAGTGGTCTTAGATAGATCAGAGACTATGGTTGCTAAGTCAGAGAGGCTCTGCTTATAATTCCTTGTCTGCTGTTTAGAAGATGATGGAGAAGGCTTGCTATTGACAAACCGATTTCTCCCACCATTATTATTATTATTGAAGCCTTGATTAGGCTTCTACTGATCCTTCTATGAGAAATTAGGATGATTCCTCCATGAAGAATTATAAGTGTTTCCATAGGATTCTCCCATGTAATTCACCTCTTCCATTGTAAGATTCTCAGGGTCATAAGCTTCTTCTTCAGAGGAAGCTTATTCAGTACTGCCGGATGCAGCTTGCATTCCAGTCAGATTCTGAGAAATCATATTGACTTGCTGAGTCGATATTTTATTCTGAGCCAATATTGCATTCAGAGTATCAATCTCAAGAATTCCTTTTGTTCATACCCTGGGTCAAGCTGTCCGACCCGGGATGTTTAGCGACAAGGCGACCGACCTCTTCAGGTCAGACCATCCGACCTCTTCTCAAAGAGCTCGGCTAAATTACCAAGAAAGCCGAATAATGGCCCAGATAGAGGAACACGACCCAAATCCAAAGGCAGTCCAAGCCTATAGAGATAAGGGCGGTTTCCTTGAAGATAAGATGACTTCATTCAAAGATAAGATAAGATAAGATAACTATCTTATCCCCAAAAAGGTCATCTCCTACTATTATAAATACAGTGGAGCACCCAGGTATAACTCATACTCTGATTCTACTAAAAACCTGCTTAATACCCTTGCTAACTTAAGCATCAGAGTCCCTTGCAGGTATCACCACCCTCCAGTGACAAAGGATCAGCAGCATAAGCCAGTCCAACGAGTCGGACACAACAGCTGATAACATGGAAACTTGTCTCTCAATAATTTTCCTTCGGCAAGTATACCGAATTGTCGTCAAGTAAAAACTCACAATAGAGTGAGGTCGAATCCCACAGGGATTGATTGGTCAAGCAACTTTAATTAGAGGGATGTTCTAGTTGAGCGAAGCAGAATTTGGTTTGAGAGTTGCAGGAAATTAAATGGCGGGAAAGTAAATAGCAGAAAATGTAAATTACTGGAAATAAAGAGCTGAATGTAAATGGTTGAGAGTAAATTGCAGAATCTTAAATCGGAATGGGGAAGATGCTCATAAAAGTAAATTGCAGAAATTAAAGAGAATGGGTAAGATCAGAAATGGGGATTCATTGGGCTTAGGAGATGTTGCATTCTCCGGATCAAGTTCATTTTCATCTCTTCCTCAATCAATGCATTCATTGATCTCCTTGGCTATCTTAAGTGATCGAATTCCAATTCTTTGGTAATTCAATCTCTCAAATCTTGATCAATAGCCAATTCCTTGGTCAATTGCTCATGAAAAGAGATGAAGTATGGTCACTGATTATACCACATGCATTCCCAAATAAAGTGTTGGTAGGATTATAGTCACCATACCCAACCAAACCCAATTTGGTCCAACATGAGAAAGCATTTCTAGCATGATCTCTTCATTCCTCTTCCAAGGTTTAGAAGAGATCCAAGTATGAATAGCTTCTTTTCCAAGATAACTACCCAATTAGATGAAGATTGAAAGCTTTCTAGTAAAATCAAGAGAAAAGATAGAAGAAGAGTAATGAAAATTAGTATTGATCCATCAGATTACAACAGAGCTCCCTAACCCAATGAAAGGGGTTTAGTTGTTCATAGCTCTGGAAATGGAAACAAAGATGGAGAATACATCATGAAAACTAGAACTAGAAGTACAGAGAAAGTAAATTATACAGAGAGTAGTTCCCAATTTCCAATCCCCCAAAAAACATCTTTCTAATTCAAAATTACCCCTATGTATACTACTCTTCTGATCTTTTAGTTGGTTCTTCAAGTCTTGGATATGGGCCTTTGGATCTTGAGCTTGAAGCAGTTATCTTCTGCAGTGGGCTTAGCGTTACTTGTAGAGAGAAAGTGTGGGGTAGGCAGGGTGTTTAGCTCAAGACGTTAGTAGCGTTAACGTTAAGTGAGAGTGTTGGTTCGAGAACGTTAGTGGCAATCACCTTTTTCACTAACGTTCCTCACCCAGGGATAATCCACGTTAACTTCAACGTTAGTGGCACTAACGTGACCACTAACGTTGCCTCTTGGTCCTTCGCACACATTATTAGGACTCACCTTTTCCAATAACGTTGAGAGACTTCCCTTCCCCCTACGTTAGAGTCCACGTTAACTTAGTTAACGTGGCTCTTAACGTAAGCTTGCCAATCCTTCGAGAACGTTAGTGACACTTACCTTTGTCACTAACGTTCCAATATGCCCCTACTTCCCACGTTAGAGTCTATGTTAACTAGGTTAACGTGGCTTCTAACGTAGTAATGCTAGCCATCTCCAACGTTAGTGACAAAGGTGAGTGTCACTAACGTTGGCTCATCATCTCTCTTATCCACGTTAGCTTCCATGTTAACTAAGTTAACGTGGGAGCTAACGTTGCTCATAGTGGCCTGTGTGGGTTCAACCCAACGTTAGTGACAAAGGTAAGTGTCATTAACGTTGGCGATCACATGCTTTCTCCACGTTAGCTTCCACGTTAACTAAGTTAACGTGGGAGTTAACGTGGCTCATTGTGGCTTGGCCAACGTTAGTGACAAAGGTGAGTGTCACTAACGTTGGCTTCTCTTTTGCTTTCCAACGTTAGAATCCACGTTAACTGAGTTAACGTGGCTCTTAACGTGGCCACTTATGACCTTCGCCCAACGTTGGTGACAAAGGTGAGTGTCACTAACGTTGGCTCCACTTTCTTTCTTCCACGTTAGAGTTCACGTTAACTTAGTTAACGTGACTCTTAACGTGGGCTATAATGGCTTCGAGGACGTTATTGGCGATTATTTTTCTCATTAACGTTGCAAGCTAGCTCCCATTCCACGTTGGTGGTCACGTTAGTTAGACTAACGTGGCTGCCAACATGGCTCTTTCTTGCTTCCTTTGTCCTGAAATCAAGCAATACAGTGCATCAAAGTTCTAATCCACATCATGAGACATGCATCATCCAATTTGTCATCTAATTCATGCAAAATTCTCATGAAATCATGTAAAGTGCTCAATGTATGCTTAAATCAAGATGTAAGTGTAATTCTACCCAAAACTTGCTTATTTCCTAAGAAAATGCATGAAACTACCCTAAAAAAGTAAGGAAAAGGTCAGTAAAACTAGCCAAAATGCCCTGGCATCACAACACCAAACTTAAAGCTTGCTTGTCCCTAAGCAAGTACTGGAACAAGAGAATGATGAATGGAATGCCAAGAGGAATGAGTCATTATTGTGGAGGTCATATCCTTGGTTTTATGGTGGTTTTATGCATAGTAACTTAGGTTCATTCCTTCACTGGCTTTCAGACCTTTATCATGTCCTGGAATACTCACTTGATTGCACCCTATGAGACTCTTATTCACTGATCCTTTTATTGTTTTTCAGGGCTTATTTATGTTCTTAGGGTAAGTGCTCTGTGAGGGGGCGACTCTTTAAGATAAGCTTTCAGCCAGCACTCCCGAACCAGTTGGTTCAAGGTGCTAGGTTTTAAGACACCCCTAAGGACTTACTTCCTCAAGTCTCTTTCCCCTATACATACACACCACAGACACATGGTTTGTTATTTCCTTTCTTGAGACCTTGGTGTCCAGCACCTCTTTGGGTTACTAAATGTTCTGTAGCAAGGTTGCTCTTGATAGTGGATTTTCAGTTGATAATCCCGGGTTAGTTAACCCAAGTTACCAAGTGATGAAGCACTCCTACAAACTTATTCATCCAAGCAGATCCTTGGTACAGGAACACCACAGACACATCTCTCAAGTTTCAAACCCTTGGTGCCTAGCCTTATTCTTTGTTAACTTTTCTTTCTTTTTCAACTCTTATTGTTCTTTTCCCCTTTTTCCTATTAGGATCTTGTTATTTAGCTAGTGTCATGGGGTGTGTTTTAAGCATATGATTCAGGACAGATAGTTGTCTTCCCACTCTTGTTGGTGAACCAACTTAGCTAACTTATGACCACCTCACACACTAAGGAACTTAATCCACAATATGAACTCAACTTTGGTCTTTGATAACAAACATTCTCTTTTTATTTGATTCAAAAGGAGACAAGCATACAAGTAAGCAAGGTGAAAATCCAGCAGGTATCGTGGACAGCACACATATGACAAAAGCAATAGAGCAACATTAAACTCTAATCATCTAAACTAATGAGCAACTATAAATCAAGTTCCTTTAGACTTCCAATTTTTTAGCATTTGAAGTATATGGAATTAAGTAACAACACAACCTTCGGGTGATGGTTTCTTGCTATCCCCTTGTTGTCCTTATCCATAGTTTTTGCTCCTTCATTTCCTTGGATGATGGTGCACTATTTCCTCATAAGGTTCCTGCAAAGTTATTGGAAGTTGCTTGTTTCCAAAGCACTTGAGACATAGTTAGCTTGCATGTATGCTTGCAAATTTCTGAACTTAATTTGGTGTGTGAACACCAAACTTAGTTCTTTTGCCTAGTACAACAGATTGCATACTTGCAGAGAGCCTCATATGTTGTTATTAACAAAACAACCATTAACTTCAGACTAAACTACTGCTAAGTGGTTCCCCTGATTGGTTGGAGCTAGCAATCTGTCATTGGAGTGTAGTGTGATTATAACGAATATCTTTGGTGGAACACCAAACTTAAAACTACACTTTCACTCTTGGATTTGTTTTAGTGTGGAACACCAAACTTAGCTCCTCACAATACAGGGGAAACAACTTGTGGTTTTTATTGAAATGACGATGAAAAAGAAACTACCTCAGGTTGGGTTGGCTCCCAACAAAGCGCTCTTTTAGCGTCGCTAGCTCGACGATTCCTCCATTACTTGAGATGATACTTCACTTTGGGGTTTTTCCCCATGTTGCCCATATAGTGTTTGAGCCTTTGTCCGTTCACAGTGAAAGTCCTCTCCAAACTTTCATCCATGATTTCTATGTGCCCATATGGCGAGACTTTTGTGACAAGAAAGGGTCCTGACCACCTTGATTTGAGTTGCCAGGGAACAGTCTCAATTTGGAGTTGTAGAGGAGTACTTGCTGCCCCTTTTCGAAACTCCTTGGTGCCAGATGCAGGTCATGTCTTCTCTTCGCCTTTTCTTTATAAATCTTGGCATTTTCATAGGCTTGAGATCTAAATTCCTCCATCTCTTGCAGCTGCAAGATCCTCTTTGTACCAGCAGCGATGCTGTCAAAATTTAATAACTTGAGAGCCCAGAGAGCTTTGTGTTCCATCTCCAGTGGTAGATGACAAGCTTTCCCATACACCAGTTGGTATGGGGACATCCCTAGTGGCGTTTTGAATGCTGTTCTGTATGCCTAAAGAGCATCATCCAGCTTCGTCGACCAATCCTTTCTTGATGTACCCACAGTCTTTTCCAAAATCCTTTTTAGCTCTCTGTTAGATATCTCAGTTTGTCCACTTGTTTGGGGATGGTAAGGTGTGGCAACCTTATGTTTCACCCCGTATCGTAGGAGAAGAGCTTCTAGTAGTCTGTTACAAAAATGGCTCCCTCCATCACCGATGAGTGCTCGTGGGACTCCAAACCGGCTAAAAATATTCTTCCTGAGGAAGTTCATGACCACCTTGTTATCATTTGTTGGGGTTGCAATAGCCTCCACCCACTTGGAAACGTAGTCCACTGCCACCAAAATGTACTTGTTTGAATATGAGGTTGGGAATGGTCCCATGAAATCGATTTCCCATACATTAAGCAGTTCCAGTTCTAACATGTAATTTTGTGGCATCTCATTTCTTTTGGGCAAGTTCCCAAATCTTTGGCACTCATTGTAGCTCTTTACTAGTTATTTAGAATCCTTGAAAAGGGTGGGCCAAAAGAATCCGCTTTGTAACACCTTTGCTGCAGTTCTATCCCTTCCAAAATGGCCTCCATAGCATGAGCCGTGGCAATTCCACAGGACCTCCCATCCCTCTTCTTCTGAAACACATCTTCTCAGGATTCTATCTGAACATTTCTTGAAGAGATAAGGCTCATCCCAGACAAAATATTTTGCATTATTTATGAGCTTTCTTTTTTGATGTTTGTTGATTTCTGGAGGTAAAGCCTCAGTTGCCTTGAAGTTGGCAATGTCTGCGAACCATGGTGCTTTGTGAACTGTCATCAACTGCTCATCAGGGAAGAGCTCATTTACACTTGTATCATGTGTTCCACCTTCATCATGAGGGATTCTGGATAGGTGATCTGCTACCTTGTTTTCCACTACTTTCTTGTCTCTAATTTCAATATTGAATTCCTGCAACAATAAGATCCATCTTATTAGTCTTAGTTTTGATTCTTGCTTGGCAAACAAATATTTAGGTGCCGTGTGATCTGTGAAAACAATCACTTTAGCACCAATGAGGTATGATCTAAACTTATCAAATGCAAAAACTATTACTAGCAACTCCTTTTCAGTAGTGGTATAATTTCTTTGAGTTTTATTGAGGACTTTGATAGCATAGTATATCACATGGACTAAGTTATCTTTCCTCTGCCCTAACACGGCCCCAACTGCAAAATCAGATGCATCACACATAAATTCAAATGGTAAGTTCCAATTGGGTGGGGAAATGATAGGGGCAGAGGACAATCTCTTTTTCAAATTTTCAAACGCTAGCATACATGTTTCATTGAAGATAAATGGTGTATTAGATACAAGGAGATTGCTTAAGGGTTTGGCTATCTTTGAAAAATCTTTAATAAACCTTCTGTAAAAGCCAGCATGCCCTAAAAAACTCCTAATTGCCTAGACATCACTGGGTGGAGGAAGTTTTTCAATAAGTTCCACTTTAGCTCTGTCCACCTCAATGCCTTGGTTAGAAACCTTATGGCCAAGGACTATTCCTTCTGTCACCATAAAGTGACATTTCTCCCAGTTCAAAACTAGATTGGTCTCTTGGCACCTTTTCAATACTAAGGCTAGGTAGGAAAGGAATCTCCGAATACTGAGAAATCATCCATAAAAACTTCAATGAATTTTTCTATCATATTTGAGAAGATAGAAAGCATGCAGCGTTGGAAAGTCGCAGGTGCATTACATAGCCCAAATGGCATGCGCCTGTAAGCAAACACTCCATATGGGCAAGTAAATGAGGTTTTCTCTTGGTCTCTAGGATCAACCACTATTTGGTTATATCCTGAATAACCGGCGAGAAAACAATAATATGCGTGTCCTACGAGTCTTTCCAACATCTGATCCATGAATGGGAGGGGGAAATGATCCTTTCATGTAGCCTCATTGAGTTTCTGGTAGTCTATGCACATTCGCCATCTTGTGATGATCTTTGTAGGAATTAGTTCGTTCTTCTCATTGGGAACTACAGTGATAGGGGAAAATGATCTTTTCGTGTAGCTTCATTTAGTCTTCTGTAGTCTATGCACATCCGCCATCCTGTGACGGTCCTTGTAGGAATTAGTTCGTTCTTCTCATTGTGGACTACAGTCATCCCTCCCTTTTTGGGCACGACATGCACGGGGCTAACCCAGGGGCTGCCTGAGATCGGGTAGATTACCCCTCCCTACCATAACTTCAAAACTTCTTTCTACACCACTTCCTTTATGATTGGGTTCAGCCTCCTTTGGGATTGAATGGATGGTTTGGCATTATCTTCCAACAGTATCTTATGCATGCATATGGCCGAACTGATTCCTTTCAAGTCAGCGAGGGTCCATCCAATGGCATCCCTATGCTTTCGCAACACTTGGAGTAATTCATCCTCTTGATCTTGGCTGAGGGATGAGTTTATGATCACTGGGTATCTTTCATTCTCTCCTAAGTATGCATATTTGAGAGTGTGTGGCAGTGCTTTGAGTTCAAGTTTGGGTGCTTTTAACTTTTCATTCTCTTCCTTTGGTGCACCTCGTATATGAATCTCTGCTGTTGCAACCTCTTCACTAGACGTCGATCCATCCTTTATTAACCATTCGGGTTCTTCTTCTTCAAAACTCTCTTGCATTGCATCTTCCAGTGAGTCCAACCTCATACATTCTCCCCATTGTTCTGGTGGGTAACTCATGGCCTTGAACACATTGAATGTCATCTTTTCATTGTGTAATCTCAAGGTGAGATCACCTTTTTGGACATCAATGAAGGCTCCAGCAGTCCAACACCACAAAGTCTGCTGGGAAAATAAAATCCCCCACCTTCACCAGCAAATCTTCCACTACACCATGAGGGAACTTGAACGATCGGTCTGCCAGTTGTAAGGCCATTTTTGTTGGCTTAGCCTCCTCGATCTTCATTTTCCTCATCATAGCTACTGACATCAGATTTATGCTGGCTCCTAAGTCAATTTCTGGGGTAGTTTATGCTGAATGATAGAACTACATTCTTCGGTTAGTATCACAGTCTCGTTGCTCTTCCAACTTCTCTTCTTAGTCATCAATTCCTTCAAGAACTTGACCTAGAGCGGCATTTGCTCTATTGCTTCAGCAAAGGGTATGTTAATCTGTAATTTCTTGAAGATTTCTAAAAATCTGGAGAACTGGCTGTCATCCCCCTTCTTCTTCAGTTGTTGAGGATATGTTATTTTCGGAACATATGGCTTCAGCTCTCCTTCCTTTTGATGTGAGTTGGAGGTGGGGATTTGAACTTCATCTTGTTCCTCCTTCTTTCCGACTGAATCTTTCTCTTGGGTTTGCTTGGGAGTCTCCTTCAATTCTTTTCCACTTCTGAGGGTTATAGCCTGACACTCCTCCCTTTGGTTTGAGTCTGTATCGCTGCGAGGGTTGTGGCTAGAAATTCTCTTGAATAAGTAGCCAATTTGTGTCTCAAGTTTTTTGATGGCAGCATCTTGATTCTGCATATTGGACTGCACTTCTTCTCAGAATGCCTTACTGTCTTGAATCTCTTTGCATATGCCTTCAAGCAGAGTCTCAATTTTGGAGAGTCTTTCTTCAGATGATGGTGAGTTGAGAGTGGATGGGTGAGTTAGGTCATTTTGGTTTTGGTATGGATGTGGAGAGGTGTTGTTAGGGTGGTGCTGATATGATCTCTATGTGGAATGTTGGTGAGCTGCATGGTTGTTGGGGTTGTGACGTCTCTGATCTTGGCTTTGATCTTGTTGATTTCCCCACCCAAAGTTTGGGTGATTCCTCCAACCAGGGTTGTACGTTTTGGAGTAAGGATCATGGGTCTGTCTGGGTGAGTTTCCAATGTAGTTGGCTTGTTCTTGCTCCTCCTCTGCCTCAGCATTCACCCCCTCTTGGGTTATTGATGAGGTGGTGATTACTGCTACTTGGTTCCTCTCCATCTTATTGGTGAGGTCGGCTATTTGCTTGGTAATAAGCTTATTTTGGGCCAGCAGTGCATCCACATTGTTTAGTTCCATCACTCCTCTAGTGTTGCCTCTTTCAGAAGCATAGAAATAGTCATTCTCTGCTACAGTTTCAATGACATCTATGGCCTCCTCAATGGTCTTCTTCTTGTTCAGAGATCCCCCAGATGAATGGTCTACTGCCTTCTTTGATTCATAAGAAAGGCCTTCATAGAAAATATGTAGCTGCACCCATTCATTGAACATATCTGGTGGGCACCTTCTTGTTAGGTCCTTGAACCTCTACCATGCTTCATATAGAGTCTCACCATCCTGTTGCCTGAATGTTTGCACCTCAGTTCTCAGCCTGTTGATCCGTTGAGGAGGATAGAATCTTGCCAGAAATTTGTTCACCACATCTTCCCAGGTTGCTAAACTCTCCTTTGGAAAGGATTTCAGCCATTTAGATGCCTTGTCCTTAAGTGAGAAAGGGAACAGAAGTAGTCTATAGGTGTCAGGATGAACACTATTAGACTTCACAATATCACATATCCTCAGGAAGGTGGTTAGATGTTGATTGGGGTGATGAGCTGTGGCTTTAGTTCAAAGTTGTTGGCATGTATGGTTGGCCTTTGGATGCTACTCCCACAGTTTTCTGGGTTTGGGTTGATGTAAGAGCCTAGAACTCTTCTCTCTTGCCCAGCATGATTTGCTAGACCTTCTCTACCATGGTTGTGAGCCTCTTCTTCATGATGGTTCTCCATGTTTTCATCCATATCTGGTTCAAAGTACTCCTCCTCTTTCTCAGCACCAACTATTCTCTTTCCTCTTGCTTCCCTCCTTAATCTAAGGAAGGTCCTCTCAGGTTCAGAATCAAAGGAAGTTGAAGCCCCGCTTCTTCTCCCTGTCATACAACCAACAAGGCACAAGCAAGGAAATAGTTGCAGAAAGTACTCTTGTTAAAATTACTGTTAGCGTGAGTGATGCAATATATCAAACAGTTAGTGGGTTAGTGAACTGAATAGTAAATAACTAAGAAAAATGAGTATGGGGGAAGGGAGGAAAATAACTAAAACTGAAAGTAATTAACTCAAACAGAAATTTAAATCAAACAAAAGAAAAATGCTCAATCTAGTTATCCTCCAATTTAATCATTGTTGATACAAAATCAATCCCCGGCAACGGCGCCATAAACTTGATAGCATGGAAACTTGTCTCTCAACAATTTTCCTTCGGCAAGTATACCTAATTGTCGTCAAGTAAAAACTCACAATAGAGTAAGGTCGAATCCCACAGGGATTGATTGGTCAAGCAACTTTAATTAGAGGAATGTTCTAGTTGAGCGAAGCAGAATTTGGTTTGTGAGTTGCAGGAAATTAAATGGCGGGAAAGTAAATAGCAGAAAACGTAAATTGCTGGAAATAAAGAGCTGAATGTAAATGGCGGAAAGTAAATTGCAGAATCTTAAATGGGAATGGGGAAGATGCTCATAAAAGTAAATTGCAGAAATTAAAGAGAATGGTAAGATCAGAAATGGGGATTCATTGGGCTTAGGAGATGTTGCATTCTCCGGATCAAGTTCATTTTCATCTCTTACTCAATCAATGCATTCATTGATCTCCTTGGCAATCTTAAGTGATCGAATTCCAATTCCTTGGTAATTCAATCTCTCAAATCTTGATCAATAGCCAATTTCTTGGTCAATTGCTCATCAGAAGAGATGAAGTATGGTCACTGATTATACCACATGCATTCCCAAATCAAGTGTTGGTAGGATTATAGTCACCATACCCAACCAAACCCAATTTGGTCCAACATGAGAAAGCATTTCTAGCATGATCTCTTCATTCCTCTTCCATGGTTCAGAAGAGATCCAAGTATGAATAGCTTCTTTTCCAAGATAACTACCCAATTAGATGAAGATTGAAAGCTTTCTAGTAAAATCAAGAGAAAAGATAGAAGAAGAGTAATGAAAATTACTATTGATCCATCAAATTACAACAGAGCTCCCTAACCCAATGAAAGGGGTTTAGTTGTTCATAGCTCTGGAAATGGAAAACAAAGATGGAGAATACATCATGAAAACTAGAACTAGAAGTGCAGAGAAAGTAAATTATACAGAGAGTAGTTCCCAATTTCCAATCCCCCAAAAAGCTTCTTTCTAATTCAAAACTACCCCTATATATACTACTCTTTTGATCTTCTAGTTGGTTCTTCAAGTCTTGGATATGGGCCTTTGGATCTTGAGTTTGAAGCAGCTATCTTCCACAGTGGGCTTAGCTTTACTTGCAGAGAGAAAGTGTGGAATAGGCAGGGTGTTTAGCTCAGGACGTTAGTGGCGTTAACGTTAAGTGAGAGTGTGGGTTCGAGAACGTTAGTGGCAATCACCTTTTTCACTAACGTTCCTCACCAAAGGATAATCCACATTAACTTCAACGTTAGTGGCACTAACGTGACAACTAACGTTGCCTCTTGGTCCTTTGCACACGTTATTGGGACTCAGCTTTTTCAATAACGTTGAGAGACTTCCCTTCCCCCTACGTTAGAGTCCACGTTAACTTAGTTAACGTGGCTCTTAACGTAAGCTTGCCAATCCTTCGAGAATGTTAGTGACACTTACCTTTGTCACTAACGTTCCAATGTGCCCCTACTTCCCACGTTAGAGTCCACGTTAACTAGGTTAACGTGGCTTCTAACGTAGTAATGCTAGCCATCTCCAACGTTAGTGACAAAGGTGAGTGTTACTAACGTTGGCTCATCATCTCTCTTATCCACGTTAGCTTCCACATTAACTAAGTTAACGTGGGAGTTAACGTATCTCATAGTGGCTTGTGTGGGTTCACCCCAACGTTAGGGACAAAGGTAAGTGTCACTAACATTGGCGATCACATGCTTTCTCCACGTTAGTTTCCACGTTAACTAAGTTAACGTGGGAGTTAACGTGGCTCATTGTGGCTTGGCCAATGTTAGTGACAAAGGTGAGTGTCACTAACGTTGGCTTCTCTTTTGCTTCCCAACGTTAGAGTCCATGTTAACTGAGTTAACGTGGCTCTTAACGTGGCCACTTATGAGCTTGGCCCAACATTAGTGACAAAGGAGAGTGTCACTAACGTTGGCTTCTCTTTTGCTTCCCAACGTTAGAGTCCATGTTAACTGAGTTAACGTGGCTCTTAACGTGGCCACTTATGAGCTTGGCCCAACATTAGTGACAAAGGAGAGTGTCACTAACGTTGGCTTCTCTTTTGCTTCCCAACGTTAGAGTCCATGTTAACTGAGTTAACGTGGCTCTTAACGTGGCCACTTATGAGCTTGGCCCAACATTAGTGACAAAGGAGAGTGTCACTAACGTTGGCTTCTCTTTTGCTTCCCAACGTTAGAGTCCATGTTAACTGAGTTAACGTGGCTCTTAACGTGGCCACTTATGAGCTTGGCCCAACATTAGTGACAAAGGAGAGTGTCACTAACGTTGGCTTCTCTTTTGCTTCCCAACGTTAGAGTCCATGTTAACTGAGTTAACGTGGCTCTTAACGTGGCCACTTATGAGCTTGGCCCAACATTAGTGACAAAGGAGAGTGTCACTAACGTTGGCTTCTCTTTTGCTTCCCAACGTTAGAGTCCATGTTAACTGAGTTAACGTGGCTCTTAACGTGGCCACTTATGAGCTTGGCCCAACATTAGTGACAAAGGTGAGTGTCACTAACGTTGGCTCCACTTTCTTTCTTTCATGTTAGAGTTCACGTTAACTTAGTTAACGTGACTCTTAACGTGGGCTATGATGGCTTCGAGGACGTTATTGGTGATTACTTTTCTCATTAACGTTGCAAGCTAGCTCCCATTCCACATTGGTGGTCACGTTAGTTAGACTAACGTGGCTGCCAACGTGGCTCTTTCTTGCTTCCTTTGTCCTGAAATCAAGCAATACAGTGCATCAAAGTTCTACTCCACATCATGAGACATGCATCATCCAATTTGTCATCTAATTCATGCAAAATTCTCATGAAATCATGTAAAGTGCTCAATGTATGCTTAAATCAAGATGTAAGTGAAATTCTACCCAAAACTTGCTTATTTCTTAAGAAAACGCATGAAACTACCCTAAAACAGTAAGGAAAAGGTCAGTGTAACTGGCCAAAATGCCCTGGCATCAATAGCTCCGGCCGCCATTCACCAGCCGGTCACATCATCTCTGACCAGCAAAGAAGATCTCGTCCGAGATCGATTCACAGTTTCAGGTAACCCTCGGAACATTGGTGCCGTTGCCGGGTACCTGGAAGTCATTCCATCCACATGGCAGACGACCATGAAAATGACCATGACTCTTATCTGGAAGACAGGATGCCACACAAAAATACGGATACTACACCAAAAGATACTCCTCAACCTAACAAAGATAAGAATTTGCCAAACACGGAAGCTATGGAAGCACTTCAAGACCGCCTAAAACAACTCGAGAAAGAGGTGGAGCATCAATGAAAAGCTAAGAGAGACCTACGACGGGAAGATAGGCGACGCCGTGAGTTAGAAGACAAGCTCCTAAAACTTGAAGTAGATCTCAACGCCAAAACTACTCGATCCGGCCACGAAGATGGCCCCCGTAAGGACCAAGACCCATTCACCAAAGAAATCATGAGGACCAAAATCCCAAAAGACTTCAAACTTCCCGACATGACTTTATACGATGGAACAGCAGATCCCAGCCATCATCTCAGTAATTTCAGAAGCAGAATGTACCTCACCAATGCCTCAGATGCAGTTCACTGCAAAGCCTTTCCGACTACTTTAACAAAGACAGCAATTAAATGGTTCGACAATCTGCCCCCTAGGTCCATCTCAAGCTTTGACGACTTAGCCGAGAAGTTTTTGGCTAGGTTCTCCATCTAAAAAGACAAAGCTAAACACGCCCCAAGTCTATCATGAATCAAGCAAGGAGATCGGGAAAGTCTCCGCAGCTACATGGAAAGATTCAACAAAGCATGTCTGGACATACAAAATCTACCAACAGAGGCCGCCATTATGGGTCTCATTAATGGCTTGCGAGAGGGACCTTTTAGCCACTCTATATCGAAAAAACATCCCACATCTCTGAATGAAGTGCAAGAACGAGCAGAGAAGTACAACATGGAGGAAAACTCTCGAATAGGAGAGACCTCGAAATCCAGATTCTCCTACTCCTCCCGAGATAAGGATAAAGAGTCCAAGAAAAAAGAAGATCAGCATGGAGAAAAGATCAACAAATACCACAATTACACCCCTCTTCGGGTATCTCTCGTAGATGTCTACCGAGAAGTATGCTATACTGAAAAGATACCCCCAGCTCGACCACTCAAAAGCAAAAAAGGAGAAAGAAATCGGGGTGAATATTGTTAATACCATCGAATCTATAGACATTCCACCAACGAATGTTTTGACTTAAAAAATGTCATAGAGAAATTAGTAAGAGAGGGAAAATTAGATCGGCACTTAGCCAGTCGAGCTAAGGAACTAAGAAAAAGAAGAAAGGACGAAGATGTCGGACGAACTGAACGACCACCTCGTACCCCGGACAGACATGTTCACATGATACACGGAGGATTTGCGGGGGGAGGAATCTCAAAATCATCTCGCAAAAGACATCTTAAAGATGTATATCATGACGAGGGAAGAGAGGAAGCACCCGACATCCACACAATCACTTTTATTAAAGAGGACGCAGCTGGCATCATCTCGGGACATGACGATCCCATGGTCATCACTATCATATTGGCCAATGCAAATCTCCACCGTACACTGGTAGACCAAGGAAGCTTGGCCGACATCTTGTTCAAAACTGCCTTCGACAAACTCAGCCTGGAAGAAAAAGAACTCAGAGCATATCTGAACAGCCTATTCGGGCTGGGAGACACCCCAATCCAACCACTTGGGTACATCTCATTACACAGGACCTTTGGAAAAAGAAACCGGTCAAGGACACTCAATATAGACTACATCGTGGTCAACGTAAGTTCAGCCTACAATGCCCTAATAGGTCAGACAACGTTAAATCAGCTCGGCGTAGTAGTCTCGACTCCACACCTGTACATGAAATTTCCAACCACAGATGGAATAGCTACAATAAAAGTAGATCAGAAGACGACGCACCGCTATTATAACGAAAGTCTAAACCTCAGAGGCAGAGGAGAAAAATTCCACACCATCAAACTTGGTGGAGTTCGAGGGCGGGAAGAACTCCGTCCACAACCCGAAGGTGAAGTAGAAAAAGTCCAGATCGGAGATGTCCCAGACAAAACAACCAATATCGGCACGATCTTAACAGGAAACATAAAAGAATCACTCACACAGTTCTTACGAGACAATGTCAACCTCTTCGCATGGAAGGCCGCAGACATGCCGGGCATAGACCCTAAGTTTATGTGCTACAAGTTGGCAGTTTACCCAGGATCTCGGCCAGTATAGCAAAGGCGTGGAAAGCTTGGACCAGAACGATCCTAAGCTATGAAAGAGCAGGTACAAGCTCTACTGGAGGCTGGATTCATAAGAGAAGTCAAGTACCCACTATGGCTAGCTAACCTCATCCTGGTGAAAAAATCAAATGGGAAGTAGCGGATGTGCACCGACTACACTGATCTCAACAAAGCTTGCCCAAAGGATCAATATCCACTCCCAAGTATCGACCTCTGGTAGATGCCTCCTCCGGATACAAATACCTCTCGTTCATGGATGCCTACTCAGGATACAATCAAATCCCGATGTACCCACCCGATCAAGAAAAAGCTCCATTTTTAACCCCAAAAGCAAACTACTATTACGTCGTCATGCCTTTCGGACTCAAAAAACGCAGGAGCTACTTATCAAAGATTAATGAATAAGGTCTTTGCAGACCACATCGGGAAAATCATGGAAGTCTACTTGGACGACATGTTAATAAAAACACAAAGTGAAGAGGCGTTACTGTCAGACCTCACCCAAGTATTCGACACTATAAGAAGATATGGCATGCGGCTTAACCATGCAAAATGCACCTTCGCAGTAGAAGCTGGCAAATTCTTGGGTTTTATGCTCACACAAAGAGGAATCGAGGCAAATCTGGATAAATTCCGGGCCATACTCGACATGAAGAGCCCGACTTGCGTCAAAGAGGTACAATAACTCAATGGAAGATTGGCAGCCCTGTCCAGGTTCCTAGCCGGATCAGCAATAAGATCTCTCCCCTTCTATGCCACTCTAGGGAAGGGAAAGATGTTCGAATGGAGAACGGAGTGTGAGCAGACCTTCTAAGATTTCAAAAGATTCTTGGGACAACCACCTGTCCTAACTCGGCCACGGAAAGGAGAACCACTTATATTATACCTCGTAGTAGGAAGTCGGGCAGTAGCCTCAGCACTGGTCTGAGAAGACGACAGTAGGCAACAACCTGTATACTTCATCAACAAGGCACTACAAGGATCTGAACTAAACTACCAAAAAATAGAAAAATTTGCCTATGCTCTCATATTAACATCCCGATGACTTCGTCAATAAAAGGCATTCTGCAAAAACAGATTTAGCAAAAAGAATCTTACAATGGACTGTTAAGTTGTCTGAATTCGACCTTCAATATGAAGCTAGGACAGCCATCAAATCGCAATATTTGGCTGACTTCATTGTAGAATTGACAGACACCCCAGAAATCCCTACAAAATGGAATCTCTATGTAGACGGTTCCTCAAACAAAACTGGAAGTGGCATGGGTGTTATAATTGAAAGCGATTAGGGAACCCAAATCGAACTTTCCCTCAAATTCGGGTTCCCTGCCTCAAATAACCAAGCTAAGTATGATGCACTACTAGTGGGTTTGAAGCTGGCTAAAGAAGTTGGAGCTCAAAAGCTCATCATCTTCAGCGACTCACAGGTGGTCACTTCACAAATAGCAGGAAGTTACCAAGCCAAGGATCCCACCATGAAAGGGTACTTGGACAAAACCAAGGAACAGCTCGAACAACTCAGGGAATGTGAGGTCCGCCACATACCCCGAGAATAGAATGCCCGAGCTGATGCGCTCTCAAAATGAGCTAGCACCAAACCAGGGGGTAACAATAGAAGCCTCATCCAAGAGATGCTGCAGAACCCGTTAATCTCGGAAGAAGAAAAGGTCCTAGTCATAACAGATTTGGATCAAGGATGGATGACTCCCATAATTAATTACCTCAAAACAGAAACACTCCCTACAGATAAGAAGGAGGCAAAGAGGTTAAAACGGAAGCACAATACTACACCATCATAAATAATACTTTATACAAGAGAGAGATTTTAACGCCACTATTAAAATGCGTGCCGACTTCCAATACAAAGGAAGTTTTAGAAGAAGTACACAGTGGCATCTGTGGCAACCATATCGGGGCACAAGTACTTACTAAGAAAGTACTCCGAGCTGGATTTTATTGGCCGACCTTACAAAAAGAAGCAACAGAATTCGTGAAGACATGTCCACCATGTCAAAAACATGGCATCTTTCACATCGCTTCGCCAGAAGAGCTCATCAGCGTAACCTCACCCTGGCCATTCGCAAAATGGGGACTCGATCTTCTCGGACCCTTCCCTCAAGGATCAGGACAAGTTAAATTCCTCATAGTAGGGGTTGACTATTTCACAAAATGGATCGAGGCAGAACCCCTAGCTAACCCCACTACTCAAAGAAGTTGAAAATTCCTATATAAAAACATTGTCGCAAGGTTTGGGGTTCCAAACTCTATAACCACAGACAATGGCACTCAATTTACAGATGCAGGCTTCAAAAAGCTGGTGGCCGATCTAAACATAAAACACCAATTCACATCCGTAGAACACCCCCAGGCCAATGGACAAGCAGAAGCTGCTAACAAAGTCATATTAGCCGGGCTAAAATAGAGATTACAAGATGCAAAGGGAGCCTGGGCCGAAGAGCTCCCACAAGTCCTATGGGCATATCGGACAACTCCACACTCCACCACAAAGGAGTCATCCTTCCGATTCTTCCGATTAATGAAGGCAATGATCCTAGTGGAGGTAGAAGAAGGGTCGCCCAGAGTAATCCACTACAACGAAGAGGCCAACTCCCAGCTCTCCCAGCTTGAACTCGACCTACTCCCAGAAATCTGAGAAAGAGCCCGGATCAGGGAAGAAGCATTAAAACGTCGAATGGCTTTAAGATATAATCAAAAGGTTGTGCCGCGTGGTTTTGTCGAGAACGACCTCATCCTAATCCGAAATGATATCGGAGCAACTCGACCTGGAGAAGGAAAGCTGGCAGCAAATTGGAAAGGACCCTACCGAGTCGTAGAAGTACTTGGGAAGGGCTACTACAGACTATCCGAACTCGATGGACGAGAGCTTCCTAGATCGTGGCACGCCTACAACCTAAGAAGGTACTATAGTTAGGGATGATAAAGGATCTTGGTATAAGGTACACTCTTTTTCCTGAAAAGGTTTTTTAATGAGGTACCAAGCTAAGACCTACAAAACTATCCAACTTACAGGGATGAAAAATTCCCACATGTATATATTTGCACTTTCTCTTTGAATAAAATGCATTTTAGATATTCTACAAATTCTCAAGACGCATTAATCTAAAGCATTCATTGCCCGATTATAAAGCGACAGATCGGCAGAAAGTGAAAAATAGATTCACAGCACGATCACGATAAAGACCAATAGAGATGAAAGCGTGATTCATCTAAAGGTCGACCAAATAAAGATAGAAACCACTTTCTACAAATTGGCAAAGATGAAAGCAGAATAATGCAAGAAGTTATCGAAAGTGATCCAGAAAAAGAACCTGACGAGGTCTTATGGATTTCTAAATAATAACTTAAAGACTGGCCGACGTTAAGAAGTCGGACCAAGTCAACCCAAGTTATCAGCAAATCCCTGGAAAGAGGTCTGGCCAACCCTATAAAAGAGGAATTCCTACGAAAAAAAAGTTATAAAAGTAATCCCTGAAAGAGACCTGACAAAGGTCCAAGAAAGAGGATTACAAAAATAACTTAGAAGGGCCCAACATGACAAAGTCGGCCCAAAACAAAACAATTTATAAAAGTAATCCCTGAAAGAGACCTGACAAAGGTCCAAGAAAGAGGATTACAAAAATAACTTAGAAGGGCCCAACATGACAAAGTCGGCCCAAAACAAAACAATTTATAAAAGTAATCCCTGAAAGAGACCTGCCAAAGGTCCAAAAAAGAGGATTACAAAAATAACTTGGAAAAGGACGACATAAAGAAGTCGACCTCCCACAAAAAGAGTTATAAAGTAGTCTCTGAAAAAGACCTAACAAAGGTCCAAGACAGAGGACTGCAAAAGTAACTGGAAAGAGGACCAACGCAAAGAAATCGGCTATGGATCGATAGAGATACAAGCAAGAAGCAAGAAAACCAAGAAACAAGTTGGAACCACCCCTTCACGACCACAAAGGATCCAGCCCAATTCAAAGAGGCCGAAGGCTCCG
>NC_029792.2:56171773-56203961 GCF_000816755.2 Arachis ipaensis | reverse complement strand
GCCTTCCAGATTCCCTGGCAACGGCGCCAATGTTTCGAGGGTTACCTGAAACTGTAAGTCGATCTCGGACGAGATCTTCTGTACTTGGTCAGAGCTGACGTGTCCGGCAGGTGAATGGCGGCCGGAGCTGTGGTATCCGACTTATTGGACTGGTTATGCTGCTGATCCTTTGTCACCAGAGGGTGGTGGTACCTGCAAGGGACTCCGATGCTTAAGTTAGCAAGGGTATTAAGCAGGTTTTTTGTAGAATCAGAGTATGAGTTATACCTGGGTGCTCTAGTGTATTTATAATGGTCGTGGGCTGACCTTCTTAGGTAAGATAAGTTAGTTATCTTATCTTATCTTATCTTATCTTTGGGTGAGGTCAGCTTATCTTTAAGGAAACCGCCCTTATCTCTATAGGCTTGGACTGCTTTTGGATATGGGTCGTGTTCCTCTATTTGGGCCCTTTACTGGGCTTTCTTGGCAATTTGGCCGAGCTCTTTGAGAAGAGGTCGGATAGTCTGACCTGAAGAGGTCGATTGCCTTGTCGCTAAACATCTCGGGTCGGACGGTTCGACCTAGGGTATGAACAGGGGGCAACAATAGAAGCTTCATCCAAGAGATGTTGCATAACCCGTCAATCTCGGAAGAAGAAAAAATCCTAACCATAATAGGTCTGGATCAAGGATGGATGACTCCCAAAATTAATTACCTCAAAACAGAAACACTCTCTACAGATAAGAAAGAGGCAAAGAGGTTAAAACGGGAAGCACAATACTACACCATTATAAATAATACTCTATACAATAGAGGAATTTCAATACCACTATTAAAATGCGTGCCGACTTCCAATACAAAAGAAGTTTTGGAAGAAGTACACAGTGGCATCTGTGGCAACCATCTCAGGGCACAAGCACTCACCAAGAAAGTACTCCGAGCTGGATTTTATTGGCCGACCTTACAAAAAGAAGCAACAGAATTCGTGAAGACATGTCCACCATGTCAGAAACATGCCAACTTTCACATCGCTCTGCCAGAAGAGCTCATCAGCCTAACCTCACCCTGGCCATTCGCAAAATGGGGACTCGATCTTCTCGGACCATTTCCTCAAGGATCGGGACAAGTCGAATTCCTCATAGTAGGAATAGACTACTTCACAAAATGGATTGAGGCAGAACCCCTAACTAACGCCACTACTCAAAGAAGTCAAAAATTCCTATATAGAAATATTGTCACAAGGTTTGGGGTCCCATACTCTATAACCACAGACAATAGCACCCAATTTACAGTGCAGGCTTCAGAAAGTTGGTGGCTGATCTGAACATAAAACACCAATTCACATCCGTAGAACGCCCCCAGGCCAATGGACAAGCAGAAGCTGCTAACGAAGTCATATTAGCCGGGCCAAAACGGAGATTACAAGATGCAAAGGGAGCTTGGGCCGAAGAGCTCCCACAAGTCTTTTGAGCATATCGGACAACTCCACACTCCATCACAAAGGAGTCATCCTTCCGATTAGCTTATGGAATGAAGGCAATGATCCTAGTGGAGGTAGAAGAAGGGTCGCCCAGAGTAATCCACTACAACGAAGAGGCCAACTCCCAGCTTCAAAGGGAAGAACTCGACCTACTCCCAGAAATCTGAGAAAGAGCCCGGATCAGGGAAGAAGCATTAAAACGTCGAATGGCTTTAAGATATAATCAAAAGGTTGTGCCGCGTGGTTTTGTCGAGAACGACCTCATCCTAATCCGAAATGATATCGGAGCAACTCGACCTGGAGAAGGAAAGCTGGCAGCAAATTGGAAAGGACCCTACCGAGTTATAGAAGTGCTTGGAAAGGGCTACTACAGGCTGTCTGAACTCGAAGGCCGAGAGCTTCCAAGGTGATGGCACGCCTGCAACCTACGAAGATTCTCTACAAATCCTCTTTTACAAGATGCATTAATCTGATAACGCCAAAATTTATCGCCCGATTATAAAGCTACAGATCGGTAGAAAGATGAAAACCAAATTCATCAAAAGGTCGAGCAAACGGGGATCAAACCCAATTTCTACGAAATCGGCAAAGATGAAAAAGCAACAAAAATAGAATAATGCAAGAAGTTATCGAAAGTGATCCATAGAAAGGACCTAACGAGGTCATAATAAAATGGGTCACTAAAAATAAATTAAAAGACAGGCCGACGTAAATAAGTCGGACCAGTCGACCATAATAACCAAAGTTATAAAAAGTAAATCCCTGGAAAGAGGCTTGGCCAGCCCTACAAAAAGAGGATTACTAAAAATAACTTAGAAGGGACCAACGTAAAGAAGTCAGCCCAAAACAAAAAGTTATAAAAAGTAATCGCTAAAAGAGACCTGATAAAGGTCCAAAAAGAGGATTACTAGAAATAACTTAAAAGGGACCGACATAAAGAAGTCGGCCCAAAACAAGAAGTTATAAAAAGTAATCACTAAAAGAGACCTGATAAAGGTCTAAAAAGAGGATTACTAGAAATAACTTATAAGGGACCGACGTAAAGAAGTCGGCCCAAAACAAAAAGTTATAAAAAATCCCTAAAAGAGACCTGATAAAGGTCCCAAAAGAGGATTACTAGAAATAACTTATAAGAGACCGACATGATAAAGTCGGCCCAAACCCAAGCAAGTTATAAAAGTTAATCTATAAAAGAGGCCTGACCAAGGTCCAAAAAAATAGATTGCCAGAAATAACTCAAACCAAACCGACATGATGAAATCGGCTTTTAAACGACTACCAAAAAATCCATTAAGAAAGACCTAACAAAGAGTCCAAACAAAATGGATTACCAAGGCCAAGAAAAAGAAGACGGCCGACAGAAGGCACGCAAGTTGGATCCAGGAAAATCCACGATCTCAAAAGACTCATAAGTATGAAAATACAAAGGAAGTCAAAAGAAGTCGGACAAACAAGGTTCCAACACTCCCAAAACACCACGAAGATATCAAATAAGTGCAGACAAGCGTATTACGAAAAAAAAACAAGTTATAATAGTAATAATAAGAGCTCAAGAAGCCACTAAAAGTCAACTCCAAGAGCTTGAGAAATTACTTTGTTTTTTAAAAAAAGTTGCTAACAGAAAAGCAACTAAAGGAGTCTAGTAGTTAGAAACCACAAGTTACAAAACATAAAAAGTTCAAAGCCCACAAGCCGGGCTATATACAAAACATCCAAAATAGTCAGAGAGGATCCAAAGAGTTCCCAGTTGCAGCATCCCCAGGTGAAGGAGGGCGAGTCTGAAGGGGCACCGCATCCACCGTCCCATCATCCCGGTTAAAGACCTGACAATCAGGATCCGACTCGGGATGAACAACTGCATGGGTTGAAGAAGTCAGTGCAACAGAGACCTTGGCAGCAGGCACAGAAGGAGGCTCGATGTCGTCATCATCATCGGGGTCATCAGGAACAATTTTACCATCCTTCACAATGTTGTCCAAGCTGAAGAGAGAGAGGTCGAGATCGGGCGCAAGGACTCGAACTTGATCCTTCAAATTCTCATAAGCAGCATTGACACTGCCCACAAGATGACCTTGGAGCTCGGCATAATTAGCTCAGGCAGACTCCAAATCCTCCCTAAGACGCATCATCTCCCTATAGGTCGTGACAAAGCTCTCCTTATGCTTCAACGCCATATCTTCGGCCAACTTTGCAGAAGCCGCCAAGGCGATAGCTCTAGTTTTTTCACCCTCCAGCTCTTTCTCCAACTTGGTCACCTTCACGTCGAGCTCCTCCTTTAAACCCTTCATTCGGTCAAACTCCAGCTTAGCCTCCTCCATAAAGGCCTTTGTAGCATGAATGGGAAGATCTTAGGCAGTCCGATATAAAGCCGCCCCCATGTTTGCCATCTTGATGCTGTTCTGAGTAATAAAATCCAGATGACGAAGAAGAGAAACATCGTCAGTAGGGATAGTACCATAAGGACCAATTTGCTAGTCCACAAACTCGATAGCATCGAAGTCAGGGGCATCAAGGTTAAAGGGCTTAGCTATTTTTTGTTTTTTCGGAGAAGGAGCGCCGGTAGGATAAGAGGTAGCAGCAGAAGTTTATGGAGGATCGACCAAATGAACCCGAGGGGTAGGAATCATCTTCCTCGATCCAAGAGAGCTCGGTACAAATGGCTTCGGTAAAACATGAGAGGATCCTTCCCCAGCCACCTTGGCCGAGATGTTTAGGGCCGTAGTCGCCTTCCTCGCCTTTTTGAAGGCCTTCATGGAATCATTGTTTTTAACCATCTCTGGAAAAAACACAGCAAAAACCCAGTTACAAATTGAGAGAAAAAGAACAAGCTCGACAAAATGAAACAAAACAAAAACAAAATAAGTCAACCACTACCCAGCTCAGCTCGGAGAAGCGAGGGATCCCCTAAAAACCTTTTTGTGTCAAGATAAGGAGGTTATCCCCAGTTCTCCTCCAACACGTTAACAAAGGCCTGTTTAACCTCGTCCAACATCTCCCACGTATACCTCGACACCACAACATTCTTTTACCACTATAAAGGAAAGGCGGGCTCGTCATTCTCATCCAGAAAAAAAGGGCGAGCTCCTTCAACAGCTCGAACTTTAAAGAAATAATTCTTGAAGTCTCTAAAAGACTCATCATACATCGAAAATACTTTCTTTCGTTGGGCAGACCAAAAAGAAACCCAAGAAGCTTTCTTTTTGGCAAAAATCTCAGGCTTGGTCAAAACGAAAAGGTAAAGAAAGAGAGTTTGAGAAGGCTTAACATCCAGTTCCTGACACAACAACTGGAAAATCTTGACAAAACCCCATGAATTCGGATGAAGTTGGGATGGAGAACATTGCACGACCACAACAAATTTGTCTCAAAAGGAGTAAAGGGAAAGGTAATGTTCATTTAGCTGAAGAAATAGTCATAGGCATAAAAGAAGGGACGTTCCCCCTGGACCGAAGTAGGGAAACAGACCCTCTTATCAGAATCAGGTGCTACTAGCTCAGAATTTTTCTCCTACTCCCAATTACTACAAATCCTATGATATTTTCTTAGCTCCACACAGAATTCAGAATTTACCATAGAAACATACATCAGAACAAGGGAGTCCAGCCAATCGGACATGCCCTCAGGAACTTTGGAGGAGGTCTCAATAATATTTTTGCAAGAGGAAGACATGGTCAACTAATCCTACAGCAAAGAAAAAAGAGAGGAATTACTAGATAAATAGTTCGGCCATCAGCTCGGACAAATATTACTAAGAGCAACACAAACAGCAAAAAGGACACCCCAGGACCCACACCAAAGATCCAAGGGCATCCTTTGGAGGCAATTATGGAACAAGGACTCGGGAAAATCTACAAGCCTACACCTCTACACCTCCTAACAAGAAGATAAACCCTTTTTCAAAGATAACCCTTTTTTAACAAAAATGACACTCCGACAAGAAAACCACAAAATTCAAAAAGCCATCAAAAGTAGCTGTCAACATCAAAACAAGATCAAAATCACCAAAAGGCGCAATCCTTTTCCAAATAATTAAACAGTTTCATCATCCCAAAATTCCAAAAATGGTGACGCAAACTGAGGTAATAACAACATTCAAAACCCTAAAAGCATCAACTATCAGGGAAAAAGCTAAGGGGTATAGACAAAGCAAAGGAACTCCAAAAAACATGCATCATAACAACAACCAAGCATAATGACACAAAAAGGCTCAAGCTTTCACACATAAATTCAAGCAAGATCAAAATTTTTCCATAAAATAAAATAATGCAAGCAGGAAGAAGAATAGTAAAGAAAGAAAGAAAGAAACAGAAACCAACTTGAAAAGAGGAGGGGACGATGAATGCTGAAAGGTTGAAGCAACGACGAAACCGAAAGATCACCCTTCGAAAGAACAAAGGCACCAAAACAGTCACCAGCGGCGTCACAGGGAGAAGCGTGAAAAATGTAAAAGGCAAAGAATCTCAGGCAAACCAGAAGAGAGAAAAGCGAAAAAGGGAGTTTCGGGAAGCAGAAGGGAGAAAACAGAAAGCAAAAGGTCTTTTTGCAAATTCAAAATGAAAGTGGGAGGCAAAGGAAACGGAGCGTTAAAGAAAGTAATGGGTTATTAAAACCCTCGCACGTTTCCAAGACAGAAAGACGTGCATTTCAAAAGAGCGAAAGAAACGCCTATTTCAAAAATCAAGGAAAAACGTTCCGCATTCAAATGGAAACTCTACAAAGAAGAAATCGACAAAATGCTCGAGTTCGGCTTCACCAGAGAAGGATCGAAGTCCTAAAACTAAGACTCGACCTCAAAAGAAAGACCGAGCTCGAGCAGGGGCACTGTTCATACCCTGGGTCGAGCTGTCCGACCTAGGATGTTTAGCGACTAGGTGACCGACCTCTTCAGATCCGACCATCCGACCTCTTCTCAAAGAGCTCGGCCAAATTGCCAGGAAAGCCCAATAAGGGCCCAGATAGAGGAACACGACCCAAATCCAAAGTCAACCCAAGCTTATAGATATAAGGGAGGTTCCCTTAAAGATAAGATGACTTCACTCAAAGATAAGATAAGATAAGATAACTATCTTATCCCCAGAAAGGTCATCTCCTACTATTATAAATACACTAGAGCACCCAGGTATAACTCATACTCTGATTCTACTAAAAACCTGCTTAATACCCTAGCTAACTTAATCATCGGAGTCCCTTGCAGGTACCACCACCCTCTGGTGATAAAGGATCAGCAGCATAAGCCAGTCCAACAAGTCGGACACAACAGCTCCGGCCGCCATTCACCAGCCGGCCACGTCATCTCCTACCAGCAAAGAAGATCTCGTCCAAGATTGATTCACAGTTTCAGGTAACCTTTGGAACACCTTTCTTCTAAGTCATCCCATTATTCATAGGATTTCTTTCAGAAGTATACATGAACTAGTTATTTGCAACCATTTCAATGAGTTCCTAGGCTTCTGCAGGCGTCTTCTTCAGATGAAGAGATCCACCAGTAGAGTGGTCCAATGACATCTTGGACAATTCAGACAGACCATCATAGAATATACATAGGATGCTCCATTCTGAAAGCATGTTAGAAGGACACCTTCTGATCAATTGCTTGTATCTTTCCCAAGCTTCATAGAGGGATTCACCTTCTTTTTGTCTGAAGATTTGGACTTCCACTCTAAGCTTGGTCAACTTTTGAGGTGGAAAGAATTTAGCCAAGAAAGCATTGACCAACTTTTTCCAAGAGTTCAGGCTTTCTTTAGGTTGTGAGTCCAACCATATCCTAGCTCTGTCTCTTACAGCAAAGGCGAAAAGCATAAGTCTGTAGACTTCAGGATTAACCCCATTGGTTTTAACCGTGTCACAGATTTGTAAGAATTCAGCTAAGAACTGACGAGGATCTTCCAATGGAAGTCCATGAAACTTGCAATTCTGCTGCATTAGAGAAACTAATTGAGGCTTAAGCTCAAAGTCGTTTGCTCCAATTGCAGAAATTGAGATGCTTCTTCCATAGAAGTCAGAAGTGGGTGCAGTAAAGTCACCAAGCATCTTCCTTGCATCTCCGCCATTGTTGTTATTTTCGACTGCCATGTCTTCTTCTTTTTCGAAAATTTCTGTTAGGTCCTCTCTAGAGTTTTGTGCTTTAGCTTTTCTTAGTTTCCTCTTCAGAGTCCTTTCAGGTTCAGGATCAGCTTCAACAAGAATGTTCTTATCCTTGTTCCTGCTCATATGAAAAAGAAGAGAATAGAAAAGAATAGGAATCCTCTATGTCACAGTATAGAGATTCCCTTATGTAAGTAGAAGAATAGAAGAATAGAATGAAGAAGGAAGAACAAGGAGAATTCGAACACAGAGAGAGGGAGAGGGTTCGAATTTTAAGAAGAAGAGAAGTGTTAGTAATTAAATAAAATAAATAGAAAGAGGTGAGAGAGAGAAGAAATTTGAATATTAATTTAAAGGAAAAGAAAAATATTTTTGTTTTATTTTATTTATTAGTTGGAATTCGAAATTTAAGAAAAGAAATAAAATAATAATAAAATTAAAATTTAAAACAATTAGTTAATTAAAAATAATTTTGAAAAAAAAGGGGTTAGTGATTTTCGAAAATTAGAGAGAGAGAAAAGTAGTTATGTGGTTTTGAAAAAGATAAGTAGTTAATTGAAAAAAGATTTGAAAATCAATTTTGAAAAGATAAGAAGTTAGAAAAAGATTTTGAAATTAAGTTTTTTTTTTTTAAAGATATGATTGAAATCTATTTTGAAAAAGATTTGAAAAGGAAATTAAAAAGATTTTATTTTTGAAATTAAAGTTGATTACTTGACTAACAAGAAACTAAAAGATATGATTTTAGAATTTAAAGATTGATCCTTTCTTAATAGGCAAGTAACAACTTAAAATTTTTGAATCAAAACATTAAATGTTAGCAATAATTTCGAAAATTAGAAATAAAATTAAGAAAAATATTTTGAAAATCAATTTTAAAGTATTCGAAAATATTAAGAAAAATGAAAAAGATTTGATTTTTGAAAAAGATTTGAAAAGATAGAATTTTTAAATTGAAATTTTGACTTGACTAACAAGAAACAACTAAATTTTAAAAATTTTTTAATAAGTAATGAGCGGATAATTTATACGCTTTTTAGCATTATTGTTACATAGTTTTCAGTATGATTTAGTTAGTTTTTAGTATATTTTTATTAGTTTTTAATTAAAATTCACATTTCTGAACTTTACTATGAGTTTGTGTGTTTTTTTGTGACTTCAGGTAATTTCTGGCTGAAATTGATGGACTTGAGCAAAAATCAGATTCAGAGGTTGAAGAAGGACTGTAGATGCTGTTGGATTCTGACCTCCCTGCACTTAAAGTGGATTTTTTGGAGCTACAGAACTCCAAATGGCGCGCTCCTAATTGCGTTGGAAAGTAGAGATCCAGGGCTTTCCAACATTATATAATAGCCCATACTTTGATTAAGGATAGACGACATAAACTGGTGTTGAACGCCAGTTCCATGCTTCATTCTGGAGTCAAACGCCAGAAACAGGTTGCAAAGTAGAGTTAAACGCCAGAAACAGGTTACAAACTGGCGTTCAACTCCAAGAAAGACCTCTACACGTGTAAAGCTTAATGCTCAGCCAAAGCACACATCAAGTGGTCCCCAGAAGTGGATTTCTGCATCATTTACTCATTTCTGTAAACCCTAGTAACTAGTTTAGTATAAATAGGACTTTTTACTATTGTATTTAGAGGGATCTTTGGAACATCTTTAGTTTCATCTTTAGATCACGTTTGGGGGCTGGCCTCTCGGCCATGCCTGGACCTTCATCACTTATGTATTCTCAACGGTAGAGTTTCTACACTCCATAGATTAAGGTGTGGAGCTCTGCTGTTCCTCATGAATTAATACAAAGTACTACTGTTTTTCTATTCATTTCAAGCTTATTCCTTCTCTAAGATATCCATTCGCACCCAAGAACATGATGAATGTGATGATTATGTGACGCTCACATCATTCTCACCTATGAACGCGTGCGTGACAAACACTTCCGTTCTACATGCAAACAAGCTAGAATGAGTATCTCTTAGATATCTAATACAGAGGACCGAGTCCGAGATATTAGAATCTTCCTGGTATAAGTTAGAACCCATGGATGGCCATTCTTGAGATCCGAAAAGTCTAAACCTTGTCTGTGGTATTCCGAGTAGGATCTGGGAAGGGATGGCTATGACGAGCTTCAAACTCGCGAGTGCTGGGCGTAGTGACAGAAGCAAAAGGATAGTAAATCCTATTCCAGTATGATCGATAACCGACAGATGATTAGCCAGGCACTGACAGCGCACTGGACCATTTTCACAGAGAGGATGGGATGTAGCCATTAACAACGGTGATGCCCTACATAAAGCTTGCCATGGAAAGGAGTAGAAATGGTTGGACGAAGACAGCAGGAAAGTAGAGGTTCAGAGGAACGAAAACATCTCTGCACGCTTATCTGAAACTCTCACCAATGGATTACATAAGTATCTCTATCCTATTTTAATTATCATTTAGTACACTATAATCTCTTAATACATTTGAATCCGCCTGACTGAGATTTACAAGGTGACCATAGCTTGCTTCAAGCCGACAATCTCCGTGGGATCGACCCTTACTCACGTAAGGTTTATTACTTGGATGACCCAGTGCACTTGCTGGTCAGCTGTGCGAAGTTGCGACAAAGAATTAAGATTATGAACGTGCGTATAAAGTTTTTGGCGCCGTTGCCGGGGATTGTTCGAGTTTGGACAGCTGACGGTTCATCTTGTTGCTCAGATTAGGCAATTTTATTTTAATTTTAAGCTTTTTAATTCTTATTTTCGAAAAATACAAAAAAAAAAATTTTTTTTTCTTCTTTTTGGTTTTTCCCAAAATAATTTTCGAAAAATCCAAGAAAAACATTTAATAAAATCATAAAATCAAAAATATTTTTGTGTTTCTTGTTTGAGTCTAGAGTCAACTTTTAAGTTTGGTGTCAATTGCATCTTTTTAATTTTCTAAAAATTATTTTCGAAAATTTCATGCATTGCATTCTTCATGATCTTCAAGTTGTTCTTGGCCAGTCTTCTTGTTTGATCTTCATATTTTCTTGTTTTGTGTCTTTTCTTGTTTTTCATATGCATTTTCAATTTGTTAATGTCTAAAGAATAAAAATTTTTAAGTTTTGTGTTTTGCATGTTTTCTTTTCTTGTAATTTTTTTAAAAATAAGTTCTTGATGTTCATCTTGACATTCATAGTGTTCTTGGTGTTCATTTGCATGTTTTCTTTTCTTGAAAATTTTTCAAAAATAAGTTCTTGGTGTTCATATTGACATTCAAAGTGTTCTTGGTGTTCATCTTTACATTCATAGTGTTCTTGCATGCATCACATGTATTGATCCAAAATTTTCGTGTATTGAGTCTTTTTATTGTTTTTCTCTTTCATCATTAAAAATTCAAAAAGCAAAAAAAATATCTTTCCCTTATTTCACTCATAAATTTCGAAAATTTGGATTGACTTTTTCAAAACTTTTTAAAATCCAATTGTTTCTTACGAGTCAAGTCAAATTTTCAATTTAAAAATCTTATCTTTTTCAAAATCTTTTTCAAAATCAAATCTTTTTCAATTTTCTTTTCATATTTTCAAATTTCTTTTTAAAATTTTTCGAAAATCTTTTCCATTTTTTTCGAAAATATTCAAATCTTTTAAAATTTTCTTATTGTATTTCTTAATTTTCGAAAATCTTATTAGCATTTAATGTTTTGATTCAAAATTTTTCAAAGTTGTTACTTGCCTATTAAGAAAGGTTCAATCTTTAAACTCTAGAATCATATCTTCTTAGTTTCTTGTTAGTCAAGAAATCAACTTTAATTTTCAAAATCAAATCTTTTTAAATTTCTTTTTCAAATCTTTTTCAAAATAAGTTTTCAAATCTTTTTTCCATCAATCTTATCTTTTTATTTCAATCATATCTTTTTCAATTTCAATCATATCTTTTTCAAAAACAAATTTCAAATCTCTTTTAATCAATCATATCTTTTTATTTCAATCATACCTTTTTCAAAACAACCTAACTAACCCTCTCTCTCTAATTTTCGGAAATTCCTTTCCTCTTTTTCAAAATTTCTTTTTAATTAACTAATTATTTTTAATTTTAATTTTAATTTAATTTCAAATTTAATTTTCGAATTTGAAATCTAAATTTAAAATATTTTTATTTTATTTTGTTAAATTTTCGAATTCTTCTCTCATCTCTAATCTCCTTCTATTTAGATTCTCATCTCTTCCTCCTTCTATTCTTAATTTCTTCTACTAACATAAATGAATCTCTATACTGTGACATAGAGGATTCCATATTTTCTTTTCTGCTTTCTTCTTTTTTTTCATATGAGCAGGAACAAGGATAAGAACATTCTTGTTGAAGCTAATCCTGAACCTGAAAGGACTCTGAAGAGGAAGCTAAGGGAAGCTAAAGCACAACTCTCTGGAGAAAATCTGACAGAAATTTTCGAAAAAGAAGAAGATATGGCCGAAAATAATAACAATGCAAGGAGGATGCTTGGTGGCTTCACTGCACCTAATTCAAATTTACATGGAAGAAGCATCTCAATCCCTGCCATTGGAGCAAACAATTTTGAGCTTAAACCTCAATTAGTTTCTCTGATGCAACAGAACTGCAAGTTTCATGGACTTCCATCTGAAGATCCTTTTCAGTTCTTAACTGAGTTCTTGCAGATCTGTGATACTGTTAAGACCAATGGGGTTGATCCCGAGGTCTACAGGCTTATGCTTTTCCCGTTTGCTGTAAGAGACAGAGCTAGAGTATGGTTGGACTCTCAACCTAAAGATAGCCTAAACTCTTAGGATAAGTTGGTCACGGCTTTCTTAGCCAAGTTCTTTCCTCCTCAAAAGCTTAGTAAGCTTAGAGTAGACATTCAAACCTTCAAACAGAAAGAAGGTGAATCCCTCTATGAAGCTTGGGAGAGATATAAGCAACTGACCAAAAAGTGCCCCTCTGACATGCTTTCAGAATGGACTATTCTGGATATATTATATGTTGGTCTGTCTGAACTATCAAAGATGTCATTGGACCATTCTGCAGGTGGATCCATTAACCTAAAGAAAACACCTGCAGAAGCTAAAGAACTCATTGACATGGTTGCTAATAACCAGTTCATGTATACTTCTGAAAGGAATCCTGTGAGTAACGGGACGCCTATGAAGAAGGGAGTTCTTGAAATTGATACTCTGAATGCCATATTGGCTCAGAATAAAATATTGACTCAGCAAGTCAATATGATTTCTCAGAGTCTGAATGAAATGCAAGCTGCATCCAACAGTACTCAAGAGGCATCTTCTGAAGAAGAAGCTTATGATCCTGAGAATCCTACAATAGCAGAGGTGAATTACATGGGTGAACCCTATGGAAACACCTATAATCCCTCATGGAGAAATCACCCAAATTTCTCATGGAAGGATCAACAAAAGCCTCAACAAGGCTTTAATAATGGTGGAAGAAACAGGTTTAGCAATAGCAAGCCTTTTTCATCATCCACTCAGCAAAAGACAGAGAGTTCTGAGCAGACCCCATCTAGCTTAGCAAACATAGTCTCTGATCTATCTAAGGCCACTTTAAGTTTCATGAACGAAACAAGATCCTCCATTAGAAATCCGGAGGCACAAGTCGGCCAGCTGAGTAAAAGGGTCACTGAAACCCCTCCTAATACTCTCCCAAGCAATACAGAAGAAAATCCAAAAGGAGAGTGCAAGGCCATTGAATTGATCATCCTGGCCGAACCTACAAGGGAGGGAGAAGACGTGAATCCCAGTGAGGTAGACCTCCTGGGACGTCTAGTGATCAACAAGGAGTTTCCCTCTGAGGAACAAAAGGAATCTGAGACTCATCTAGAGACCATAGAGATTCCATTGAACCTTCTTATGCCATTCATGAGCTTTGATGAGTATTCTTCTTCTGAAGAGATTGAAGATGTCACTGAAGAGCAAGTTGCCAAGTACCTTGGTACAATCATGAAGCTGAATGCCAAATTATTTAGTAATGAGACTTGGGAAGATGAACCTCTCTTGCTCACCAATAAACTGAGTGATCTGGATCAACAGAGATTGCCTCAGAAGAAACAGGATCCTGGAAAGTTCGTAATACCTTGTACCATAGGCACCATGACCTTTGAGAAGGCTCTATGTGACCTTGGGTCAGGGATAAACCTCATGCCCCTCTCTGTAATGGAGAAACTGGGAATCTTTGAGGTACAAGCTGCCAGAATCTCATTAGAGATTGCAGACAACTCAAGAAAACAGGCTTATGGACAAGTAGAGGACGTGTTAGTAAAGGTTGAAGGCCTTTATATCCTTGCTGATTTCATAATCCTAGACACTGGGAAGGATGAGGATGAATCCATCATCCTTGGGAGACCTTTCCTAGCCACAGCAAGAGCTGTGATTGATGTGGACAGAGGAGACTTAGTCCTTCAACTGAATGAGGACAACCTTGTGTTTCAAACTCAAGGATCTCCTTCTGTAACCATGGAAAGGAAGCATGAAAAGCTTCTCTCACTACAGAGTCAACCGAAGCCCCCACAGTCAAACTCTAAGTTTGGTGTTGGGAGGCCACAACCAAACTCTAAGTTTGGTGTTGAACCCCCACAACCAAACTCTAAGTTTGGTGTTGGGAGGTCCCAACCTTGCTCTGATTATCTGTGAGGCTCCATGAGAGATCACTGTCAAGCTATTGACATTAAAGAAGTGCTTGTTCGGAGGAAACCCAATGTTATTTAATCATTTTTATTTTATTTTCTCTTTGTTATTTCATGTTTTATTAGGTTGATGATCATGTGGAGTCACAAAAACTACTAAAAAATCAAAAACAGAATTGAAAACAGCACAAAAAATAGAACACCCTAGAGGAAGGGCTTACTGGCGTTTAAACGCCAGTAAGGAGCATCTGGCTGGCGTTTAACGCCAGAACAGAGCATGAAACTAGGGTTAAACGCCAGAAACAAGCAGCAGTCTGGCTTTTAAACACCAGGATTGCATGCAGAGGAAAGCTGGCGTTAAACGCCAGAAACAAGCATCAGACTGGCGTTTAACGCCAGAAACATGCACCATACTGGCATTCAACGCCAGAAACATGCTGCAGACTGGCGTTGAACGCCCAAAACAAGCATGGAAGTGGCGTTTAACGCCAGAAACATGCTGCAGTCTGGCGTTAAACGCCAGGATTGCCTACAGAGGGCGTTTTACATGCCTAATTGGAGCAGGGATGTTAAGTCCTTGGCCCCACTGGATCTGTGGACCCCACAGGATCTCCACCTACTTCTTCTCTCCTCTTCACACCTTTCTACAACACTCTTCCCCAAATACTCCTCACCAATCAACTCAATCACTCTTCCCCATCACCTCTTCACCACTAACATCCATCCTCTCTTCCCCAAAAAATCCCACCTACCTTTAAATTCAAAATAATTTCCCTCCCAAACCCAACCCTAAATAGCCGAACCCTAAACCCCTCCCCACTCCTATATAAACCCCTCATTCCCTCTTCATTTTCACACAACAGAACCCTCTCTTCACCCCTTGGCCGAAACCATTTCTCCCTCCATTTCCTTCATTCTCTTCTTCTTCTACTTCTTTCTTTCTTCTTTTGCTCGGGGATGAGCAAACATTTTAAGATTGGTGTGGTAAAAAGCATTGCTTTTTGTTTTTCCATAACCATCTATGGCACCTAAGGACAGAGAAACCTCTAGAAAGAGGAAAGGGAAGGCAATTGCTTCCACCTCTGAGTCATGGGAGATGGAGAGATTCATCTCTAAGGTCCATCAAGACCACTTCTATGAAGTTGTGGCCAAGAAGAAAGTGATCCCTGAGGTTCCTTTCAAACTCCAAAAGAATGAGTATCCGGAGATCTGACTTGAAATCCAAAGAAGAGGTTGGGAAGTTCTCACCAACCCCATTCAACAAGTCGGGATCCTAATGGTTCAAGAGTTCTATGCAAACGCATGGATCACAAGGAACCATGATCAAAGTGTGAACCCGAATCCAAAGCATTGGCTCACCATGGTTCGGGGGAAATACTTAGATTTCAGTTCGGAAAATGTAAGGGTGGCGTTCAACTTGCCAATGATGGAAGAGAACGCACGCCCCTACACAAAAAGGGTCAACTTTGATCAAAGGTTGGACCAAGTCCTTATGGACATATGTGTGGAAGGAGCTCAATGGAAAATTGACTCAAGAGGCAAGCCGGTTCAACAAAGAAGGCATGACCTCAAACCAGTGGCTAGGGGATGGCTAGAGTTCATTCAACGCTCAATTATTCCTACTAGTAACCGGTCTGAAGTTACTATAGACCGGGCCATCATGATCCATAGTATCATGATTGGAGAATAGGTGGAAGTTCATGAGATTATACCTCAAGAACTCTACAAGGTGGCTGACAAGTCCTCCACTTAGGCAAGGTTAGCCTTTCCTCACCTCATTTGCCACCTCTGCAATTCAGCTGGAATTAACATAGAGGGAGACATCCTCATTGAAGAGGATAAGCCCATCACTAGGAAAAGGATGGAGCAAACAAGAGATCATGGACCTCAACATGAGCATGAGGAAATTCCTCACCATGAAATCCCTGAGATGCCTCAAGGGATGCACTTTCCTCCACAGAATTATTGGGATCAAATCAACACTTCCCTAGGAGAATTAAGTTCCAACATGGGACAACTAAGGGTGGAGCATCAAGAGCACATCATCATCCTCCATGAAATAAGAGAAGATCAAAGAGCTATGAGGGAGGAGCAAGAAAGACACAGAAGAGACGTTGATGGAGTTATTTCAATTATTCCTACATAGTTTTCAGTATGATTTAGTTAGTTTTTAGTATGTTTTTATTAGTTTTTAATTAAAATTCACATTTCTGGACTTTACTATGAGTTTGTGTGTTTTTCTGTGATTTCAGGTAATTTCTAGCTGAAATTGAGGGACTTGAGCAAAAATTAGATTCAGAGGTTGAAGAAGGACTGCAGATGCTGTTGGATTCTGACTTTCCTGCACTCAAAGTGGATTTTCTGGAGCTACAGAACTCCAAATGGCACGCTCCTAATTGCGTTGGAAAGTAGACATCCAGGGCCTTCCAGCAATACATAATAGTCCATACTTTGATTAAGGATAGACGTTGTAAACTGGCGTTGAACATCAGTTCCATGCTGCATTCTGGAGTCAAACGCCAGAAACAGGTTGCAAAGTGGAGTTAAACGCCAGAAACAGGTTACAAACTGGCGTTCTTCAACTCCAAGAAAGACCTCTACACGTGTAAAGCTCAATGCTTAGCCCAAGCACACACCAAGTGGGCCCCAGAAGTGGATTTCTGCATCATTTACTCATTTCTGTAAACCCTAGTAACTAGTTTAGTATAAATAGGACTTTTTACTATTGTATTTAGAGGGATCTTTGGAACATCTTTAGTTTCATCTTTAGATCACGTTTGGGGGCTGTCCTCTCGGCCATGCCTGGACCTTCATCACTTATGTATTCTCAAGGGTAGAGTTTCTACACTCCATATATTAAGGTGTGGAGCTCTGCTGTTCCTCATGAATTAATACAAAGTACTACTGTTTTTCTATTCAATTCAAGCTTATTCCTTCTCCAAGATATCCGGCAGTGATAGTGCACTGGACCATTTTCACAGAGAGGATGGGATGTTGCCATTGACAACGGTGATGCCCTGCATAAAGCTTGCCATGGAAAGGAGTAGGAATGGTTGGACGAAGACAGTAGGAAAGCAGAGGTTCAGAGGAACGAAAGCATCTCTGCACGCTTATCTGAAACTCTCACCAATGGATTACATAAGTATCTCTATCCTATTTTAATTATCTTTTAGTACACTATAATCTCTTAATACATTTGAATCCGCCAGACTGAGATTTACAAGGTGACCATAGCTTGCTTCAAGCCAACAATCTCCGTGGGATCGACCCTTACTCACGTAAGGTTTATTACTTGGACGACCCAGTGCACTTGCTGGTCAGCTGTGCGAAGTTGTGACAAAGAATTAAGATTATGAACGTGCGTATAAAGTTTTCAGCACTGTTACCAAGGAATGGAACCACACGATTTCTGCGCACCAATAAGTCAACCCAAAATTTCAAAATTTATTAAAAGAATAAGGGAAAGATATTTTTTGATTTTTGAATTTTTAATGAGGAGAGAGAAAAACAAATAAGACATAAGAAATTAAGATCAAAACAAATAATTAATGCAAGAACACTTTGAATGTCAATATGAACACCAAGAACACTTTGAATGTCAAGATGAACACCAAGAACATATTTTTGAAAATTTTTAAGAAAAGAAGCACATGCAAGACACCAAACTTAAAATTTTTAATGTTTAGACACTATGAATTTGAAAATGAATATGAAAAACAAGAAAAGACACAAAATAAGAAAAATCAAAGATCAAACAAGGAAATTCATCAAGAACAATTTGAAGATCAAAGAAGAACACATGATGAATTTTCGAAAATTTAAGAGAAATTAAAACATGCAATTGACACCAAACTTAAAATTTGACACTAGTTTCAAACAAGAAACACAAAATTTTTTTTTGGATTTTATGATTTATTAATTGTTTTGTATTTTTCGAAATTATTTTTGGAAAAAGAAAATAAAGAAATTCAAAATTTTTAATAAGAATTCCAGGAATCATGCAATGTTAGTCTAAAGCTTCGGTCCAAAATAATTAGACATGGCTAAATGGCCAGCCAAGCTTTAGTAGAGCATTACATACAATAGCCAAATTGATGGGAACCAAAAGTCTCTTGCAAAGATAAGTGGAAACCTCGGTCCAAAAGATTAGACATGGCTTTACAGCCAGCCAGGTTTCAACATATCTTATGAAACTCTAGAATTCATTCTTAAAAACTCTGAAGAACATATATATTTTATTATTTTTTTTCGAAAATAAAATTAAAAAGCTTAAACATAAAATAAAATTACCTAATCTAAGTAACAAGATGAACCGTCAGTTGTCCAAACTCGAACAATCCCCGGCAATGGCGCCAAAAACTTGGTAGTAGGAAATCGTGATTCACACTTTTCACAACTCCGCACAACTTACCAGCAAGTGCACTGGGTCATCCAAGTAATAAACCTTACGTGAGTAAGGATCGATTCCACGGAGATTGTCGGCTTGAAGTAAGCTATGGTCATCTTGTAAATCTCAGTCAGGTGGATTCAAATGGTTATGGGGTTTTGATAATTAAAAGATAAATAAAACATAAAATAAAATAAAGTTACTTATGTAATTCATTGGTGGGAATTTCAGATAAATGTCTGAAGATGCTTTGTTGCTTCTAAACCTTTGCTTTCCTATTGCCTTCTTCCAACCATGCGTGCTCCCTTCCATGGCAAGCTGTAAGATCCTCACAGTGAAAATGGTCCTCTACAGTTTCTGCACGGCTAATCAACTGTCGGAATTCTCGTCTCGGATGAAAAATACCAGGCACAGCTACCGCATGGCTAATCATCTGTCGGTTCCTGCTAGCGTCGGAGTAGAATCCATTGATCCTTTTGCACACTATCACTACCCCCAACATTCGCAGGTTTGAAGCTCGTCACAGTCATCCCTTCCCAGATCCTACTCGGAATACCACAGATAAGGTTTAGACTTTTCGGATCCCAGGAATGCTGCCAATGATTCTAGCGTATACCATGAAAATACTAATCTCACAGACTCAGTTCGTGTATTAGATATCCAAGAGAGTATACTCCGGCTATCGTCCAATGACTACATTGAACATCATGTAGACCGCTTTGTGGTTGTCAGGAAAACGGATCTTGGCTAAGCGAGTAACAAAGATTGGGTGATTGTCACGGGTCACCCCTTCATTCTGACTTAAATGAATTAAGTACGAGAGTATATCTTGGAGAAGAAGTAGGCGTGAATTGAAAGAAAAACAATAGTACTTGCACTAATTGATGAAGAACAGCAAAGCTCCACACCCTAATCTATGGGGAGTAGAAACTCCATCGTAGAAAATACATAAATGAAAATAGTCTAGGCAAGGCTGTGTGGCCAGCCTCCATGCCAAAGGTCTAAGGACTAAACGTCCAGAGATAGATCCAAAAGTGTGAATACAATAGTAAAAAGTGCTATTTATACTAAGCTAGTAACTTAGGTTTATAGAAAATGAGTAACTAAGTGTAGATAGTGCAGAAATCCACTTCTGTGGTCCACTTGGCGTGTGCTTCAGCTGATCATTGAAGCTTTACACATGCATAGGCTGTTCTTGGAGTTAAACGCCAGCTTGGGTGCCAGTTTGGGCGTTTAACTCCAGGAAGTTTTAGGCTGGCTTTGGACGCCAGTTTCGGCCATCAAATATCGGGTAAAGTATGGACTCTTATATATTGCTGGAAAGCCCAGGATGTCTACTTTCCAACGGAATTGAGAGCGTACTAATTGGGCTTCTGTAGCTCCAGAAAATCTACTTCGAGTGCAGGAGGGTCAGAATCCAACAGCATCTACAGTCCTTTTTCAGCCTCTGAATCAGATTTTTACTCAGGTCTCTCAATTTCAGCCAGAAAATACCCGAAATTACAGAAAAACACACAAACTCATAGTAAGTCCAGAAATGTGATTTTTTCATAAAAACTAATAAAAACATAATAAAAAGTAACTAAAACATACTAAAAACTATGTAAAAACAATGCCAAAAGAGTCCAAAACTATGTAAAAACATACTAAGGTAGTAGTGTACTCAAACTATACAACTCTAAAATATTTATTAGCTAAAAAAGAGTCCAAACCAAGGTTGATACGTTGGACACTGTTGCTGCAAGAATTTGATTTCGAAATTAAGGATAGGAGTGGTAACCAGAATTTAGTGGCAGACCACTTGAGTCGCCCTGAGCACATTAAGGATGACTCCACTCCTATCAATGATGCTTTTCCATTTGATAGCTTGCACGTAGTATCCGAAGTAGTTCCTTGGTATGCACCTGTAGCTAATTATCTACTTAGCCATACTTTTCCTCCTAAATTTACTAAGCATCAGAGAGACAAGGTGAAAAGCGAGTCCAAATATTATATATGGGATGTCCCATATTTATGGAGGTGTGGTGCTGACCAGGTAATTAGAAGGTGTGTACCCCAATCAAAGTTTCAGTCCATTTTAGAGGCCTGCCACTCTTATGAGAGTGGAGGACATTTTGGCCCTCAAAGAACAGCTAGGAAAATTTTAGACTGTGGATTCTGGTGGCCTACTCTTTTTAAAGATGCTACTACCTTTTGTAAATCTTGTTCCCATGCCAAAGGTTTGGTAATATATCCAAGAGGGATGAGATGCCCCAATAGATTATGCTTTTCTGTGAAATTTTTTATGTTTGGGGCATTGACTTCATGGGTCAATTTCCAAGCTCTAGGGGTTACCTTTATATACTGTTAGCTGTATATTATATTTCTAAATGGGTGGAAGCAATTCCTACCTGTACTGATGATGCTAACACTATTATTTCCTTTGTTAGAAACCATATTATATGATGCTTTGGATCACCACGAGCAATCGTGAGTGATCAAGGCACTCACTTTTGTAACAGGAGATTAGCAGGATTACTGAAGAAGCATGGGGTTGTTCACAAAGTAGCAACAGCATACCATCCCCAGACCAATGGTCAAGCAGAGGTATCTAATAGAGAAATAAAGTGCATTCTGGAGAAGATAGTAAAGCCTCATAGGAAGGACTGGAGTGCCAGGCTACAAGATGCGCTTTGGGCATATCGGATAGCGTACAAGACACCCATTGGGATGAGCCCCTTCCGCTTAGTGTACGAAAAGGCTTGCCACCTTCTAGTATAGGTGGAACACAAGGCTTTCTGGGCTGTGAGGGAGTATAACATGGGATTTGAGCAAGCTGGTGCTGAAAGGAAGCTACAACTAGCAGAATTAGAGACCCTTCGACTCGAAGGTTATGATAACTCCAGATTATACAAAGAGAAGATGAAGGCTGTGCATGATAAGCATATCAAAAGGAAGAGAGTTCAGACCAGGAGATCTGGTTTTCCTTTACAACTCCAGGTTGAGACTCATACCAGGAAAGCTGAGATCCAGATGGGAAGGTCCCTACAGAGTGGAGAAATCAGAGACATATGGCGTCTTCCACCTGCGTCATCCTTCAAGTTCCAATTGCATCAAGGTCAATGGACATCGCCTAAAGCTTTATCATGGTGAGAAGATGAAGGAACACAAAGAGCTAGAGGTCTTCCTCTTGGAGGACCCACCAACAGAAGCAGAATGAGCCTGAAGACCGTCCAACTTAAGGACGTAAAAGCAAAGTTCTAAGTGGGAGACAACCCACCATGGTATGATCGTTCTTTTTCAGTATTAGTTTTATTTTATTTTATTCTCCTTTATGTTTATTAGTGTCATTCATAACATCTGCATCAGCATGCTGCATTCTACATTCTACAAAAAAAAAAAAAACAAAACAAAAAAAGGCAGACGCGTACGCGTTATACGTGCATTCAAAACAAAGAAGAAAAGAAATAGAGAGTTGCGCGGGAGCATGGCTGGAGACGTGCCTTAGGCATAAACACGCCTATGCGCACGCGTGACCCTGCAAAATATACGTAAAGGGTTGTATGGCCAGAGAATTGTGATGGTGTGGGGCTGGAATTGTGCTAGAAGCACAGGCTCTATCACGCGCACGCGTCCCTCACGCATACACGTCGTTTTCCAAATCAGGCCATTCATGCGTGCGCGTCCCTCGCGCGCACGCGTCATCGCAAATTTCGGTAATGTGCGCATTAAAACAGAGAGTTGTGCATGCGCGAGGCTGCTCTCGCGCCAATAGCACAATTCAGGTCACGCGTACGCGTCCCTGACGTGTCCGCATCACTTGAAAATAGCGCAACCCACGCGAACGCGTGATGCACGCATCCGCGTCACATGCGACGCACAGTTTACCAAGATCAGTTCCAGAATTCCTATCTTTTCTTCCCTAATCCTAATTATTTCTTCTCCCTTCTTATTTCTTTCTTCTTCCTTCTGTCTTCTTTATTCTCTCTTACTTTCTACTATTTTCTCCCTCCTTCTTCATCTTCTTCATCAAGGTTCTTTTCTTCTTTCCCTTTTTTTCCATTATTACTTTTATTTATGTTTTCTTATTCTTTTTCTTTTCAATTTTATTATCTATGTTTCCTTTGTTTCTCTTTTTTCTTTTTACTTTTTACATCCGTTTAATTGGTGTTAGAAATTTATTTGGGTGATTGTTTTCGTCTATATTTTTCTTGTGGATTATTAAGGAGTTGTTTGACAATTATCAATAATCATTTTTGGGTTGCTTGCATGTTCAAATTTAATACTTTCAATAACATATTTACCATGCATTCTAAGTGTTTGTGAAAAAGCCCGTATGGCATTGTGTATTTTAAATTATTCTATTCTTCTACTCTAATGCCTGTTTTTCACAAAATCCAATTTAATATTTTATTGATTGAATATAATTTTCAATACAAATAGATTGTTAGTTTGAAACACTTGATAATCAAATTGGGCAATTAATGCTTGATCTATGCTACTCATGCCTTTGTCGGCATGCCAATAAACATCTTGCATCTACTTGCCATAACATGCACTTGCTATATTCCTATTGATGAACTTATCACATGTAGTCGCGACCATGTGTTAACGACATCCTTCTTTATCATGCAATAATTATCACTTGTACTGTCCTCTTCCTTGATTTAACCCTTTGCTTTACATGTTACTTTCTTTTTCCCTTTTCAGGATGGCCACTAAGAAGGGTAAAGAGAAAGCTACTCCCAAGCCACCGCCAAGGAAAGGAACAAAAAGAGCACTAGCTGCGGAACCATATTCAACAGCAGTAAAGCCCTCAACAAAGCGAATCAAGAGGATCATCAAGGTCGATGAAAAAGAGAAAGCCTTTCCAACAAAGGACACTGCGCGGTTCACTAACCGCTACTGTGAGCAGATGTTCCCTATTCTGGCTGAGAGGAACTACAACAATGAGCACCTACTCATCCTCCCTAACCACATTGTTGATTTTGTTGAGCCCCGCATTGACCGAAGACAATGGGGATTTCTACGGAGACAGCCACGGCAGGTCAATCTTTCATGGGTAGTCGAATTCTACTCCAACTTTGACATGACAACCCTGTAGTCTGTCTACGTCCATCGGAAGCAAGTCCCCATAACTGAAGAAGCCACTCAGCGAGCTTTAGATGAAGGATTTGACGCATACTAAAAAGCCTCTTTCAAGCGCCAGACATACCAATTTGACTGGAACATCGTCCTCAGAATTATAGCACAACCTGGCAGCAGATGGATCTATGGATACCATCGATCCCGTCCTAAGGGCATATTGGCTTCAGCATTCACCTTGGAGGCTCGAGTATCGGCACAGATTATGTCCGATTACGTCTTTCCGAGCACTCACGAGTCCTCCTTCACTTACAGACCAGCCTCTCAACTTACCAAGACACATATGGAATGCCACGGGACACGTACAAATTATGGGAAACCTACCTTTTCCCGCCTTGGTTTCAAATCTTGTCTCAGCAGCCGGAGTTTACTATAGAGCTGGGGACACCAAGGCCATGATTCCACAGGATGATCAGTACGTCCCCAAAGGGAAGTACATCAGACCTCCAGTAGTCACTATCAACTAGACCACAGAATCGGCGGAAGATATCCCTTCTCCTTCCATGTCACAAGAACCTTCAACAAATCAACTACTCCTACAGATAATTCAAAAGTTAGACCAACTAGACCAGCAGGCAAAGCGAATGAAGCACCATAACAAGCACCAATTTACATACTGATTGTTGGCAACCACCCACCTGAAGACGAACCAGACACTCCGGACTCCACTTCATCTACTAGCACATGGAGCCATGACAGTCCCAATTGTGGAGATGCTGCTACCAGCCACTCTTTGTTCCTGACTGATGGCACCGAGGACGGTGCCAAGCTTTAAGTGTGGGGAGGTCGGTCAGTAGCTGACTTCCGGAGGTAATTTCTCTTTCTTAACACTAATAAATTTATTTATTTTTCTTTTGTTTAGGATAGGATAGATTGCATAGTAATAGGTATTTGCATGCATGTTCTAATTGGTTGAAAAAAATAATAAGTTTCTTTTCAAAGACTCTATTTTGAAAATTTCACTAATTTAAATCAAAAATTTTGTGTTAAAACATGTTTCAAGATTGTAAATTGGAACATAAATTATAGCAAAGAACACACAACCTAGGCGACGCGAACGCGTGATCCACGCGGACACATCGCATCTGCGAACTTCAATCCGCGCGGCCGCGTGGACGACGCCTCCGCGTCACTTGTCCGCGACCTGAACGTACCAGAATACCCAGGGGGCGATTTGTGGGCTATTTTTGACCCAGTTTTTGGCCCAGAAAACACAGACTAGAGGCTATAAAGTGGGGGAATGCATCCATTCAAAAGGAGGCTCTCATAATTCACTTTTCATGTTTTAGATGTAGTTTTAGAGAGAGAGGTTCTCTCCTCTCTCTCTCTCTCTTAGGATTAGGATTTAGGACTTCTTTTAGTTTTAGGAGTGACTCTCGATCCCAGGTTCAATGTCCCTTTCTATTTACTTTCGCTTCTATTTTTATTGACTCTAATGCTTTTATTTGTATTTGATTTATGTTGCCCAATTGGCTTATGAACTTTTCCATGTTAGATTTTACTGCTTTGAATGTTTTTTATTGAGGTATTCCAGATATTTATGATTTTAATTTAGCTTTCTACATTCTTGGCTTTGGTTAAGAAATTAGTAACTTAGGAGTTATCTTAACTCAACATAAGTGATAATTGTTATCTTTGCTAATTGAACTGAACTTCGATAATCCAAATCTTTCCTTAGGGATTAACTAGGATTTGAAGATCAATCTAATTAGTCACTTGACCTTCCCTTGCTCTAGTAAAGGTTAACTAAGTGGAATCAAGAGTCAATTTTAATTATTGTTGATAAGGATAACTGTGCTAGGACTTCCAATTTCTCATACTTTGCCAAAAGTTTATTTTACAATTATTTATTTATTTTAATTGCAATTTAAATTACTTGCTCCCTATTCTCAAAACCCCAAATTTATAATCTCCATAACTAATAATAAGAACATACTCCCCTGCAATTCCTTGAGAAGACGACCCGAGGTTTAAATACTCGGTTATCAATTTTAAAGGGGTTTGTTACTTGTGACAATCAAAACATTTGTATGAAAGGACTTTTGAAGGTTTAGAAACTATACTTGCAACGAGGATTTATCCGCAATTTTTAGACCACGCAAAAGTTCTCTCATCAAAATGGCGCCGTTGCCAGGGAATTGCAAACGTGTGCCTTATTATTGGTTATTGTAAATATTTTATTTTTGCTTGTTTATTTGTTTTTATTTTTGTTTTTATTTTTGATTTTTCTTAAGTTAAGAGGTTATTGGTTTTTATTTTAAAATTTTTATTTTATCTTATCTTATTTCAAAAATCAAATTTCAAAAATTCAAATTTAAAAATTTTTAAAATTCAAATTTAAAAATTTTCAAATTTCAAGTTTCAAAACCTTTTAATTTAAATTTGCTTTTATTTTTGTTTTTAAACTAACTATGAATTCTTACCCCTCTCGCTTCAAGTTTGATTCCAATGTTGTTGTTAGGAATGGAAACTATAATGAGAACAGGCATCAAGGTTGGAAGAATCAAAGATGGGAGGAGCCACAAGGATTTGATCAACCCTCATGGCAACAACCACCTTCAATGGACTGTCAACAACCGTTCTGTGATGCATATCAAGGCAATGGCTATGGTGAGTGATCTTTTGATTATCAACAACCACCACCATACGCCTATGAACCCTCTCCTCAACATAACTTTGGACCACCAAACTCACAAGCCCCTTTCCACCATTCACCTCCATATGACCCTAACCCTCAACCACCATACCAACCACCTTATGAGCCATATGAACCATATATAGAACCACCCCAATTCGAACCCAATTACTCACAAGAACCACCACTTCAATATTCACCATTTTCATATCCATCAATCTGAGAGCACTATGATCCTATTTATGAAAGCCGAGTGCATCAAGAGACAAAGGATCGTCTCAAGGAAACAGTGGATCGATGTCAGGCAACCATTCATCTATTGGGGCAAGCAATAATGAGTCAATTAGCATCTCGACGTTTGGACACTCAAGGAACCCCCCATGGCTTCATGTGGACAATCTAATCATGAACGTAGTTTTAAGGAGATACTAGAAACTCCATTGAACAGTACGGAGCATGACTTTGTACTGGAACAAGTAGAGGAAGCCGGGATTATTGAAGAAGAAAAATTGGTTGAAGACTTAGGAGATGCTGAACCTCCATGGAAGAGTCAAAATATAGAGCCTCCTTCCAAGACGGTTGCAATTGATGTTGAGGAGGGTGTACAACCTCCAAGGCATATCACAGTTGAAGACTTGGAAGAGGTTGATCAAGAGATGGAGATTCAAGAAGAAGAAGCACAACCTCCCATGCCCTTGGAAAGCAATGAAGAGGAGATTGAATTGGAAGAGAGCTGCCAAGAGGAAGAGGTTGAAATTGAAGAAGCTTGCAAAGAGGTGGTAGTTATCAGAAAAGAGCACAAGGGAGTGGAGCTTGCAATTCCATTAAAAATGCCTCCCCCTAAGTTTCCATCATCCTTCACAACATTCAAGTGGGTAAAATTCATATTCCTTAGCTTTCTAACCCCACTTGAATATGGGCTACTGGAGACGGATGGTCAACTTAGAGCTCTTTATGATATTAAGAGTAAGAGGAAGATGGCCAGTGGTAAGAATTGTCCTGCAAGTTTCATCATGGTTGGAAGCTTTAAGTTCAAACGCAAAGGTTGGTATAAAGCTCAACTAAATGGGTCTAGGAAGCTGTTTCGTCGCTGCAGTGAGAATACAGATCACCTTTCACCCGGCTGGAAAAATGCAAATCGAGACAAAAACGGGTGTAAAAGTAAAGTTTGGGATCCTGGAATCTGTTCTAACATTTGTCATCCCGAGAGCCTAAGAATCTGTTTGAAGCTTCTCAAGGGCTTTACATGCTTAGTTTGGGACCTCGGAGGCTACTGGAAGTACAAACATTGGTGGGGATTCCTAGATCAGTACAAGCATAAACCACCATAACAGGAAGCTCACCAAATGTCCAACTTAAGGACTTTAACTGAAAGTGCTAGGTGTGAGACAACCCACCATGGTATGATCGTTCCTTTTTTTTTCATTTTTAGTTAATCTTATTTGTTTACGAGTTTTATTTTATTTTATTATATTGAACCTGGAGTTTTGCATCACATTCATATTAACACTGCATTCTGCATCTTTTCAGAAAAAAAAAAAACAGAAAAGAGCACACGACGCGACCGCATCAACGACGCGTACGCGTCGCAAGGAGATGGGGGACAATATTAATATGAACAAATAGTTACGCAGGAGCAGCGCTGGAGGCGTGCCAATGGCACAAATCACCCCACGTGACCGCGTCGCTGACACGACCGCGTCATATGGGAATAATGGCCTCCCACGCGACCGCGTGCCCCACGCGGCCGCGTGACCAGGATTTCGACGTAATAATGGTGCATAGCCGAAAGTTGTGCTAGAGTGGTGCTGGACTAGCGCTGGACGCGAAGTCCATCTCACGTGACCGCGTACCCCACGCGGCCGCGTCACATCCTACTAAGTGGCCACTCGCGCGATCGCATGCCCCACGCGATCGCGTCGCCCAATATTTGGCATTCAATGATTTTGAACAGAGAGTTGTGCGAGCGCGAGGCTGCCCTCACGCCAGCAGCATAAAACGGGTCACGCGACCGTCGGTCGCATGACCGACGCGACCGCATTAATCAGTTTCAACGCAAGCCGCGCGACCGCGTGCCCCACGCGACCACGTCGCTTGCACCGCACAGCTTATCCTAATTTGCCAATTATCTTATCTTTTCTTCCCCAATCTTAATTTCTTCTATCTTTTCTTCTTTCTTCTTTCTTTCTTACTTTATTTCTTTCCCTTCTCATTCTTCTTATCTTTCATTTTATTTTACTTAATTTATTTGAATATTTCATTCATTGCATTTTAATTTTGTGCATATTTTTTATTTTCTTTTCTAAAATTATTGGTGTTCAAATGTTCTTATTCAACTGTTATATCTTTTCTGGTATTATCTTTGTGCTTATGACTTATTTTATTCTGATTGGGTAACATTATTTAAATCAATGGTAATCTTTTAAGATACTTGTACTTCTCTTGCATTGATTTGAACTTATCTTATCTTGCATTACCCACATTCTCCCCTCCTTTCTTGCAAATTCTGCACCACTGGTATGCCATGGCTTCTATTGTTTTCTCACGTACATGTTGAAGCTTCCATGTACTTGAGACCCTTATCATTTGGCATTAACCCAACCATACTTCATTTATTTTCTTATCTCTATTATTGGGTTACCTTTCTTCCCTTTTTCTTTCAGGATGGCCACCAGGAAGAGAACCGGAAGACGTTACATGGGGAGACAGACAAGTCCATCTGCACATTCCTTGATGAGAAAAGCATCAGTTGGAACAATCCATCCACCTGCACATCTCAGCATGCACCGAGGACGGTGCAATCTTTAAGTGTGGGGAGGTCGATACCGAACTCCATGGGTTAGTACTTTCTTGTCTCAACACCAATGTTTAAATTTTCTTTGTAGAATAGTTGTTGCATTTACATGTTTGTTTGATTTTTTTTGCATATTTTACCACTTGGTTGAAGTAATATTTTCTTTTTCAAGAAACCTTTTTAAGAGCATTTCAATAATTTGAATAAAATTTAATGTTACACTTGTTTGAAAAGATATTATACTGGAACATGGTTTAGAACTCGAACACACAAAACCTGTGAGATTTTTTAGCCTAATTGAATTAGTTGTATTTTTCAACCAATATTTTATTTTTGATGTGTGTTTTTCTCTCTAATATTGTAATCTTTGTCTTGCTTAATTCTATATTTCCATTATTTGATGTATGCATACACTTACATGATTGAGGCCTTTGTTTCACTAAGCTTACATACCCATATGGCCTTATCCTTTCATTATTCTTTGCAAACCAATGTTTAGCCTATTATACCCCTTTGTTCTTTACTTTAGCACATCATTAACTCTAAGCAGAAAACAATAATGTCCTTAATTTGAATCCTTGGTTAGCTTAGACTAGTGAAGAGTGCTCATGAATTAAGTGTGGGGAAATGAATTTGGAAATATTTTGTTTGAAAATTGAGTATGTTAGAATTTTCTGAAAATGTGAAAGAAATGTTTAGGACATGATTCATGCATTCAATAATTTAATCATATGCATTAAGAAAAAAAATGATGATGAAAAAAAAATTATTAAGAAAAGAAAAATAGAAAAAGAAAAAAAAGTGTGAGAAAAAGAAAAGAAAAAGAGCAAATAAGTAAAAGGGGACAAAATGCCCCAAAGTAAGTGGTGAAAACAATGCATATGTACTGTACTTGAAATTAGAATCCATGAATATGTGGAAAATATGGTTAATGGATGGTTAGATATTGTATTATGATTACATGGATTGTTTAAAGTTAGGTGGAAACTTTAAAGATAATTGAGGATTCAAATTTTAGTCCACTTGACCAAATACAATCCTACCTTGACCCTAACCCCATTACAACCCTTAAAAGACCTTTTGATATGTGTATCTGTGCATTAAATTTATGTTGATTGTTAGATGAAGAGCAAGCCTTAGAAAGCAAGGTTAGTGGAGAATTGAGAGAATCGAACCTAAAATACTTGAGTGATTACAGTGTATACACTATCACTGAGGGTTCGATGCTCAATTCCTTGTTCCCTGTTTTCATGAGCTATTTTCTTCTTGCAAGTCTATTTGTACTTCATTTTCATGATTTGAATTAGTGAAATCTAATTCATATTTATTCTTGAAGGATTTGTTTACTTTTAACTAAGTAGGTAGAATCATTTTGCATATAGTTGCATTCATATAGATAGGTTGCATTTCATACTTTCCTCTTCATCTTTATAGCTTCTCTTGAGCTTAGCATGTTTAAGTGTGGGGAGGTTGATAAACCACTATTTTATGGTTTATCTTGTGCTCAATTGAGTGGTTTTTATCTACTCTTTATCCACTTATTCGTACTATTTGCATGGTTTTACATTTGCCTTCCTAATTATGTGCTTTGATTCAAAACATGTTTCTTTGGACTTATATTTGCTAATATTAATCCTCTCTTATTACCATTAGATGCCTTGATATATGTGTTAAGTGTTTTCAGAGATTATAGGGCAGGAATGGCTCAGAGGATGGAAAGGAAGCATGCAAAAGTTGAAGGAATACAATAAGTTGGAGAAATTGCAAAGCTATCTAGCCTGACCTCTTCGCACTCAAACGGCTATAACTTTAGCTACAGAGGTCCAAATGACGCGGTTCCAGTTGCATTGGAAAGCTAACGTCCGGGGCTTCGATTTGATATATAATATGTCATAGTTGCCCTAACGCTAGGCGACGCGAATGCGTGATCCACGCGGACGCATCGCATCTGCGAACTTCAATCCGCGCGGCCGCGTGGACGATGCCTCCGCGTCACTTGTCCGCGACCTGAACGTACCAGAATATGCAGGGGCGATTTGTGGGCTGTTTTTGATCCAGTTTTCGGCCCGGAAAACATTGAGTAGAGGCTATAAAGTGGGGGAATGCATCCATTCAAAAGGAGGCTCTCATAATTCACATTTCATGTTTTAGATGTAGTTTTAGAGAGAGAGGTTCTCTCCTCTCTCTCTCTCTCTTAGGATTAGGATTTAGGACTTCTCTTAGTTTTAGGAGTGACTCTCGATCCCAGGTTCAATGTCCCGTTCTATTTACTTTCGCTTCTATTTTTTATTGACTCTAATGCTTTTATTTGTATTTGATTTATGTTGCCCAATTGGCTTATGAACTTTTCCATCTTAGATTTTACTGCTTTGAATGTATTTTATTTGAGTTATTCCAGATATTTATGATTTTAATTTAGCTTTCTACATTCTTGGCTTTGGTTAAGAAATTAGTAACTCAGGAGTTATCTTAACTCAACATAAGTGATAATTGTTATCTTTGCTAATTAAACTGAACTTCGATAATCCCAGTCTTTTCTTAGGGATTAACTAGGATTTGAAGATCAAACTAATTAGTCACTTGACCTTCCCTTGCTCTAGTAAAGGTTAACTAAGTGAAATCAAGGGTCAATTTTCATTATTGTTGATAAGGATAACTGGGCTAGGACTTCCAATTTCTCATACATTGCCAAAAGTTTATTTTACAGTTATTTATTTATTTTAATTGCAATTTAAATTACTTGCTCCCTATTCTCAAAACCCCAAATTTACAATCTCCATAACCAATAATAAGAACATACTTCCCTGCAATTCCTTGAGAAGACGACCCGAGGTTTAAATACTCGGTTATCAATTTTAAAGGGGTTTGTTACTTCTGACAACCAAGACGTTTGTACAAAGGGATTTCTGTCGGTTTAGAGACTATATTTACAACGCGATTGTTTTTATGAATTTCTTTACTGGAAAAAATCCTAACGTTAGTGACTGGAAACAAGCCAATTATGTGAACAATTCATCCAGACCACCATATGACCCACACTCTAAGACATACAACCCAGGTTGGAAGAACCACCCAAACTTTGGGT
>NC_029792.2:56158245-56170073 GCF_000816755.2 Arachis ipaensis | reverse complement strand
ATCCATTCATGAGGAGGCTCTCATAATTCACTTTTCATGTTTTAGATGTAGTTTTAGAGAGAGAGGTTCTCTCCTCTCTCTCTCTCTCTTAGGATTAGGATTTAGGACTTCTCTTAGTTTTAGGAGTGACTCTCGATCCCAGGTTCAATGTCCCTTTCTATTTACTTTCGCTTCTATTTTTATTGACTCTAATACTTTTATTTGTATTTGATTTATGTTGCCCAATTGGCTTATGAACTTTTCCATGTTAGATTTTACTGCTTTGAATGTATTTTATTTGAGGTATTCCAGATATTTATGATTTTAATTTAGCTTTCTACATTCTTGGCTTTGGTTAAGAAATTAGTAACTCAGGAGTTATCTTAACTCAACATAAGTGATAATTGTTATCTTTGCTAATTAAACTGAACTTCGATAATCCCAGTCTTTTCTTAGGGATTAACTAGGATTTGAAGATCAAACTAATTAGTCACTTGACCTTCCCTTGCTCTAGTAAAGGTTAACTAAGTGAAATCAAGGGTCAATTTTCATTATTGTTGATAAGGATAACTGGGCTAGGACTTCCAATTTCTCATACATTGCCAAAAGTTTATTTTACAGTTATTTATTTATTTTAATTGCAATTTAAATTACTTGCTCCCTATTCTCAAAACCCCAAATTTACAATCTCCATAACCAATAATAAGAACATACTTCCCTGCAATTCCTTGAGAAGACGACCCGAGGTTTAAATACTCGGTTATCAATTTTAAAGGGGTTTGTTACTTGTGACAACCAAAACATTTGTATGAAAGGACTTTTGAAGGTTTAGAAACTATAATTGCAACGAGGATTTATCCGCAATTTCTAGACCACGCAAAATTTCTCTCATCAGTTAGCCTCTGAGGGTGGTGAAGTGATTATCAATTCACCAGTCTCTTCTGAGGGTGAATCTGAAGCGCCATCTGAGGAAGAAACAAGTTTCTTTACTACTGATTCAGTTGATTCATGTGCAGGTAACATGGCGGCACCCAGGAGGATCACTCTCCAGGTGGCAGGAGTCCCAGACTTTATTCTGTAACCGTATCAAGTGCGTCATCTAAATCTGGCTACAGATTTTAAACTGAAGACTACAATAATTAACTTGATGCCCAAGTTTCATGGCTTACCTGCTCAGGAGCCTATCAAGCACCTAAGGAATTTTCAGACAGCCTATTCTACTGTTAGGCGTCATGGTGCAAATGAAACTTCTATTCTGTTAACCGCCTTCTCGTTTTCTCTTGAGGGAAAGGCGAGGGAGTGGTACTACTCCCAACCTGAAGTAATTGTTACCAACTGGGATACACTCAGGAGAGAGTTTTTGGAAAAATACTTTCCAGCTGAAGTTACAGAAAGATTGAGGAAAGAGATCTCCTGCATTGTTCAGGGTGAATCAGAAACTCTTTATGAGTACTGGGAGCGCTTCAAGATCCTTCTGGATGCATGCCCCCACCACATGATTGACAAGTTGGTATTGATCAACTACTTCACTCAAGGCATGAAGCCTCGGGATAAAACTACATTGGATGGTGCTAGTAATGGTTCTCTGAAAAAGTACAAGCACAAGAACTCAAAGACTGATCAGCGACTTAGCTAAATCTACTCAGAGTCACAAGCACAAGAACAACCACTCAAAGACTGTTGCAAAGGTTTCCTCTAGCATTGAGACTTCTGCTCTTACCCAGAGTATATGTGAGATGACCAACCTACTGAAGCAGATGCAGTTGAATCAACAACAATCTTAGCCTCCCCCACCACAACAAAGCCAACAGTTGGTCCCCCAAAGAGTATGTAGAATTTGTGCTAATTATAGTCATTACACTGATGAGTGCCCACAGCTCCAACAAGAAGACAACACTGTGGCTGCTACTCATAACTTCTATGACCGCCCGAATCAAGGATACAATCAACAAAGCGGCAACTACAACCACGGTGGGAACTATAACGAAGGGTGGCAGGACAACTCCAACCAGGGATGGAGAGATAATTCCAACCATAGCTGGAGGGACAACTATAACAGAGGAGGCAGAGACAATCAGGGAAACCAGAGATGGAATAACAATAACAATCAGCAGAACCAGAATCAACAGAACCATTCCTATCAACAGCAGAATCAGAATCAGCCTTATAGAGCACCTCACCTAAGGCATTCCCAAGGACCCCAGCACAACCAACAACAGGCCCCTCAGATCACTTATCCTCCTTCCTCATTAAATAACGAGATGCTTCGTTCTCTTGCACAAGGACAACAAGACATGCACTCATCCAGACTACACTGAACTCTACTCTAAATGCTCTGAATGCCACTTTAGAAGCTCTCATTTCCCGGATAGATTCATTACCAACTCCTACCAACCAGCCTTCAAGCTCCAGTGGAATTCCTTCTCAACCCTTACCTAACCCCAAGGGTGGCATCAATGCCATCACTTTGAGGTTCGGAGCCACGCTGCAAGAGAGGAACCAGGAGGAGCCAAACCCACAAGAACACGCCCCAGTTGAAGACTTAGTTGAAGTGGAAGATGCTGATGCCAAGGCGGAAGTCAGCCAATAAAGAATTCAATATAGGAAATACGTTGCGAGTATAGCTCTTAACCATCAAAAATCCGCCTCATACATTTAGAGAGGTTGTCACAAAATTAGAATAAAAATACTGGGAGTATGAGTCCCAGGTCGTCTCCCAATGAGTTGACAAAAAGGGGGCTATCTTATTAATCAGGAGTTTTCTGGGTAATTTTGAGTTTGGGCAATGGGCAAATAAATAATTGTAAATTAAAGCAATGAAAATTAAAAGAGATTTATAATATTCAAAATAAAAGGCCTTGACTGGGGGAATGATTAATCAGAAGTTCTATCCTTGTTGGAATTTTCTCAAGTGTAGTATAAAGAGGTTGTAATTTTCACTTAGTTAACCCTTACTAAATAAAGAAAAGTCAAGTGATTGAGCTAACTCTTTTTTGCAAATCCTAGTCCTCTCCTTTGGGAAGGTCTAGCGTTAGTAAATACAGACTTAGCCAACAACTTCCAATTTAACTAATCACTTGAGCATTCCAACTCAAGTGTCTCCTTTTAATCAACCCCCATGTCAAGTTGGGAATCTACTCCATTGACATGAGAATTACTTGCATAGAATTAAAAAGGGGATAGAAGGAAGACATGATAAACAATAACTACAATTTAATTAAAAGTAAAGGTAATCCTTTGCATTAATAAATTCTGAAAGTAATCCCATTGTAACTCTAAACAAGAATTAAGAATATAGAATAATAAAAGAGTAAGAAAACAAACTAGAATAGTATCTTCAACGGAGGTGATGACTCTTCAATATCCAAAGCAAAAGCAATAAACTATGAAACTATGAATGTAAAGAAAACCTAGAGGAAGAGTAATTTTCTCTCTAGATTCAGATCTAAAAACTAAAACTACGCTAATGAGAATGTATGTTGAGTCTCTACATGTTCCCTGGCTCTAGTCTATGTTTCTGGACCGAAAACTAGGTTAAAACTCGGCCCATAATTGCCTCCAGCATTTTCTGTTATTTCTGCAGATCGCGCATGTACGCGTACACGTCAGTCAGGCGTGCGCGTCGCTGGTTGTTTTGGCGTGTCACGCGTACGCGTCAGTCACGCGCACGCGTCTTTGCGCAATCTCCAATCCACGCGTACGCGTCAGGCACGCGCACGTGTCACTTCAATTTTCTCCATATCCTGCGCTCGCGTGAAACAGGCGTGCGCGTCGATGCTCGCTGGTTATCTCCTTAGTTTCTTGTGTTCCTTCAATTTTTGCAAGCTTCCTCTCCATTCTCTAAGCCATTCCTGTCCTATAAAGCCTGAAATACTTAACACACAGATCACGGCATTGAATGGTATAAAGGAGAATTAAAATACACAAATTAAACATTTCTAGGAAGCAAGTTTTCAACCATAGGAAGAAATTGTAAAATCATGCAAATCATATGAATAAGTGGGTAAGAACTTGATAAAAACCACTCAAATGAGCACAAGATAAACCATAAAATAGTGGTTTATCAATAACCTATACGATTAAGTTCTAACCTAACTACCCATTCCTCACTTTTTCACACACTCACACATTCCTTTTCATTTCACAACACTTATGCATTGATTCTTATTGACTTTACTTTGGGGCAATTTGTCCCCTTGTTATTTCTTTCTTTCCTTTTCTATATATTTTTTTCTTTCACATATTCTTTTTCTTTTTGTCTTTTTCTTTTCTTTTTCTTTTGTTTTTATCATTTTTCTTTCAAGAGTACCAATGTATAAGGTCTAACATTTTATTAATACATGAGCATGTACCCAGTTCCCAAATATGTAAAAATACAAAGCTTCCTTTTATCCCAACCAATATTCCCAAATCTTCCCAAACTTGAATAATGAACACTCTCACTAGGCTAAGCCAATCAAAGATCCAAACAAGGAACTTTTATTATTTTTCGCTTTAGGCTTGTAATGTGCTAAAATAAGGAACAATTGGGTTAAGCGTAGGCTCAAAATTGGTTACAATGGAGAGTAAAAGGTAGGCTATTTGGGTAAGTGAGCAAATGAAACAATGGGCTCAATCATATAAATACATGAAAACAAGGAATAATGGACATATAGAATTAAGCAAATCAAGGGTCACAATCATAGAAAGAGAATAATTCACACAAGAAGGGAAATAAGTGGTTATAAGATGTAACCACATCATTAGGCTCAAATCTCACTTGCTTGTATTCTTAGCTCAAAACATGTTTCACAAAATATGGAATTCAAACATGTTCCACAAAAATTTCTCAATCAATTGGGGTGGTGTCCTATAGATAAGTTCTTTTGGAAAATTTATTGTTTTGACTAAGCTTATCCTAAATGCAATGTTGTGATTTAGAAATTTCTGAACTTCCTTAGTTTATCCCTTTTTTTCCAAATCAAACCAAATTTCTTATGTAAAAGGGTAAACCAACCTCTAATAATTCACAATTTTTAAATCACAACCAAAATCTAAAACGACTACCAAAATCTAAAATGACTACATAAAGCAAATCTAGTTAAAAGTATGAAATATATACCATCTACGGTGCAAAATATAACAACTAGAATAAAAGTGTCAAATAAAAGTGTCAAACTAACAAATATGTACAACAATCCAAAAAAAATGAAGTAGAAATAAAGTGCAATGTACTAAAAACAACATAAAACAAGTGATAAATGTCTGAACTTATCATCCAAAATGGCAACTCCACCGACGGCGATAATGGTGACCTCCCACACTTAAAACGAAGCATCGTCCTCGATGCTACTGCTCGGGCACAGAGTGGGGGTCAACTGTCACGTCTAGCTGGGTCTCAGGCTGTGGCTCCTCAGGGGGCTGCTGTGCCTCCGGGGTGGCCTGTGTCTGTCATGGTGCCCTTGTCTGAGCTGGCTTCGCCTCATGCTCCTCCTCAGATGTGAAAGAGTCAGGAAGAGGGGGCAACTCAATGCCCAGTGCCACAAACATCTTATCCATTCTGTCCAGGCATCGCATAATGCAGCGCTCACTGCGCTCCACGAAGCGGAACAGATGTTGTACTAGCAGATAAGTCGGCTGGGGTGCTGGTGGTGGTATCGGTGCTGCTGGGGCTGCGGGTCCTGCTGCTGCTAAGGATGAAGCGCTGGGTGTCGCAGCGGCTCTGGCTCTAGAGCGACGCCGAGATGGGGGCTTCTCGTGCACCCACTCCCCCCACGGAATCACTTCCTCCTTTCCGTGGACCGGGGGTGGTATGTCATCATCTGCCTCCTATGGGGCACCGGCTAGCTGAATCATCACAGTGACCAAGATGGGAAAGGGAAGTAAGCCATGGACTTGTGCCCACCACATGTATCGCATGATCAATCGAGGGAAGTATACCAACAAAATTACTAAAAGAAAGTAGAGAACAGAGCATAAGGCAGGGGGGAGAACATGAGGGGTCGCAGGACAGAAATGGGAATGGAAAGGTGAGAGGGTGAGGGATCGCAGTGCCACTCAGGAGTGATGGCGGCGGAGGAGGAGGGTGATGGTCAAAGTAAAAAGGGGTGGAATAGGGAAAATGAAGGGAAAAGGTTGTGGTGATGGTGGTGGTTTCGCATGCGGCGGTGCTGGGCGGAGGGAGACGGGGTTACGACAGAGAGTGAAAGGGGCAGAGGTGAGAGGAAAGGGACGGAGGAGAGAAGAAGAAAAGTAGAAAGAGAGGGAGAAGATGGGGTGGCTGGCAGTGACGATGGGTCGCCGGACGGGGGCAGATGAGTGTGGCTTGGGGTGGCGCTGTGTTGATGGAGGGAAGGGAGAAAAGGAACGTTGGGAGGAAGAGAAGATAGGGTAGCGAATGGCAAGGGTTTCTCGCGTGGATGGGGTATTAGGGATTTTGAATCCACACGTACGCGTCTTGTACGCGTCCGCGTGGATGGTGAAAAACATGATAGACGCGTAAGCGCAATGTGCGCGTAGGCATAGGTGGAAATGGTGCGCTTCTATGCATACGCGTATTGTGTGCTTTCGCGTCAGCATGGACTTGCGCGAGAAGCATAATGCTCGCGGCAAAGTCGCACAACTTTCGGGTGGGAGTATGGGTTTTGTGTTAACCCATACACGCGTACACATGCATGACCTTGTGCCCCACACTCAATGTTCGCGCTGTGTTTGCCCAACTCTCTGGATTCATGTATGGATCTATATTCCCTCATCAACGCGTACGCATACAGCGTGCGTACGCGTCCCTGCTATTTTTTTTAAGAAACACTAAAAACAGCTAAAAATCTCCCTAACATTACCTTCAACTCTAAATCAACAAAAAATGCAAAATGAATAAAAATTTCCAAAAGCAACCAAACATAACTTGCACCTTAAGCGACTACGATCAAAACATTAAGAGAAGACTACAATGAAGAGGAAAACTACCTACAATGGCAACTCAAACCACTTATTAATCAAATCTACAAGAGGAAATGGAAAGAGTTTACCATGGTGGGGTGTCTCCCACCTAGCACTTTTACTTTAAGTCCTTAAGTTGGACATTTTGGGAAGCTCTTTGTCATGGTGGCTTGTGTTGTACCCATCATTGAATCTCCAAGGATCTTTGCTCCTCAAATGGTTGACAGAAATTCCAACCGTCTTCACCAAGCTTGGGTGAAGTTCGACCCAAGATATGAGTTCCCAAAGTTGGTCTTCAAAATCCGATCCGGGCTCCTATATCTTATTTTCACATCCGTCTTCAAGTTGACTATCATGGTTCTTCCAACTGGGTAGTTTATACATAGAATTCTCTTTAACAAGCCAAGTCATCCTTCTAGCCCCACACAAAATTGCATTCTTCCAATCATGGTCCCTATGCTTTAGAGCTTTGACCCTAATGAGCGTAATTCCATACTTCCAACCACTACACAAGTCTTTCTTATTATTAACTCCGCAAAGAGCTCTAAGTTCTCCATTCGTTTCAATTAAGCCATATTCAAGTGAGAAAGTGAAGCTTAAAGGTAAGAATTTTACCCACTTGAATGTTGTGTTAGAGGATGGCTTGTGGAGGGGAACCTTCCCACACTTAGACAAGGTGAGGTCTACTCCTTTAGGCTCTTCCTTAGCTATTTCTACCTCTTGGCAACTTCTTTCAATTTCTTCTTACTTGTCAACTTCTTCCAATTCCTCCTCGTCATCGATCGAACCGAGCTTTGGAGGTTGTGTGAAATCCAATTTATTATCAACTTCACATTCAATGAAAGGGTCTTCATCAAGATCACCAATATTACTTGGCTTGGAGTTGTCTTCAATAACTTCAACTTCACACCTAATGGGAGAGGATTCAACTATAGATAAAAAGTCATTGATGATTGAGTCTATCTCTTGATCAACCTCTTCATATTCTTCAATTTTGATATGCTCCGGAGGTTGTTGATACTCCCATGGTGGTTCCACATCTCCTAAATTTTTAACCTCGTCTCCTTTTTCTTCAATGATCATTGGTTTCTCCAATTGTTCCAATACAAAACCCAACTCCTCCTTCTCCACCAGATTGTCCAATCTCTTCTTTATGCTTTGCTCTTCTTTGGATCATTCACATGTGGATACGGAAGCACCTTGAGTGTACATGCATTGGTAGGCTAAAGTGTGCACTAGCTTAGTCAAGTTAGTCACAAACTCTAGTGTGTTCCTTGGCATATCCACTTGTCCTTGAAGTAGCAATGTGAGAGAATCATTTATTGGGGCTTGGGGTTGATAAGAGGGTTCATCACTTTGGAGAAAGGGTTCATAGTAGGAAGGCGGTTCTTCTTGGTAAGGGTATGGAGATGGTGTGTATTGAGGTGGTTCTTGGTAATCATGATAGGGTTGTGGTTATTCTAAAGGTTCTCGCTCATAATGGTTACAAGGATATGGTATGGATGATTAGTCATATGATGGATAAGGATCATAGGAAGATGCTTGGTAAAGAAAGGCTTGTGAGTATGGTTGAGGTTCATGTTGAGGATAAGTCTTATAGGCATATGATGATGGTAATTGATTTTCACAAAAAGATTCACCATAGCCATTGAATTGACATGTATTATGATGATGGTTATACCTATAAGTATCCGGAGGTTGTTGCCAATAGGAGTGATCAATTCCTTGATGCTCCTCCCATCTTCGTTGGTCCCATCCTTGATACATGTGGTCATTGAAGTTCACATTCCCTACAACACAATTAGAACCAAACTCATAGCCAAAAGAGTGAAAATTCATAGTGGAAACAAAGGCAAACTAACTAAGTCTAAGAAACAAATAAAAGAGCAACGTATTTACAATATTTACATATATACAATAACCAATAACATAACACCATTGCAACTCCCCGGCAACGGCGCCATTTTGGTGAATGAATTTTCGATGGTGTATAATTTCACAATTGAAATCTCGTCGATGTATAGTTTCTAAACCAACAATAATCCTTTCATACAAACATTTGTTTGTCATAAGTACAAACCCCTAAAATTATAAACCGAAGTATTTAAACCTCGGGTCATCTCTCAAAGGAATTGCAGGGAAGTGTTCTTGTTATTGGCGATGGACATGTATATTTTGGGGTTTTGGATAGGAAATAAGAAAAGTAGATGATAAAGGAAATTAAATGACAAAAGGTCTTGGCAACGTTTGGTGGTCAAGGATCTCTATCCTTATCACTAACCACAATATGATAATTGCAAGGATCAATCCCACTAAGTCATCATCTAACAAGTAAAGGAAAGTCAAATGAGCTATATCAATTCGAGTCCATAAGTCCTAGCTATTCACTAATTGAATTAATGAGAACTAGAGTCGTTGGCTATCAACTATCAATCACTTGGACATTAGTAACTCAAGAATTCCTAAGTCACCTTCCCAAGCCAAGAACATAAAATTCTACTTTAATATCTTCTCAAGCATTTTGACAAACGCTTGGAAGGCATAAAAGAAAAGTATAGTAAATTGACAACAAGAATGAAATCTAACAACGATTATTACAAAGAATTAACAACAACAATAAAAAAGAACATTATTGACATGAATTACCTCAATTTGAATTGAAAGAAAATAAAAAGAACAAGAGTAGATCAACAACAAAGTATAGAAACAAAGTGGAAGAAATTACAACAAAAGAATAGAAGAACACGATATAACAACAAAGAATTGAAAAGTAGAAGTAGATGAAAGGATGAATTAAAACCTAGATCTAAGATTATTGAACAAAACCTAATCCTAATTCCTAAAGAGCAGTGAGAGCTTCTCTCTTTAAAACTACTGAAACTATAGGATGAATGTACCCCAAATCTTTGGCTTTTCATAATTTCTCTACTTTGCATGCTTTCCTCTTCACTCCTTTGATCCATTCCTAGCCTTTTCAACCTGAAATCACTTGACAAACAAATCAAGGCATCTAGTGGAATCAATGGTGAATAAAAATCATCAAATTAAAGGTCTAAAAGTATGTTTCCATAATTAAACACAATTTAAGGAAGGATCACAAAACCATGCTATTTTACATGGTCCAATGTGCCCATTGATGCACCACTATTTCGTGGTACATTTTGTCCTTAATTGAGTGGATTTTATCCACTAAACTCACACTTATTCATATAATTCACATGTTTTATATTTTCCTTCCTAATTCTGTGCTATGATTGAAAACATGCTTCCTTGGCCTTAAAATTGTTAATTATTAATCCTTTCTCATTACCATTCGATGCCATGATCTGTGCGTTAAGTGTTTTCAGGCTTTATAGGGCAGGAATGACTTAGAGGATAGAAAAGAAGCTTGAAAAAAGGGAAGGAACACAAGAAATAAAGGAAACAACCAGCGAGGATCGAAGTGTGCGCGTACCTGACGTGTACGCGTGAATTTGAGTTTGAACGACGATGCGTACGCATGACTAACGCGTACGCGTGACAAGGAAAATCGCCAAACGATGCGTATGCGTGACTGACGCATACGCGTGACATGCGCCACGTGGAGAAAGTTGCAGAGAGCACTGAGGGCGATTTCTGGGCTCCTTTTGGCCCAGTTCCAAGCCTGAAAACACAGAATAAGAGCTGCAGAATGAGGGAAATAGTGTTCAAAATTATGATTCACACTTTTCACAACTCCGCACAACTAACCAGCAAGTGCACTGGGTCATCCAAGTAATAAACCTTACGTGAGTAAGGGTCGATCCCATGGAGATTGTCGGCTTGAAGCAAGCTATGGTCATCTTGTAAATCTCAGTCAGGCGGATTCAAATGGTTATGAGGTTTAGATAATTAAAAGATAAATAAAACATAAAATAAAATAAAGATACTTCTGTAATTCATTGGTGGGAGTTTCAGATAAGTGTTTGGAGATGCTTTGTTGCTTCTGAAGCTCTACTTTCCTATTGTCTTCTTCCAACCATGCGTGCTCCCTTCCATGGCAAGCTGTATGATCCTCTCGGATGAAAAATACCAGGTACGATCTCTGCACGGCTAATCAACTGTCGGATTTCTCGTCTCGGATGAAAAATACCAAGTACAGCTACCGCACGGCTAATCATCTGTCGGTTCCCGCTAGCGTCAGAATAGGACCCTTGTCCTTTTGAACACTGTCACTGCGCCCAACATTTGTAAGTTTAAAGCTCATCACAGTCATTCCTTCCCAGATCCTACTCGGAATACCACAGGAATGGCTTAGACTTTCCGGATCTCAGGAATGGCTGCCAATGGTTCTAGCCTATACCACGAAGATTCTAATCTTAGATTCGGATGCCCTGTTGTCAGGAGAGACAATGCGAATCGCAGATTAGAGACCCAAAAGAATATACTCTGGCTGTCGTCCAATGACTACGTTGAACATCATGTAGACCGCTTGTGGTTGTCAGGCACGCGGATCTTGGCTAAGCGAGTAACGAAGATAGTGGGTGATTGTCGGGTCACCCCTTCATTCTGACTTAACTGAATTAAGTACGAGAGTATATCTTGGAGAAGAAGTAGGCATGAATTGAAAGAGAAATAATAGTACTTGCATTAATTCATGAAGAACAGCAGAGCTCCACACCTTAATCTATGGGGTGTAGAAACTCCACCGTAGAAAATACATAAGTGAAAATAGTCTAGCCATGGCCGAATGGCCAGCCTCTAAAATTTGAACAATGGTCTCATCTCCAAAGTATGAAAACTGGATACGAATACAATAGTAAAAAGTGTTATTTATACTAAACTAGTTACTAGGGATTACAGAAAATAAGTAACTAAGTGCAGATAGTGCAGAAATCCACTTCCGGGGCCCACTTAGTGTGTGCTTGGGCTGAGCATTGAGATTTACACGTGCATAGGCCATTTCTAGA
>NC_029792.2:56139003-56157779 GCF_000816755.2 Arachis ipaensis | reverse complement strand
CCTTCCCAGATCCTACTCGGAATACCACAGGAATGGCTTAGACTTTCCGGATCTCAGGAATGGCTGCCAATGGTTCTAGCCTATACCACGAAGATTCTAATCTTAGATTCGGATGCCCTGTTGTCAGGAGAGACAATGCGAATCGCAGATTAGAGACCCAAAAGAATATACTCTGGCTGTCGTCCAATGACTACGTTGAACATCATGTAGACCGCTTGTGGTTGTCAGGCACGCGGATCTTGGCTAAGCGAGTAACGAAGATTGGGTGATTGTCACGGGTCACCCCTTCATTCTGACTTAACTGAATTAAGTACGAGAGTATATCTTGGAGAAGAAGTAGGCATGAATTGAAAGAGAAATAATAGTACTTGCATTAATTCATGAAGAACAGCAGAGCTCCACACCTTAATCTATGGGGTGTAGAAACTCCACCGTAGAAAATACATAAGTGAAAATAGTCTAGCCATGGCCGAATGGCCAGCCTCTAAAATTTGAACAATGGTCTCATCTCCAAAGTATGAAAACTGGATACGAATACAATAGTAAAAAGTGTTATTTATACTAAACTAGTTACTAGGGATTACAGAAAATAAGTAACTAAGTGCAGATAGTGCAGAAATCCACTTCTGGGGCCTACTTAGTGTGTGCTTGGGCTGAGCATTGAAGCTTTCACGTGCATAGGTCATTCTTGGAGTTAAACGCTAGCTTGGATGCCAGTTTGGGCGTTTAACTCCAGTTCTGGTGCCAGTTCTGGCGTTTTACTCCAGAAAAAGGTCTCAGGTGGGCGTTTAGACGCTAGTTTGGGCCATCAAATCTCGGGCAAAGTATGGACTATTATATATTTCTGGAAAGCCCAAGATGTCTAGTTTCCAACTCAATTGAGAGCGTACGAATTGGGCTTCTGTAGCTCCCAGAAATCTACTTCGAGTTCAGGAGGGTTAGAATCGAACAATATCTACAGTCCTTTTTCAGCCTCTGAATTAGATTTTTGCTCAGGTCCCTCAATTTTAGCTAGAAAATACCTGAAATCACAAAAAAAAAAATACAAACTCATAGTAAAGTCCAGAAATATGATTTTTGCATAAAACTTAATAAAAATATAATAAAAAGTAACTAAAACATACTAAAAACTTTGTAAAAACAATGCCAAAAAGGGTATAAATTATCCGCTCATCACAACAGCAAAATTAAATTGTTGCTTGTCCCCAAGCAACTAAAAACAAAATAGGATAAAAAGAAGAGAAAATACAATAAATTCCAAACTTATCAATGAACTTAGTACCAATTAGATGAGCGGGGCTAGTAGCCTTTTTGCTTCTGAACAGTTTTGGCATCTCACTTTATCCTTTGAAGTTCAGAATGATTGGCATCCATAAGAACTTATAATTCAGATAGTGTTATTGATTCTCTTAGTTCAGTATGTTGATTCTTGAACACAGCTACTTTATGAGTCTTGGCCGTGACCCTAAGCATTTTGTTTTCCAGTATTATCAACGGATACATAAATGCCACAGACATATAACTGGATGAACCTTTTCAGATTGTGACTTAGCTTTGCTAGAGTCCCCAGTTAGAGGTGCCCAGAGCTCTTAAGCACACTCTTTTTGCTTTGGACCATGACTTTAACCGCTCAGTCTCAAGTTTTTCACTTGACACATTCACGCCACAAGCACATGGTTAGGGACAGCTTGATTTACCTGCTTAGGCCAGGATTTTATTCTTTTAGCCCCTCCTATCCATTAATGCTCAAAGACTTGGATCCTTTTTACCCTTGCCTTTTGGTTTAAAGGGTTATTGGCTTTTTATGCTTGCTTTTTCTTTTTCCTTCATTTTTTTCGCATTTTTTTCACAAGCTTTATTTTTTACTGCTTTTTCTTGCTTCAAGAATCAATTTTATGATTTTTCAGATTATCAATAACATTTCTCCTTTTTCATTATTCTTTCAAGGGCCAACAATTTTAACATTCATAAACAACAAATTCAAGAATATGCACTGTTCAAGCATTCATTCAGAAAACAAAAAGTATTGCCACGACATCAAAATAATTAAGCTAATTTCAAGATAGATTTCGAAATCATGCACTTCTGGTTCTTTTGCAATTAAAAACATTTTTCATTTAAGAAAGGTGAAGAATTCATAGGACATTCATAGCTTTAAGACATAGACACTAGACACTAATGATCATGTAATAAAGACACAAACATAGACAAAACATAGAGCATAGGAACCGAAAAACAGAAAAATAAGAACAAGGAAATTAAAGAACGGGTCCACCTTAGTGATGGCGGCTAGTTCTTCCTCTTGAAGATCTTATGGAGTGCTTGAGCTCCTATATGTCTCTTCCTTGCCTTTGTTGCTCCTCTCTCATAGCCTTTTGGTTCTCTCTGATTTCATTGAGGATAATGGAGTGCTCTTGGTGCTCCATCCTTAGTTGCCCCATGTTAGAACTCAAATCTCCTAAGGAGGTGTTGAGTTGCTCCCAATAGTTGTGTGCAGGAAAGTGATGATTGAGATTTTTGCTCGATGGTCTAGATTTTCTTCTTATTGAAAAGAATTACTTCGTTGTAAGCATAGCTCCAAACCAACAAATAATTCTCACATCAAAAATTTTGGTTGTCACATGTACAAACCCCAAATAAGAATTAACCAAAGTATTTAGACTCCAGGTCGTCTCACGAGGATAGCAATGAAGTGATCAATTATTGGCTATGAGAAAGCAAGGGGGTTTTGATTAATAAGAGGGCAAGAAATTAAATGAGCAAGACGCGTAAATCAAACAAGTAATTAAAGGAAGCAAGATAAAGGACTCTTGGCTAAGACTTAGGTAATCGAGATCACTATCCTTGTCAACAATTCAAACATTGATAATCATACGAAACCGACGTGGAAGATGTAGACATGAGAGATTATAAAAGAAACAAGATGAAAGCAAGGAATTAAACATGGATCTATGCAATTTGTTCTAATCCTAACCTAATTCTAGAAAGAAGAGGGAGCTTCTTTCTCTAGAAAACTAACTAAAGGCTCATTTTGGCTAACTAATTGCTCCCCTTTTGCTTGGACTTCAATTATGCATGAAATACACTCAAAAACAACTTAGAAATCACCCCTAGCATTTTGCCATTAAGTAGGTCATGTGCTAGTAGCGGCGCGTAAGCGCCATGTGCGCGAGCGCATCGATTGGCTGTTTCTTCATCTGCGCGGACGCGGCATGTACGCGTGCACGTCTCTATGAAAAACAACTTTTGCGCGTGCACGCCTTGTACGCGTGCGCGTCCTTCGATGAATTCAGTTTTGCCCATGCACGCCCATCGATGAATTTCCAACTCTTATTTCTTCATGCATTCTCCACTTTGTATGCTTTTCTCCTCATTTCTTCCATCCAATACTTGCCTTATGAATCTAAAATCACTCAACAAATACATCAAGGTATCGAATGAAATTAAAGTGAATTAAAATCACCAATTTAAGGGCCTAAAAAGCATGTTTTTACACTTAAGTGTAATTTAAGGGAGAATTACAAAACCATGCTATTTCATTGAATAAATGTGGGAAAAGGTGATAAAATCCCCTAAAATAAGCATAAGATAAACCCCAAAATCGGGGTTTATCAAATCTCCCCACACTTAAACTAAGCATGTCCTCATGCTAAAATCAAGAAAGAAGCAAAGGGTATCAACAATTATTCAATGCAAACTAACCAAATATAATCTACCTATGTGCAACCTATTTACATGAATGCAATGGCTTAGTCAAAATAAATCAATCTCCCAGAATACACATGCAAGCATAAGGGCTAAGGCATTAGCAATCAAAGCAAACCACAATTGGATTAAATCATTGAAAGACCTTTACAAACTTGCAAGAAAAGATGATCAGGGTGGAAACATGTAATTGAGCGATTGAACCCTCACCGGATGTGTATCCGCTCTAGGTGCTCAAGTGTATGGGGTTGGTTCACTCAATTCTCCCCCAATCATGCTTTCCAAGATTTATTTTTCATCTAACAATCAACAATTATGTTATGCATGCATACAAATATCATGAGGACTTTCCCATAGGTTGTAATGGGGCTAGGGTCAAGGTAGGATGCATGTGGTCAAGTGAGCTTAAAATTTGAATCTTTAATTAACTTAAACTTCCCACCTAACCTATGACAACCTATACAATTCTAAACAACCTAGCTATCCATTCTTCACTTTTTCACACTCTCATGCATTCCCTTTTGATCACCACACATATGCATTGATTATTGTTGAACTTCACTTTGGGGCATTTTGTCCCTTTTTTATTGCAATTCTTTTTTTTATATATATACAAGAATATCAATGAATATGGGTTACACATGATTAATACATGAGTATGTACCCAATTCCCAATATTTTTCAACAAAAATACAAAGGCACACTTTTATCTCTACCCAATGTTCCCAACTCTCCCAAAATCAAATGATGAACACTCTCACTAGCCTAAGCTAATCAAAGATCCAAATTAAGGGATATTTATTGTTTTTCACTTAGGCGTGTAATGTGCTTCAATTAAGAATAAGTGGGTTAAGCATAGGCTCAAAATTGGCTAACAATGGAAGATAAAAGGTAGGCTATTTGGGTAAGTGAGCTAATTGAACAATGGTCTCAATCATATAAATGCATGTATACACAAAATAATGGACATAAAGAATCAAACAAATCAAAGATTACACTCATAGGAAGAGAATAATGCGCACAAGAATGAAAAGAAGTGGTTATATGATGTAACCACACAATTAGGCTCAAAACTCTCATGCTTGTGTTCTTTGCTCAAAACATGATCCACAAAGTATATTAATCAAGCAAGTTCTAAAAAAAATTTTTTCAACCAATTGGGGTGGTGCCTTAGAAATGGAATTCTTGGAAATTTTCATCATATTGACTAAGCTTATTCTAATGCCATGTTATAATTTAGAAAATTTTAAAAATTTTCCCTGGTTTACCCCCTTTTTCAATCAAAACACATCTTTTATATAAAAACGGTCAACTAGGTTTTAACAATCCAAAATATACTTTTTTTCTAATCACAATCGAGAGCCAAAATGCAATATATACATATATAGTAAAGTGTGCAATCCACAATATCAAATATGTACAGTAATCCCAAAATGATCTCGAAGATAAAATGCAAGGATAAAATGCGAAATAAAATAAAGTAGCAGAAACTAGGGGCAAAATGTCTAAAAATTCACCACATAAATGCTATTCACCGGTCATGAACGGTGACCTCCCCACACTTTAGGATGAAGCATCGTCCTCGATGCTACTGCTGAAGCTCGGGATGGGGGTCAACAATCACGCTGGGCTGTGGCTCGGGCTCAGGCTGTGGCTGTGGCTCAGGTGGTGGATGTGGCTAAAGCTGCTGGGCCTCTGTGGCAGCCTGTGTCTCTAGTGGTACCTCCTGCTGAGTCGGCTCCTCAACATGCTCCTCCTCCTGATCCTGCTCATCGGAAGCGGGAGAGTTTCGAAGCGGAGGTAACTCAATACCCTGTGAGACAAACACCTGGTCTATGCAGTCGAGACGTCGCATTATGCGACGCTCGCTACACTCTATAAAGTGAAACAGGCACTGTACCAATAGGTATGTCGGCTCGGGTGCAGGTGGTATTGGCATGGATGTTGCGGCTGAAGTAGAGGGGGGTCCTGCTGCTGCTGCTGATGATGATGAGGGCTGAGCTGCCTCCACCACTCCTCTGGGTCGAGAACAGCATCTGGGTAGAAGCTTCTCGTGCACCCACCCACCCCATGGAATAGTAACCTCCTTATCGTCGTCATCTGGGGGTGGTGGTGTCACATCATCGTCCTCCCACGGGACATCAGCCAGCTCAATCATGCTGGTAACCAGTGTAGGAAATGGCAGTAGACCACGAATGTGAGTGCGCCACATACTCTGCCTAATCAGTCAGGGGAAGTCTACCTCCTTCCCCTCCATCACACACCCAATCAGAACTAGCATATCCATCGGGATCTCTGAGAAGTGAGTGGTGAGCAAGACATAATGGGTGAATATATGCTGCCAAGTCTTGGTCTCTCTCGACAGATAAGTGAAAAGCATCCCCTTGGGCTTCTTGTTCCCAGAATCCATCACCCAAGGGGCGTCAGGTATGGCAATCACGCGCTTCAGCACTTCATAATCAAAAGTCATGCAGTGGATAGCTACCTCTGCCTGCTGACAGGCCCATGAGTCACCAGTACGAGGTTGGCAAAGCAGTGCCTCCCCGATAGATGCCTCCGTGATCAGAATCTCTCTACCCTGCACTTGGACTAAATCAAGAGTGGAACGAAAAAAGTTGTAGTAGAATTCTCTCACCCATGATATGCTTATCCTCCCCAAATCTCTATCAACAAAATCCAGGCCCAACTCCAGAATACGGCTGTTGATGGCGCATCTCACATCATTGGAAAGGACCAGCTTCTTCTCAATGTTCAGGTTCGTCTTCCGGAATTTAGGGAAGCGAAGCTCATAGTAGAGGTTGGGGAATTTGATTGGGTCAGTGGATGGGAGTAGCTGATTCTCTTTGTCCACTTCATTCAGTGGATTCTTAGCATAATTAGAATAAGGTGATGGGGTAGAAGCTTTAGAGCACTTTCTCTTCTTAGAAGTAGTGGCTATGGCTTTCCCTTTGTCCGACATCCTAAAAAACAGATGTGGCATGATATAAGCAATTAGCCAAGTATGTATAGCACTCAAGCTATAACATATTCATAAAGTGAGTGAAGAAAATAGAATTCTTGGAATGCAAGTAACAAAATTCAAAATTCAAACCAAGTCATAAACCAAGAATTCAAACCACAATTGCACATTGCTTATTCATTGAGCCTAAGAAATGCCATATTCAAAAGAATGATTAAAAGGGTTATGTTTGAAAAAAAAGAAGAAATCAGTTGGTTAATCAAGTTAGAGTTAGAAATTAGTTAAAAAATCAGTGATACGACAGTTATCAGCTTAATTAAAAGAAGTATACAAACTAGAGGTGCAAGCACACTCACAACCATGAATTGCATATAGTCATTGATGATGAAATGTAATATTGCCAAAAAGCAACCAATATGAAAACGAGTCATCAATCAATTGTGAAGATCACTATGGTTGTATTGAATGGTGTTGGTAAAATCAAAACATTGAGGAACAGGTAAATCAAGCAACATTCAATACCAATTTCAACGATGCATAAAATTCACAAGTTCGAACAAGAATGGAAAACCTCATGATCCATGTGACTTAATGAAATTAAGCATGAATAAAATGAATCAATTAGTCACATAGATTAAAAGCTCTCAAACTTGTGTGTTTATACGAAAGAGGCACAAAATTTCAAAAGAGTTTCAAGTTATGGTCAATCCGAAAGCTTACTCAACTATGCAATGCATATAAGTAAATTAGCATTGTAAGCAAGTAAAGAGTACTATAAGCATGACCAAAATCTGTAAACATGTTCTTGAGGAGTTTCCAAAACCATTTAACAAACAAAATCCTATTGACACAGAAATCGTCAAATAGAAGTTTGTTGCATCAAGTAAAGCAATGTCACTCATGAAAGATGGTTAGAAAAAATCTAGCAGCATTTTAGCAGTAAATTGGCTATTTCCCAAATTCAAACAATCAAATCAGGTTCCATATGAATGCATTACAATCAAAGACAAAAGCCAGATGTGAATTCATATGGAATATGCATGTAAGCCAATAGACAGCAACAAACAGCAATAAGCAATTAAGCAACTAGTAGTCATGAGGGAAGCAACATTCAGCATCAACAATCCAAATTGGCACAAGAACAAACCATACAGCACAGTGAAAGAAGAGAGGGAGACGGTGGTGCTTCGCTGGAGGTTGCTGGTTATGGAGGGGATGATGGTGGTTATGAGTGAAAGAAGAGAGGGAGATGTTAGAGAAAGGGGAGTGGAGGGCTGCGCGAATGCGCTAGGGCTTCGCCTCCCTGAGGTAAGTGGAAATTTAAATCTACGCGAGCGTGCACCGTGCGCGTCCGCATGGGTGGGAGAATAGAGAATCGGCGCGAAAGCGTCAAATGCGCTTGCGCGTAAATAAGTAAATTGAGAATGAGCGCGGACGCGTACAGTGCGCGTCCGCGCGGGTGAGCTGGGCCAGAGGCACAAAACTGGCCCAGAGTTGGCATAACTCTCGGGTCTTTTAGCCTGGGTGATGCAAAAACGCATCGATGCACGCGCGCACTGTGCGCTTGCGCGTAGATGAGTTGAATGACGATAGGGTGTGGAGGAGCCAGGTGCGCCTACGCGTGAGTAGGGCAACACAGAGAGGACGCGGATGCATACAGGGTGCATCCGCGTGGATAAAGGCACAGAGTTGGCCCAAAATTGGCATAACTCTCTGGTCCTTGGCCCAGAAAGCTTAATATGCAGCCAATGTGCACGCGCACTGTGCGCTTGCGCGTGGCTGGTGTTTTTTTTTTTAAGAGCACCAGGAAGAGCTCAGAATCTTCCCAACCTCGTCTAAGACTCTAAAACCAGCTAAAATGCAGAACCAAACATATTTTTAAATTTTTTAGGATTTTTCAAATAAATTGTGAAAACTTGCAATCCAAGAAAAAACTCAAATTCAAAGAATCATCCCTAATTAAGACATAGAATCTATACATACCTTAACAAGCAAAGCAAAATATATTAAAAAGTAAAGAAACTATCTACAATGGAACCCAATTCATTCATTCATTATATCTACAAGAGAATGGAAAGAGTTTACCATGGTGGGGTGTCTCCCACTAAGCACTTTTGGTTTAAGTCCTTAAGTTGGACATTTGGAAGGTTCCTTGTCAAGGTGGTTTATGCCTGTATTCGTCCTTGAACCTCCAAGAGTGCTTGTCCTTTAATCAGTTGTCAGAAGTTACAACCATTTTCACCAAGCTTTGGTGAGGTTCTCTACAAGATATGAACTTCCAAAATTGGTTTCCATGGTGTGGTGCAGGATCCCATATCTTATCTTCGCACCCATCTTCCAGTTGATCGCCTTGATTCCATCCGGGTGACAAGAAATTTGAATTCTCGTGAAAGCACCAAACTATCCTCCTAGACCCATTTAATTTAGCATTACACCAATCCACACTTCACAATTTTGAGCTTCCAACCATAATGAGTCTAGATTTAGAACGCCAACCACTAAACATCCTCCTCTTTCGCTTAATTCCACAAAGTGCCCTAAGTTGGCCATCCGTCTCAAGCAAACCATACTCAAGTGGGATAACAAAGCTAAGAGTTAGAAGTTTTACCCACTCAAATGAAAGATTGGATGACAACCTAGGTGGAAGATTTCCCAGAGATCTTGATAAAGCAAGGGGGTTTTGATTAATAAGGGGCAAGAAATTAAATGAGCAAGACGCGTAAATCAAACAAGTAATTAAAGGAAGTAAGATAAAGGACTCTTGGCTAAGACAGGTAATCGAGATCACTATCCTTGTCAACAATTCAAACATTGATAATCATACGGAACCGAGCTCATTAGGTCTACTCACTAAAGCCTTAAGTACGTAATGTCTACTCCTAGGCTTTGAGTACGTCAAATGGCTTGATCAACATCAATCCATAAGTCCCAACCGAACTACTAATTAACTCAGTAGTAGGCTAGAGTTAATGGTTATCAAATTGATCCCCAAGGGGTCTAGAATTACCAATTCAATGAAGCCCAAAGACTCAAGATCACTCAATCCCCTTAGCCTAGGCCACTCAAAAACTATAGGAAACATTATATCGAATACCTAATGTGCAATAAAAGTAAACATCACAAAATGCTAAAATTGAGGAAACCCATAACTTCATAAATGAAAAATCAATAATAGCAGGAAGATCAACATGAAAGAAACATCAACATCAAATTGCATTAATTGTAAACCAAATCCAACATGAGTTCATCATCACAAAAGAAATCAAAATGAGAAGTTAACATTACGACTAAGAAAATCAAGATGTAGACATGAGAGATTATAAAAGAAACAAGATGAAAGCAAGGAATTAAACATGGATCTATGACAATTTATCCTAATCCTAACCTAATTCTAGAGAGAAGAGGGAACTTCTCTCCCTAGAAAACTAACTAAAGGCTCATGTTGGCTAACTAATTGCTCCCCCTTTGCTTGGACTTCAATGCTGCATGAAATACACTCAGAAACAAGTTGAATTTGGGCCTGGGCAGCTCAGAAATCCTCCCCAGCATTTTGCTATTAAGTGGGTCACGTGCTAGTAGTGGCGTGTACGCACCATGTGCGCGTGTGCGTCGATTAGCTGTTTCTTCATCCGCGCAGACACGGCATGTACGCATGCGCGTCTATATGAAAAACCACTTTTGCACGTGTGCGCCTTGTACCCGTGCACATCCTTTGATGAATTCACTTTTGCGCGTGCGCGCTGCTAAGCGGATAATTTATACCCTTTTTGGCATTATTTTTACATAGTTTTTAGTATGTTTTAGCCACCTTTTATTATATTTTTATTAGTTTTTATGCAAAAATCATATTTCTGGACATTACTATGAGTTTGTGTGTTTTTCTATAATTTCTAATATTTTATAGCTGAAATTGAGGGACCTGAGCAAAAATCTGATTTAGAGGCTGAGAAAGGACTGCAGATGCTTTTGGATTCTGACCTTTCTGCACTCAAGATGGATTTTTTGGAGCTATAGAAGCCCAATTGACGCACTCACAATTACGTTGGAAAGTAGACATCTTGGGCTTTCCAGCAATATATAATAGTCCATACTTGGCTCGAGATTTGGTAGCGCAAACTGGCATTTAAACGCCAACTCCTTACCCTTTTCTGGCATTAAACACCAGAACTGGCATAAAAGTTGAAGTTAAACGCCTAAACTGGCACAAAAGCTGAAGTTCAATGCCAGGAATAGCCTATGCACGTGAAAGCTTTGTTTCTCAGCCCAAACACACACCAAGTGGGTCCCAGAAGTGGATTTCTGCACTATCTATCTTAGCTTACTCATTTTCTGTAAACCTAGGTCACTGGTTTATTATAAAAACCACTTTTAGAGATTCATTTCGGACCTCATGACATTTTACAAGTTTCATATTGTATCTTTGATGGCATGAGTCTCTAAACTCCATAGTTAGGGGTGAGGAGCTCTGCTGTGTCTCGATGGATTAATGCAATTACTACTATTTTCCATTCAATCACGCTTGTTTCTATTCTAAGATATTCACTCGCACTTCAACATGATAAATGTGATGATCTATGACACTCATCACCTTTCTCAACCTATGAACGTGTGCCTGACAACCACTTCCGTTCTACCTTAGATTGAGTGTGTATCTCTTTGGTTCCTGGTTCACGAGTTTGATTGCCTCTCCTGACAATAGAGCATTCAAATCTGTGAGATCAGAGTCTTCATGGTATAAGCTAAAATCAATTGGCAGCATTCTTGAGATCCAGAAATTCTAAACCTTGTCTGTGGTATTCCGAATTGGATCCAGGAAAGGATGACTGTGACGAGCTTCAAACTCACAAATGTTGGGCGCAGTGATAGTGTGTAAAAGGATCAATGGATCCTATTCCAACATGAGTGAGAACTGATAGATGATTAGCCGTGCGGTGATAGTGCATTTGGACCATTTTCACTGAGAGGACGGACGGTAGCCATTGACAACGGTGATCCCCCAACATACAGCTTGCCATGGAAGGAGCCTTGCGTGCGTGAAGAAGAAGACAGTAAATTCAGAAGACAGAGCATCTCCAAAACCTCAACCTGTTCTCCATTACTGCATAACAAGTATTATTTAATCCATGTTCTTTTACTCATTCCAATTAAAACTGAGAATTATTATTGATATCCTAACTAAGAGTTACAAGATAACCATAGCTTGCTTCAAGCCGACAATCTCCGTGGGATTGACCCTTACTCACATAAGGTATTACTTGGACGACCCAATGCACTTGCTGGTTAGTTGTGCGGAATTGCAAAAGTGTGATTGTGATTTCGTGCACCACGCACCTTGTACGCGTGTGCGCCCATCGATGAATTCTCAACTCTTATTTCTTCATGCATTCTTCACTTTGTATTCTTTTCTCCTTATTTCTTCCATCCAATACTTGCCTTATGAACCTAAAATCACTCAACAAATACATCAAGGCATCGAATGGAATTAAAGTGAATTAAAATCACCAATTTAAGGGCCTAAAAAGCATGTTTTTACACTTAAGCGCAATTTAAGGGAGAATTACAAAACCATGCTATTTCATTGAATAAATGTGAAAAAAGGTGATAAAATCCCCTAAAATAAGCATAAGATAAACCACAAAATCAGGGTTTATCAGAAAAGTGCATCCTTTGAGGCATCTCAGGAATTTCTTGATGAGGAATTTCCTTATGCTCTTGTTGAGGTCCATAAGTGGGCTCTCTTGTTTACTCCATCCTTTTCTTAGTGATGTGCTTGTCTCCTTCAATGAGGATGTCATCCTCTATGACAATTCCAGCTGAATTGCATAGGTTACAGATGAGATGAGGGAAGGTTAACCTTGCCAAAGTGGAGGGCTTGTCTGCCACCTTGTATAGTTCTAGAGGTATGATTTCATGAACTTCTACTTCCTCTACATTCATGATACTATAGATCATGATAGCCCAGTCCACAGTAACTTCAGACCAGTTGCTAGTAGAAATGATAGAGCGTTGGATGAACTCCAACCATCCCCTAGCCACGGGCTTGAGGTCAAGCCTTCTTAGTTTAACCGACTTGCCTTCGGAGTCTCTCTTCCATTGAGCTCCTTCCATACAGATGTCCATGAGGACTTGGTCCAACCTTTGATCAAAGTTGACCCTTCTAGTGGAAGGATGAGGATCTCCTCTCATCATTGGCAAGTTAAATGCCAATCCTCACATTTTTCGGACTGAAATTCAAGTATTTTTGTCGAACCATTGTGAGCCAATTATTTAGGTTCGGGTTCATACTTTGATCATGGTTCTTAGTGATCCATGCATTAGCATAGAACTCTTGAACCGTTAAGACTTTGACTTGTTGGATTGGGTTGGTGAGAGCTTCCCAACCTCTTCTTTGAATCTCACGTCGGATCTCCGGATATTCACTCTTTTTGAGCATGAAGGGAACCTCAGGGGTCACTTTTTTCTTGGCCACAACTTTATAGAAGTGGTCTTGATGGACCTTTGAGATGAATCTTTCCACTTTCTAGAGGTTTTTCCGATCTTAGGTGCCATTACTGGTTATGGAAAAACAAAAGAGCAGAGCTTTTCCCATACCAAACATAGAAGTTTTGCTCGTCCTCGAGCAAAAGAAGAAAGAAAGGTATAGAAAAAGAAGAAATGGAGGAGATGGAGGGGAGTAGTGAATTCGGCCAAGGGGGGTGAGTGTGTATGAGGTGTGAAATTGAAGGTGGTAAGGAAGGGTATTTATAGGATAAGAGAGAGGGGATTCGGTTATGAAGGGGTGGGTTAGGGAGGAAAATGGTTTGAATTTGAATAGTGAGGTAGGTGTGGTTTATGATGGATGGATGTGAGTGGTGAAGAGGTTGTGTGGAAAAGGTATTGATGGGATTGGTCAAGGGTATTTGGGGAATAGTGTTATGGAGAGGTGTGAAGAGGAGAGAGAGTGAGTTGGGGTAGGTGGAAATCCTATGGGATCCACAGATCCTGAGGTGTCAAGGAATTCTGGTCCCTACACTATTCTAGCGTTCAAACGCCCTCTGTGTGCCAATTCTGACATTAAACGCCAGCTCTGCTACCTTTTCTGGCGTTAAACGCCAGTCTGCTGCCCCTTTCGAGCGTTTAACGCCAGCCAGACACCAGACACCCTTTTCTGGCGTTAAACGCCCAGAGTGTTGCCCATTCTGGCATTTAACGCCCAGAATGCTGCCAAACTAGGCATTAAACACCCATTCTGCTATCCTTATTGGCGTTTAAACGCCAGTAAGCCTGTCTTCCAGGGTGTGCTATTTTTGATGTTGTTTTTTATTTTCCTTTAATTCTGCAGCTATTTTTATGACTTCACATGATCATCAACCCACTACAAGAAAAATACCCATTCAGCGACACTTTTTTTAAGCTACATTTGAAAAGCGTAGCCTATTCTATGAATAGGCTACGCTTTTCTCCGTGTTGCCTTTTTATAAGAGAAAAAGATACACAATTATGGCATCATTTAAAAAGTGTAGCTTTAGGTATTATAGAAATCACTTATAAAGCATAGCTGTAGGTTGATATATATGAATTCACTTTTCGTATTAAAGAGAACGCTTTTAAAAAGTAACTTATTTATTATGTTTTGGGAGCGCTTTAAAAGTGATACCTAATGTATGTATGGCAAATCCATAACACTTAGTAAAATTTTTGTTCCCTTTCAATTTCCTCCAGAAGAACACACACCCACAAGCCACTTCGCGCACAGCAAACCCTCTTCCCTTCAGAAGCACACCCTTTCACCATTCTCACCTTTGCACATAACCCTCACCTTCGCCAACCCTTTCGCACACAACATACCCTCAAATAAACATAGCAAAAATTTGCCTTCACCCAGTCACCCTCATTCACGCAACATACACCCTCATCCTCACTCCACCCACACACGAAAGAGGGAAGAAATCTGAAAGGGGGAGAACGGGAAGAAGAAGAGAAATGAGGGAAGGAAGGGAAGGACGACGCCGGCTAGGGCTCCGCCGCCGTCGTTGTCGAGCGCCAGTGAGAGAGAGAGAGCTCAAGGAAAAGAGAAAACGCGCAGGAGGAAAGAAGAAGGGGGTGCTCCGTCGCCACTGAACCTCCATCGCCGTTGTTAGGGCTTGTTGCATCGCCGTTCTGCCACCGTCGGGCTGCTGTGCTGCCACCGAGGAGCTCGAAGTGTTGTCTCGCCGCCGTCGTGCTCTGTCACCAAGCTGTTGCGTTGCCGCTCATCTCTTCTTCACCGTTGCCACTCGTCACCAGCGTCGTATCCTCTGTCACCAGGTAAATATTCTCTATTCTGTATCCTACATTTCTCGCTCATTCTCTAACTCGCTCTCACTTTTCAGTTTGAAAGTGGGTATGGTTTTGATAGTGATGATGAACTGCAACGGCTAATTAAGATAGAGAAGGTATGTATCAATTTTCAATTGGTTCTATGAATTTTTGGGGGGTTTTGGGTTCGAATTTTAGGTTTTCAATTAGTTTAGCATCTTAAGGAAAAATTAGTAAAAAGAACAGGTTTCACATTGAAATATTTTGATTTATGTCTTGGTTCATACGCATTCCTTGAACATAGTGGTTGCTTTCGATTTCTATCTTCAAGCTATATTCCTCTCTGATGCTTTTCAAATGCTTTTTTGGTTATTTTTCATAGATGCTTTGAATTTTAGTGATAATAGCCAATTAAAATGTGTCAAAAAAATAACAGCAAATGGGAAAAAGGGAAAAACTTGGTCCTAGAATGTAAAATACTGTTATTTGATGAAGCACACTAGAAATAGGAGTTTTATTAGCCGAGTTTTGAGTCAATTACATTACATATGGATAAAAACAGCTGTATAAATTCTTATGTAGCTTCTCATTCTTGTTGCAATTAAACGCCCATTCCTTACAAAAAGAATTGTAATGTATTATTATTTAATTACGTATCCAGAGAAAATAATAATTGTGCAAAAATTTCGTTAAAATTAAAGGGTTACTATAAAACTAATGAGTGTGAATGAATAAAGTATGAAGAATTGGACGAAAATATTTATCTGTGCTGCTGCAGTCTCTAGCCTGTTATCCACTGTCCTAAAATTATTTGATTCTGAGTACTCAGCCCCTTGCTAATTAATAACAAGGTAGAGTAGTGTTCCACTGCAACTTTCCTCTTATTCCCCCTTGTATTGTCATTTCTTTTAAATACTATATATAGTTAGTTAGTCCTTTATGGAAGACATGCATAAATTCCACCAAAGCTTCCAGAAATTTGATTCCTTGCCTAGGACTACTACTATAGTACTAATTGTCAAGCATTTTTTGTGTTTTTGTTAATTTATTTTTCTCCAAAGCGAGCTTGATGCAGCTGCCACCAAGCTGCAGAAGGTTTATAAGAGTTACCATACCAGAAGAAACTTGGCAAATTGTGTTGTGGTGGTGGAGGAACTATGGTTAGTTTTTCATGAAAACATGCCTTTTTTTGTTGGTGCGCCCTAGATGTTTGATTAAATTTCTATCATATACATGTAAATAATTAAATATTTTTGAATGATGAAAGTGGAAGGCATTGGATTTTTCTACTCTTAAAAGGAGTTCAGTTTCATTCTTTGATGTGGAGAAACAAGAATCTGCTGTGTCAAGGTGGGCAAGGGCAAGAACAAGAGCAGCTAAGGTATGTTTTTTCCAATTCATCATGATTAAATTCCAATATAAAAACCAGGCTTCAGCTAACCCAACCAACAACACTAACTTCATCTAGTTCTCTTCTTAATCTTAATTAATTTGATATGATGTCTCCTTATTATATATAGTTCTACGTTCCTAGTAATCTTAGTGAAAAGTAATTAGCTGAAGTTGCTGATTTTTTGTTGAAAAGTGGTAGTTAATTACTGCACTCACCTAACTATATCAGCTTATAACTTTCGAGAGGTAAAATATCTATATAATGGTATTGATGCTTTATTTGAATGTATTGATTTTTGTTTATCTATATAAAGACTTGTTTCTGTTTTTTAATGTTGGATGATCTGTTTTGTTATGGTAAGAAATATGCATGCTGAGATAGAGATAGGAAGCCTGTGCGTTTTGTTAATAATGTTGCTAGTTTGATTTATGAGCTTATTGACTGTGTGCTCCTTTGGGTGATTTTGCACTTGAGCTGTTTGATGAAATGCGCAATAGGCTTATACATGTAAAATCCAAGTTTGTTAGAGTGCAGAATTTGTTGAAAGGCTAAAAGTCAAGTTTCATGATTGAATTAATTGATGATACATGCTAATGATTATTTGAGATGATGCTGGTCTATTTGTTATATATGATGCAGTAAATTGACAATAATATATGTGAATTGTTTGAGTGATTTGTGGCTGGATTGCTATGTTGAGTAATGCAAAAATTGTTGATTTCATATGAGTATGCTTAAATGTGAAAAGTGACAAAAAATGGAGATTTATTAATCCTGAGTACTTGGAGCTAATTTAATCTTTCCAACAAGTTACAATAGGTAAAAGAAAGTTAGAATGCAGGGTTAGAGTGAGTGAAAAGCTAGGAATCAATTTTTGACCTCTCAAAACCCGAGGTTACATGTTGCAGAATTATGCAGTTTCAGGCAGCAATTTGTGAACAAAACTGTGAGCAATCTAGCCACTCAAAATGAGTGAAATTATTTTTCTATAAAACCTTAAGATGTCTAGATTATTTCCCTAAAATTTCAGAATTTTATGATGTGTGGTTTGGGAGATATGATTTTTAGAAAATGGTCATTTTCTGCAGAAACAATGCTGTACGAATTCTGGAACAGCAACTTCAAAACCACATATCTCAATACTCTGAAACTCTTTGGAGGTAAAACCAATGAGGAATGAAATATTAAGATGTCTAGTATTTTATGTCCAAATTTCAGGACAATTCGAATTTCATAGAGAAAGTTGTGTCTTCTGGAGGCAGGACTGTTCACTGTTGCGACAGCACCCTTTAAAACAAAACCATATTTCAAGAGGCATAACTTTTTCTAGAGAAGTGAAAATGCTCTGGGACTTGAACTGGGTGAAATATGGGTAAGTCTGGTTCAACCACACCAAACTTTAGGAGAATCCAACCAAAGATGGATTTTATATGATTTTTCTAAATTAGTTACTGCTTGCTGTTTTTCTGAAGTGTACTAAATTAGTAGCCGGTTTTTAAAAAATCATATAAAATTAAATTCTTAGAACGCAGTTACAAAACCAAAACCAAAGTACACTTTAGGATTCCTATTTAAAATAAATAATAATATATTAGGATTTCTTTTGTTCCCCTTTTTTATATGTATAATATATTAGGTATATGTATAATATGTTATGCCTCTTATATTTGCATATGGTTAAGTTAATTGCTATAGTTGAAAATCATATGTTGTTGGCTTTATTGACACTTTAACACTTGAAGTTGTGTTGTTATGGCTGAAAATTGTTTGTGCAATTCTGGTTGTTGTAATTCTAGTTTTGTGCACTTCTCTTCGCTAGAATTCTTGTTTTTTTGCACTTTTGAATTTGTGACTGGATTTGTGCCTGGATTTGTGCATCTGTTTATCTTTGACTGGATTTGTGCCTGGATTTGTGCACTTCCTACTACAATACTTGTTATTTGTTATAGTGCGTATTCTTGATTTGTATGTGTTGAATTATGAAATTGAAGTGATCAATGTGACTAACAAGATTTGTTAAATGGCATTTGTGCTTCCAAGAAAAGCAAGGTTCGATTTAAAATAAATGACATTTGTGCTTCCAAGCTTCATTTGCAATTGCATTTGGCCATAGCCATTGCTTACTCTCCTTTATTTAGTGAAGCTTTCATGGCCCAAGACATTGGTCAATAAGTGGTTCAATATCAAGTGCAAAACTAATAACTTTCAAGCAGATGATGATGTTGATGATGATGTCCTTTATCAAGGTAATTGACCAATTTTTCACATGGCTTCAATGCAATTTAGGACTCTAGAATTGGGATTCTTAGCTTTCATTAAAAAGATTATTTTTTATTTACTTTTTAAATGGCTAGACTAGTTAACTATACATATATCTTTTCAATAATACAACCTCAATTCTGTTTAGCTTTTGTGAGCAATGTTCTTTTCTTTTCTTTCTTT
>NC_029792.2:56133858-56135530 GCF_000816755.2 Arachis ipaensis | reverse complement strand
ACTTCCTACTACAATACTTGTTATTTGTTATAGTGCGTATTCTTGATTTGTATGTGTTGAATTATGAAATTGAAGTGATCAATGTGACTAACAGGATTTGTTAAATGGCATTTGTGCTTCCAAGAAAAGCAAGGTTCGATTTAAAATAAATGACATTTGTGCTTCCAAGCTTCATTTGCAATTGCATTTGGCCATAGCCATTGCTTACTCTCCTTTATTTAGTGAAGCTTTCATGGCCCAAGACATTGGTCAATAAGTGGTTCAATATCAAGTGCAAAACTAATAACTTTCAAGCAGATGATGATGTTGATGATGATGTCCTTTATCAAGGTAATTGACCAATTTTTCACATGGCTTCAATGCAATTTAGGACTCTAGAATTGGGATTCTTAGCTTTCATTTAAAAAGATTGTTTTTTATTTACTTTTTAAATGGCTAGACTAGTTAACTATACGTATATCTTTTCAATAATACAACCTCTATTCTGTTTAGCTTTTCTGAGCATTGTTCTTTTCTTTTTTTTTCTTTGTTTATTTGATTTACCCTTAGTTATATTGTTTTCCAGCTTCCATGGTTTTTCCTATCATTATTGGTACCCCCAACAAATTTTTTTTGTTTTGTTTTGTTGTGTTGTGCTTGATTGAGTGACATGATTAAATAACAGTGGAAAGAGCACAATTTTATTTACTTTATGGTTTTTCCTTTTGCATTTGGGATATTTGTGCAAAATTGATATATCTGTCTCAATTCATTTTTAATTTTACAATTTAGGTTGATGATTCTCACTTTACTCTTTGAAACAACGCCGTTTTCCTCTTTTACACTAGAAATTAAGCTGATTGACATGATTTTGTGAATTTAGCATTCAGCTTTAATGAGAATAATAAAAAAGCAACAAGTTTATTTTCTTGTATTTTTAATCTTTAATCTGATACTTGCAATTGGAACATGTGCTTCATTTGTTGCTCTTGCCATGCAGACTTTTCAGAATTCATTCGGTTCCATGATTTTGTTTTCTTCATGTGTCGCGGGAATGGTCAAAAGAATATTTGTAAGTAGCCCGGTCATTTCCTTCAACATAATCTTGTATTGATTGTGTAAGGTGGTGAATCAGTATGCAAAATCCTTATTACATGCTTCTCTTTTTGAATTATGATAATCTGCAGCTGTAAGCAGGGCAGTAACTGCTTGGAAATTAGTTCTTGCTGGGAATGAACAAGGGAATGAACACTGATACAATTGTTAAAGCCAAGAGTTTTCTTGATGGTGATGAAGATCAGCATGAAAAAGATGTGTTTGAGAAGAATTTGAAGGCGCTTCAGAACATTTTTTAGTCATTATGCCAAGATTAGAAGATTAACGATTTTCTGTTTGTTAAATTCTTTTTGGATATAGAGTGCAAACTTTGCATTTTAATTGATATGTGATACAAGTTTCATGTGACTTAAATTATCTTATGTTATATTTTGATTGTTAATTGCTTCTTAAGATTATGTATTTGAATTGTGTAAGGATACTTTTTATTATTTAAAAAAATTATTTAGTATAATTATGTGTTTAATTTTATTTTATAATATTTAACTCATTTAATTAAAAATATAAAATTATATATGTAATAATATTATTAAATATTATGTTGTATAAAAAATTATTAGAATATTATATACATATA
>NC_029792.2:56129858-56132196 GCF_000816755.2 Arachis ipaensis | reverse complement strand
TACTAGAATATTAAAAAAATAAAAAAAATAATGAGAGACCTAAGGCTACACTTATACAGAAAATTAAAAAAAAAAATAATAATAAGGGACCTAGGGCTACACTTATATAGAGTAGCTATGGTATACAATGTGGCTACGTTTTACAAGTGATGCAGTAGCGTTGAAAAGCGTAGCCTATTCTGGTAAAAATGGAAGCTGAAAAGCGTAACCTTTGGTCCTGGACAGCATCACTTGAAAAGCGCACCCTATTCCCAAACGCCAAAAGCGTAGCCCTTGGTGCAGAAAAGCGTATCCTTTGAGAATAGGCAACGGCCGAATAGGAATCACCCCAAAAAGCATAACCGTAGCCCAGAAAGCATAGCCGTAGCCTAAGGCATCATTTTTTTCACTTTTGGCTACACTTTTCAAGTGTACCTGAATGGGTGTTTTTCTTGTAGTGACCTAAAAAAAACATAAAATGACAATGGAATATAAATAAATATAATTAAATAACATTGGGTTGCCTCCCAATAAGCGCTTCTTTAATGTCAATAGCTTGACAATGAGCTCTTAGAGAGCTTCACAGAGACTCAGAGCTTAATGGTAGCCTCCCAACACCAAACTTAGAAGTTGAGTGTGGGGGCTCTGTTTGACTCTGTATTGAGAGAATATTTTCATGCTTCCTCTCCATGATTATAGAAGAAGATCCTTGGGCCTTAAACACAAGGTAGTCCCCATTCAATTGAAGGACTAACTCTCCTCTGTCCACATCAATCACAGCTCTTGCTGTGGCTAAGAAGGGTCTTCCAAGGATGATGCATTCATCCTCATCCTTCCTAGTGTCTAGGATTATGAAGTCAGCAGGGATGTATAAGCCTTCAACCTTCACTAAGACATGCTCTACAAGTCCCTAAGCCTGTTTCATTGATTTGTCTGCAATCTCTAGTGAGATTCTTGCAGCTTGTACCTCAAAGATCCCTAGTTTCTCCATTACAGAGAGTGGCATGAGGTTCATTCCTGACCCCAGGTCACACAAAGCCTTCTTAAAGGTCATGGTACCTATGGTACAGGGTATTAAGAACTTTCCGGGATCCAGTTTCTTTTGAGGTAATTTCTGTTAAACCAAGTGATGAATCCAATTCACACCCCCATTCAAAAATTGGTGAATTAGTTCTTTTGGCAAGCGCACCAAAATTATCGTCAAGTAATAACCCACGGTGGAGTGGGATAGTATCCATAGAGATTGGCAAATTCGAGCAGTTTTAATTGATTGATGAATTAGTCGAGCAGAACAAGTAGATTATAAATTGCAGAATTATAAATGACAGAAATGTAAATGGCTAGAATATAAAGAAAAGCAATAAAGTGCATAAATGGAAATGGCAGAATATAAAGTGTAGAATCATAAATGATTTGAATGTAAATGGGAATGGGGAATTACTAAATGTAAAATTAAGCTATTAAGAAAGGGGTAGGTAAGAATGGGGAAATTCATTGAGATCAGGAGATGTTGTCTCTTTGGATCAAGTCTAGCTTATATCCTCTTCAATCATGCAACTCATTGACCTCTTGGCAAATATGATTGATTGAATCCCAATCCCTTAGTGACTCAATCTCTCAGATCTTGATCAATAGCCAATTCCTTGGTCTAATTGCTCATGAAGAGAGATATGCTTGGTCCCTGATTATACCACACACCATCATAGGTCCAAGTAGAGGGAGGATTATATGTCACATATCCAAACAAAAAAACCCAGATTCTACTCAAGTGTGAGAAGGGATTTCAAGCATGGTTTCATGTTTCCTTTCCCAAGGTTCCCATGAAACCCATTTTGCATTCAATCTCTTTCCCAAGATAATTGAACACTAAGCATTAAGAACGAAATTCCTTCTAGCAAATCAAAGAGAAAGTGAAGAGAAGAAGAATTTCACTATCATGTACAACAGAGCTCCCTCTCTCAATGAGAGGGAATTTAGCTACTCATAGCTCAAAGAATGTACTCAAAAGTAAAGAAGATGATGAAGTGTAAAAGTGAATCTAAAACTAATCTCTCTAACTGCTTAACCCCCTCTTTAGTACTCCTTGAGGTATTTATACTACTCCTAGTAAAAATAAAAGAATTACAAAAGTAAAAAAGGAAAATTACATTTTGCACGGTTCGATCAAGTTCAAAGGTCTCCGTTCCTCTTCACCTTTTCCGATCCCGCACGGTGAACTCGAGTTTCCGCACCGTGCGGTTCCAACAATCATTTCTGCTCGAAAGTTGAACTTCCTGACCCGCACCGTACGGTTCAATCTTAACTTCTCGTGCACTGTGCGGTCGACCCTTCAGTGTGAATAACTCGAAGAAAAGGGATG
>NC_029792.2:56117174-56129673 GCF_000816755.2 Arachis ipaensis | reverse complement strand
CAGAATGTAAAGTGCAGAATCATAAATGACTTGAATGTAAATTGGAGTGGGGAATTGCTGAATGTAAAATTAAGCTATAAAGAAAGGGATAGGTAAGAATGGGGAAATTCATTGAGATCAGGAGATGTTGTCTCTTTGGATCAAGTCTAGCTTATATCCTCTTCAATCATGCAACTCATTGACCTCTTGGCAATCATGATTAATTGAACCACAAACCCTTGATGATTCAATCTCTCAAATCTTGATCAATAGCTAATTCCTTGGTCTAATTGCTCATGAGAAGAGATGAAAAATGGTCCCTGATTATACCACACATCCTCATAGGTCCAAGTAGAGGGAGGATTATATGTCACCATATCCAAACACCAAAACCCAGATCCTACTTAAGTGTGAGAAGGGATTTCAAGCATGGTTTCATGTTTCCTTTCCCAAGGTTCCCATGAAACCCATTTTGCATTCAATCTCTTTCCCAAGATAATTGAACACTAAGCATTAAGAACGAAATTCCTTCTAGCAAATCAAAGAGAAAGTGAAGAGAAGAAGAATTTCACTATCATGTACAACAGAGCTCCCTCTCTCAATGAGAGGGAATTTAGCTACTCATAGCTCAAAGAATGTACTCAAAAGTAAAGAAGATGATGAAGTGTAAAAGTGAATCTAAAACTAATCTCTCTAACTGCTTAACCCCCTCTTTAGTACTCCTTGAGGTATTTATACTACTCCTAGTAAAAATAAAAGAATTACAAAAGTGAAAAAGGAAAATTACATTTTGGAGGGAAAAGAAGCTCAATAAGTGTGACTTCCCAGCTGGCGTGTGGTTGGCGCTCCAGTGGCGTGTCACGTGCTCTTCAATTCTAACTTGGCATGCCACGCCCAGTCCTTCAAGTTGAAAGCTCGTCTTTACTAACAACCTTGGCGTGCCACGCCTTTGAGCTCAAGTGGCACGCCCTAGCCTTTTCCACTTCTCCTTGCCTCTGGAAACTTGAACTAGCTTGGCACGCCCAGGGTCTGGCGTGCCACACCCCTTGTGAATAATTGAGTCCTCTGTTTGGCGTGCCACGCCACGAACTCAAGTGGCATGCCCTAATGCTTCTTTGCTCTCTGAATGATACTGGCATGCCACGCCTGGGATTCAAGTGGCACGCCCAAGTGAGGAATAGTGGATGGCGTGCCACGCCTTCGACATCAAGTGGCACACCCCATATATTTGGCCTTCTTCACCCTCTCTGGAAATTTATACCAGCGTGCAACGCCTAGAGGCTGGCGTGCCACGCCCATGATCTTTTATTGGTTCCAGTGGCTGGCGTGCCACGCCTCAGTCTTCAAGTGGCACGCCATAGTGAGATTCTTGGGTTGGCGTGCCACGCCATGGACATCAACTGGCACGCCCAGCCCTTGCTTTGGACATCAACTGCCACGCCTGGTTGCTCAAGTGGCACGCCTAAGTAAGATTGAGAGGTTGGCGTGCCACGCCTTCGACCTCAAGTGGCACGCCCAGTCTTTAATTGCCTTCAGCCCCTTCTCTGGATTATTGTATCGCGTGCCACGCCATGCTGCTCAAGTGGCATGCCCATACATTTGTGAACTCTTCAAGATTGGCGTGCCATGCCTGGATTCTTAAGTGGCACGCCCAAGTGACTTCTTGGAGCTGGCGTGGCATGCCTTCGATACCAAGTGGCATGCTATAGTGACGGTTCTTCCTGGAGTGGTGAGTTGGCGTGCCATGCCCCTTTGCTCAAGTGGCACGCCCATAGTAGCTGATGGGTTCGGCGTGCCACGCCCGGTCCATTGTTGCTCTCTGGAACTTTGTACTAGCGTGCCACGCCCAGTCCTTGGCGTGCCACGCCCACATGCATGCTTGGACTTCTTCTCTAGAATTTAGTACTGGCGTGCCACACCTAGCTCCTAGCGTACCATGCCAGTGCATTTTTTGTGGCGTTTGATCCCAAGTGGCACGCCAGTTTCACACGCCCAGCTTCTTGTTGCTTTCTACCCATTTTTTATGCCTTTTTCACCTGAAATTCAGCACAACTCATTTTAAAGTAGTGTACCATAATATTCATCAAATAATGCATGAATTATACTGATCAATGAGATTTATGCTTTTTTATGGTCCTCTTTATGCAAGAAAGAAGGGTAGATGATGCAAGTCATCACAACACCAAACTTAAGCTTTGCTTGTCCCATGCAAATCAATATGAGTAAGCTTTTATAACTTAAGGCCTTGGCTTTGAATGATTGCAACACAACTAAGGGTAAGACTAAGTGTTCAACACATGTATGAATGTTTCAATGTCATGAAATACTCTTAGATCCTTGAGGGTTCTTTCAAGTATAGGCTTTAGGGGTCCTTTCTATTGATTGTCACCTTGAAGTAGCAAGAGTTATTTTGCTTTCTTGACCACGACTCTAAGTGTTTTGTCTCAAGACAACCCTTTAATTAGGCTTTCAATTAGCACTCCCAAACCAGTTGGTTTTAGGGTACTAGGTGTTGAAACACCGCTAAGAATTTACTTGCCAAGGTCTCTTCTTGACACATCTTCACCACAAGCATCTACTAAGATCTTTAATTCTTTTTGAGCATTTTAATGTTTCTTTCCCATCCCAGTAGCTGATGATCAGAGTCTTGGGCCTTTACTGCTCACTACTTCTTAGTTCTATGGATATTCAAGGAACACCCCTTAACCTTCTCTTGTTATACCTTCTAGGACTAGTTGCTTTCCATGACTCACTTTCTTTTTAGTTCATCCAAGGTTCTACACTTAGTTTCTTATTCCTTAGTTTGTTTGATGATCTATCTTAGCCTTTGTTTCTCTTGTTATTTTTGCACAACTCACAGTAACTCTTACGGAGACAAGCTCTACTTTCATTTATGTTGAAATGAAGACTTAAAATACATGAAATTTTCTTTCTTGCAAATTAGAGGACTCATAAAGACTTCAAACATGAAATAAAACTAAGAATAAAACATAAACTATCCTAGCATGATTATTTATTCAAAAAGTAAATCAAACAAAAGCTTAAAAACAGGATTTCAGAAATTAGAGAGTGTCAACCATGGGACTCAACAACCTTGAGCAGCTTCATCTTCAGTTCATTGGCCCCTTCCCTTTGTCATTCTTCTTGGAAGGGGAGGAGACACCTTCATCTGGTTTGGAGGAACCTTCTTGTACTTTCTTGTCTTTGGGCTTCCAGAATCCTAGCCTCCTCATATAGGATTTTACATTTTCCTTGTGCTGGTATGCTATTTCTTCCTGCCTTGTGCTGAGTTCCTCCAATTTCTGCATATAGGTAGGTATTTGGGGTGCATGTGTTGAGTTCCAAAGTGTAAGTACACTTTGACTTCCTTGCCTTATGAGTTGTTCACAATGTGGGCCCCATCTTTTCTCCTGAAATTGAAATTGAAATCCATTAGTAATGACAAAAGAATCCTTCACATTCCTTCTTATCATGAGTGATTTGGATTACAACAAGGGACACCAAACTTAATTCTTTGGCATCTTAATAAATTGGTTCCATTATTGTGTATTTAATGTGTTCATAAGGATGGAATAACTCCAATCTTTTCATTTTCTTTTGATCCCAACTCCTCTGAACACATTAAACCTCGTTCATATTCTTGCCCAAAACATTAACTGCTTTCAAATTGGGTAACTTGGGCTTGCTAGGTGATCCTTGGTGGTGGCCATACCAAACTTAATCTCTGGGCTTACTCTTTGAAATCAAGCTATTAATTGTTTGTAAGCCTAGATTAAGTGTGTGAGTGGCCACACCAAACTTAGTATTTTAGCTAGTTCTCAGCCCATTTACTCATCATTAGTAATGCACCTATCAAGTTACAATCCCATAATAGAAAGAACTAACAAAGTGTAAGAATAATTTCCTACCAAAGCTAGTACCCAACTTCCTAACTTACTATTGCAATCTAATTCTAATTGGTAATGTAACACAAATGTGAGACTGAAATGTAAACTATCTAAAGCAATGGATTTTAAACTACTTTTAAGAAAAACAATAAATAAAAAAGGATAAAGTGTTGGGGTGCCTCCCAACTAGCGGTTCTTTATTGTCACTAGCTTGACACTCCTCCATCTTTAGCTAAGCTTGTAGCTCATTCTCTGCTCCTCTAAGGAGCCTCCCAAGTAGTGTTTGAGTCTATAGCCATTGACAGTAAAAGTTCTCTGAGTCATGTCCTCCATGAGCTCTACATAACCATAGGGAAACACCTTGAGTATGGTGAAAGGTCCTGAACATCGAGACTTAGGTTTCCCAAGGAAGAACTTGAGTCTTGAATTGTAGAGTAGCACTTTCTGTCCTTCAGTGAACTCCCTTCTTGTTATCTTTTGATCATGCCACCTTTTTGTGTTTTCTTTGTAGATTTTTGCATTCTCATATGCTTGATTTCTAAACTCCTCCAGTTCATTGAGTTGCATTAATCTCTTTTCTCCAGCAGCTTGCTCATCATAGTTTAACATTTTTGGAGCCCAAAATGCTCAATGCTCAAGTTCAACTGGTAAGGGACAAGCCTTTCCATATACCAGTTGGTATGGAGACATCCCAATGGATGTCTTGTAGGCTGTCCTGTAGGCCCATAGTGTATCATCCAGCTTCTTAGACCAATCTTTTCTTGAGCTTCCAACAGTTTTTTCAAGGATTCGCTTTAGCTCTCTGTTGGAAATTTCAGCTTGCCCGTTGGTCTGTGGGTGGTATGGAGTTGCCATTTTGTGCTTGACTCCATATCTGAGAATGAGTGTTTCAAGTTGTTTGTTGCAGAAATGTGTCCCTCCATCACTAATGAGAGCTCTGGAAAATCCAAATCTGCTGAAAATGTTCCTTCTCAAGAAGCTTATCACAACTTTGTTGTCATTTGTTGCAGTGGCTATGGCTTCTACCCACCTTGAGACATATTCAACAACCACCGATATGTAGCTATTTGAGTAGGAGGTTGGGAAGGGTCCCATGAAGTCAATCCCCATACATCTAATAGTTCCAGCTCTAGTATGAATTGCTGTGGCATCTCATTTCTCTTGGTTAGATTACCAGTTCTTTAGCACTCATCACATCTTGACACCAATTCCTTAGCATCCTTAAACATTGTTGGCTAGTAAAATCCGGATTGAAACACTTTTGCTGCTGTTCTTTCTCCACTGAAGCGGCCTCCATATGCGGATCCATGGCACTGCCACAATACTTCCTGCCCTTCTTCATAGGATATACACCTTCTCAAGATTCCATCAGCACACTTCTTGAACAAATAGGGGTCATCCCAGATGTAGTGTTTGGCATCCTTGATTAGCTTCCTCTTCATGTGCTTGTTGATGTTGGTTGGTAGTTCCCCAATAGCCTTGAAGTTAGCTATGTCTGCAAACCAAGGGGCTACTTGAATCATCATCAATTGTTCATCAGGGAAGCTTTCATTTACTGCTACTTGATGAATTTCTTCTTCTTGTGGGATCCTTGAGAGGCGGTCAACTACCTTGTTCTCTGCTCCGCTCCTATCTTTAATCTCAATGTCAAATTCTTGGAGCAGCAGAATCCACCTTATTAGTCTGAGCTTGGATTCTTGTTTGGTAAGGAAGTATTTGAGTGCTGCATGATCAGTGAACACAATTACTTTTGAGCCAATAAGATATAATCTAAACTTATCAAAAGCAAAGACTATGGCTAAAAGTTCTTTTTTTGTGGTGGTATAGTTCCTTTGATTCTCATTAAGGACCTTGCTAGCATAGTAAATAACATGTACTAGCTTGTCTTTCCTCTGTCCTAGAACAGCACCAACAGCAAAATCAGATGCATCACACATTAGCTCAAAGGGAAGATCCCAGCTTGGTGGTGCTATAATAGGTGCAGAGGAGAGTTTCTTCTTAAGTTCATCAAAGGCTACCATGCACTCTCTATCAAAAACCAAAGGAGTATTTGAGACAAGTAGGTTGCTAAGGGGCTTGCTAAGGGGCTTTGCTAAGTAGGTTTCTAATTGCCTTGACATTGCAAGGTGGAGGTAATTTCTCAATTACTTCCACTTTTGCCTTGCCCACTTCTATGCCATCTTTTGAAATCTTGTGGCCAAGAACCACCCCTTCAGTTACCATAAAGTGGCACTTCTCCCAGTTCAAAACCAGGTTGGTTTCTTGGCACCTTTTTAGCACAAGAGCAAGATGGCATAGGCAATCAGAATATGAGTTCCCAAACACCGAAAAGTCGTCCATGAATACTTCTATGAACTTCTTAATCATGTCTGACAAAATGGAGAGCATGCACCTTTGGAATGTTGCAGGTGCATTGCACAATCAAAAGAGCATTCTCCAATAAGAAAATACACCATATGAACAAGTAAATAAAGTTTTTTCCTGATCCTTGGGGTCTACAACAATTTGATTATAGCCCGAATACCCATCCAGGAAGCAATAATACTCATGTCCTGCCAATCTTTCAAGCATCTGGTCCATGAAAGGTAGGGGAAAGTGATCTTTCCGGGTGGCTTCATTGAGTTTCCGATAGTCAATGCACATACGCCATCCGGTCACTGTCCTTGTGGGTATCAATTCATTCTTCTCATTTGCCACAACAATGATCCCTCTCTTCTTAGGGACTACTTGCACCGGGCTTACCCAAGGACTGTCTAAGATAGGCTACAATTTCAACACTTCTTTCTGAACCACTTCATTCATAGTCGGGTTCAGCCTCCTTTGTTGTTGTCTTGAAGGTTTGGCATCTTCTTCATGTAGGATTTTGTGCATGCACATTGAAGGACTGATCCCTTTTAAATCTGCAAGTGTCCAGCCTATGGCATCCGTGTGTTGTCTCAGCACTTGGATAAGCTCATCTTCTTGTTTCTTACTCAGACTTGAATTTATGATCACTGGGTGAGTGTTGTTGGCACCTAGATATGCATATTTCAAGCTGGGTGGTAAGGTTTTCAGCTCTAGTTTTGGTGACTCTGCATCTTTCTTGTTTGTAGTGGTTGGCATGATTGAATTTCTCATGGTTGCTTGTGGTGGTTCTCCATGTGATGCTTGTTCTAGCTCAATGGTTCCTTCATATTGTTCTTCTTCCAAGACTCCTTGAACTATCTGTTCCATGGTGTCTACCAGCATACATTCTCCTATGGACTCTTTGGGGTAACTTATTGCTCTAAAGACGTTGAAAACTATTTTCTCTTCATGCAATCTCAATACTAGTTCCCCTTTTTTCACATCAATGATGGCTCCAGTAGTAGCTAGAAATGGCCTTCCTAGGATGATTGACGTGTTGGTCTCTTCTTCCATATACAGCACAACAAAATCAGCAGGGAAAATGAATTTCCCCACTTTCACTAGCAAGTCTTCCACCACCCCATGTGGAAACTTAAATGTTCTGTCAGCCAATTGGAGTGCCATTCTTGTTGGCTTGGCTTCCTCAATCATCATCCTTCTCATCATGGTTAGGGACATGAGATTTATGCTAGCTCCCAAGTCACACAAAGTTTTCTCAATAGTGATATCCCCTATGATGCAGGGAATTTGGAAACACCCTGGGTCCTTCAGCTTCTGAGGCAACTTCTTTTGTATGATGGTGCTGCATTCCTCAGTTAATACTATGGTCTTCTTTGCCTTCCAGTTCCTCTTTTTTGTTATAAGCTCCTTCAAGAATTTGGCATAGAGTGGCATTTATTCCAATACCTTAGCAAATGGTATGTTGATTTGGAGCTTCTTGAAGATCTCTAGGAACTTAGAGAATTGGCCATCCTTCCCATCTTTTCCTAGCCTTTGTGGGTATGGTGCTTTTGGCACATAAGGCTTCAAGACTGGTTTTGATGAAGGTGGAGAAGGGGTCTCTTCTTCACTCTTATTCCCATGCTTTTCTGCAACTTCTTCTTCATGGTTGTCCTTGCTTGGGGTTCCTTCCTCCACAACTTTCCCACTTCTTAGTGTAATGGCCTTGCATTCCCCTCTTGGGTTGGCCATAGTATCACTGGGAAATGTGTGTGTGGGAAGTGGGATTTTCTTGGATAAGATCCCCACTTGTGCTTCCAACTTTGAGATTGCTACGCCTTGATTTTTTAGATTTGACCTGTATTCTTCTTGATTGGCATCTATCCCCACTTGTGCTTCCAACTTTGAGACTGCCCCTGTAACATGTGATGATAGTTGTGCTATTGCAGCCTCCATCCTCTCAAAGTTGCTTTTGATTTCACATGGTTGCATAGTTGAGGGTGATGTGTCTTGATTGAGGTTGTTGTGTATGGGTTGGTTGCTATGGTATGATGTGTTTTGTGAGTTATGGTAGGGTCTATGGTTGCCTGTTTGATGGTTGGGGTTGTGAGTGGAATGCTGATTTGATGGATAGGGTTTGTTGTGGTCCTGGTTGTGGTTTTGTTGGTTTTCCCACCCAGAATGTGGGTGGTTCTTCCAACCTGGGTTGTATGTCTCAGAGTGTGGGTCATATGGTGGTCTGGATGTGTTTTTCACATAATTAGCTTGTTCCCAGTCACCTTCAAATTCTGGTGCATTCCTTTCTTGTCAAGGAGTTTGGTCTTGAATGACTGAGGCTTGATTAGCCTCCATCCTCTTGGTAAGGGCTGCTATTTATGCTGCAATCGCCTTGTTCTGAGCTAACAAAGCATCTACAAAGTTGAGTTCTAGCACTCCTTTCTTCTGAGTCCTTTCTGAAGCATAGAAATACTCATTTTTAGCTACAGTCTCGATGACATCTGTGGCTTCTTCAATGGTTTTCTTCTTGTTGAGTGAGCCTCCTAACGAATGATCCACGACCTTCTTTAATTCATAGGACATCCCCTCATTGAATATTTCTGGTGGGCATCTTCTTGTCAGATCTTTGAATCTCTCTCAGGCCTCATAGAGTGTTTCTCCATCTTGTTGTCTGAATGTTTGCACCTCAGCTCTCAGCTTGTTGATTCTTTGTGGAGGGTAAAATCTTGCAAGGAATCTGTTCACGACCTCCTCCCATGTAATTAGGCTATCCTTGGAAAATGATTCCAACCACTTTGCTGCCTTATCTCTGAGTGAGAAAGGGAACAAGAGTAGTTTGTAGATGTCAGGGTGTACCTCATTGGACTTTACAGTATCACATATCCTCAAGAATGTGTTGAGATGTTGATTAGGGTCTCTTTGGGCACTTCCTCCATATGAGCAATTATTCTGAACAAGTGTGATGAGCTGAGGCTTTAGCTCAAAATTATTAGCATGAATTGTTGGCTTTAGGATGCTACTACCATAATTTCCTGGGTTTGGGTTGATGTAGGAGCCTAAGACTCTCCTTTCTTGCCCAACATGATTGCCAGCCTCCTCTTCAACATGGTTATGTGCTTCCTCTTCCATGGTGGTTTCTAGATTTTCCTCCACTAGTTTCTCTCTAACTATGCCTTTGCCTCTTGCTTCCCTCCTTCGCCTAAGGAAGGTCCTCTCAATTTCACTATCAAAGGGAGATGAAGTCTCTCCTCTTCTACCTGTCATACACTTGGCAAATAACCAGCAAAGAACAAGTGAAGTAAGAAAAATTTTGTTGAGATTAGTGGTTAGCTTTGTTGATGCAATTAATCGAACAGTTAGAAGAGTGGAAATATGGATGATGAATAACTAAAATAATCAAAGAGAAAGAAATAGAACTCAGAGTAGAGATAGAAGAAAAATAAAAAGTGCTAAATAAAAGAAAATAAAATAACAGGGAATTTAAATTGCTTAATCTAGCTCTCTAATCAATTTAATCATTGTCAAATCTAAGCTAATCCCTGGCAACGGCGCCATAAAACTTGATGAATCCAATTCACACCCCCATTCAAAAATTGGTGAATTAGTTCTTTTGGAAAGTGCACCAAAATTATCATCAAGTAATAACCCACGGTGGAGTGGGATCGTATCCACGGAGATTGGCAAATTTGAGCAGTTTTAATTGATTGATGAATTAGTGATGACATGTCACCATGTCATGTTTTTCTATGCTTTTTCCTTTGGTTTCAATAGGTTTTATGCACTTTCTTGAGCCATAAGAAAGCCAATTGGGTAGATTTTCATGCTTCCTTTGATTTAATCAACCATGTATAAATTAATGCAATTTCATGAGGTTTTATGCTATATTTGTTGCATATTATGAAAGAATGAATATCTCATAATTTTGAGCATAGCTTTGATGTGTTTGGTTGATTAATGATAGGTGAAGAAAGCTTGAAGAAAGGTTGAAGCATAGGGCTTTCCAACAATGTATAATAGTATGGGGTGGACAATACGTTTGAGCCTCCAGAACTGGTGTTTTCGCCAACGTTTGAGGCAAACTTTACCTCAAACGCTGCACACCAAAGCCAGCAACCATGCCCTCTTCAAATGATCATAACTTGAGTTGCAGATGTCCAATTGAAGTGATTCTAAGTGGGTTAGAAAGCTGACATTTAGAGATTTCCAACCATATATGATAGTCTATATTGGGCATAAAATTGGCAACATGACAAGAGGACAAAGTTGGCGCCATAAATGTGCATAAGGGAGGCCAACGTTGGAGCAAAAGTTAGACCCCTAACTTTTGCCCCAACGTGGATAGCAGCAAAGCATGGAGGCTGATAGTAAAAGTTAGAGTAAAAGTTAGCCTCAAACTTTTACTCAAACTTTTGCAAATTCAAACCCGGTTCACTTCGGTTCCTCCTCAAACTCCAAGAGCAATCAACCAAGGCCTCTATCAACCCAATTCCATCAAGAGCAAGGGCCCATGATCATTACTCAAAGGCACAAGAGATAGTTAGAATAGAAATTTTATTTTAATTGTAATTTGTTTTGAATTTTATTTTCATTTTGTAAGAATGCCTATAAATAGGCATCTGTTTCATATTTGTAGGGAGGCTGGCTCCATTAGGGAGAACGAGGATTCGAGAGCTCTCTTTAATTTTCTTTTCTTTGTTTTTGAGTCTTGGGTGGAGAATTGAAGGTGTTCTGTTTCATTCTCCCTCTGAGATTTCTCTCTGCTTTCTTTACTACTTAATTGAATCGAAGTTTCTGTTAATTGCTCTTCATCTACTTTCTCTGCAATTTACATTTCCTTTGCAATTGTTCTTGTTGGATCTAGGAAGGCATTGAGATCTAGACTTGGTTATCTAGTCTCTTGGGTCCTGAGATCTTAATTCCAATTTTACATTCTCTGTTTATTGCTTTTCATGTTTATTCACATTTCTGTTTTGGTTCCGAATCAATCAAATCCATCTTTTACTTCTCTTCTTGTTGCAATTTAACTTTTCCTTGTTTAATTTCTGCAAATCCAATTCCCAATTCCCTTTACATTTAATGCAATTTATATTTCTTGTCATTTAAGATTCTTGCAATTTTAATTTCTTGCTCTTTAAGTTACTTGCCAATTTACATTCTGCAACTTTAAATTCATTGTCATTTACTTTCTGTTGGCTACAATTTCACATAATTCACTAAATGTCAGCTTGACTAAACTAATCACCCACTAAAGTTGCTTGATCCATCAATCCCTGTGGGATCGACCTCACTCTCGTGAGTTTTATTACTTGATGCGACCCGGTGCACTTGCCGGTTAGATTTGTGTGTTTTGGGAGAAATTCATTTTTCCACCAAAATACTCATCAAGTTTTTGGCGCCTTTGCCGGGGATTGATTAGATCAACAATGATTAAGTGGGTGAGAAGTCTAGATTAAGCATTTTCTTTGTTTTTGTTCTCTGCTCTAAATTGAAACCAAGGTGTTTGAGTTATTGCCTCACTAAGAAATTCATCTCTGAGATATGAATTTCAATTCTCCTTGGTGTTGTGTTTTACAAAATTCAAATGGAGTTCAACTCATCTTATGATCAAACAAATTTTATGGGATATTACCCATCATCACCAATCTCTAATGGTGGCTGGGAATATCACCAAGAGAATACACATTCTGAGCACTCCAATTCATGGAGATTTGCTTCAGAACCACAAGATGAGAAAGAAAATCATATGGGATATTTCCCTCCACCACAAAATGATGCAAGTCATGATTCTAATGGTGGCTGGAAAGGGAATTCTAGTGCTCCATATGATAATCATCCAAAGATATCATCACTTGACCATACCTCAACCGAAAGCCCCTTTCAAAACTCACCACCCACACAAACTTCCATGAACCACTCAAGGCTTTTAGAGCTTGAGTCCAAGATTGAAAAATGTGTGGAAGAAGCACAAATAGCCTGGAAAAGGGCAGAAGCCCTCTACAATAAGATGAATGAAGAATTGGAGCAAGCAGAGAAAGAAATCATCTTCAAGAGGATGAATAGGCCCTTAGAGCAAACAAGGGAAAACTTAAAACACAACCAAGACTTGGATTCAAAGAAGTGAAAGCAACTAACAAAAGCACCAATCCTGTCCCTAATCCAGTAAGCAAGATCAATCAAGCCATTTGCAAAAGGAAGCTTGCTAAGGAAAAGCCAAGGCAAGGGATAGTAGCTGAAACTTCTCCTCCTTTGAAGTCATTTCTCTTAACAAATTGGAAGAAGAGGAAGAAAGTAAAGAACAGGTAGACAGTAGG
>NC_029792.2:56093498-56116708 GCF_000816755.2 Arachis ipaensis | reverse complement strand
AAGAGAGGACAATGGAATAAGTGAAATTGAACCATGAAGCAAAAAGCTGGACCAAAAGTTAGCCTCAAACTTTTGCACAAACTTTTGGGTGAAAAGTTAGCCCCAACGTTAGCCCCTAACTTTTGGGCTAACGTTGGAGCATGAAAATCAACACCCTGGGCACCAAAAGTTTGCGCCAACGTTAGCCCCTAACGTTTTGGCTAACGTTGGCACATGAAAAACACACCCTGGGAGCAAAAGGTTTGCGCCAACGTTAGCCTCTAACTTTTGGGCTAACGTTGGAGCCACACACCACAACAGCTTGAAGGGGTATACTTCCAACAAGAATAACTTGAGCTACAGAGCTCCAAATGAGGTGATTCAAGAAGCATTGGAAAGTAGGAATCAAGAGCTTTCCAAGCATATATGGCACTGCATGGTGGACACTAAAATTTAGGGAGAAAACTGTCCCGCAATGTGCATAAACGAACATGGTGGCAACCTGCAGTGAGGCCAACTGACCTCTGCACCTTCAACGGAGTATAACTCGAGCTGTAGAGCTCCAATTGATGCGCTTCCAACGGCAATGGAAAGTAGACATTCAGGGCTTTCCAACAATGTATAATAGTATGGGGTGGACAATATGTTTGAGCCTCCATAACTGGCGTTTTCGCCAACGTTTGAGGCAAACTTTACCTCAAACGCTGCACACCAAAGCCAGCAACCATGCCCTCTTCAAATGATCATAACTTGAGTTGTAGATGTCCAATTGAAGTGATTCTAAGTGGGTTAGAAAGCTGACATTTAGATCTTTCCAACCATATATGATAGTCTATATTGGGCATAAAATTGGCAACATGACAAGAGGACAAAGTTGGCGCCATAAATGTGCATAAGGGAGGCCAACGTTGGAGCAAAAGTTAGACCCCTAACTTTTGCCCCAACATGGATAGCAGCAAAGCATGGAGGCTGATAGTAAAAGTTAGAGTAAAAGTTAGCCTCAAACTTTTACTCAAACTTTTACTCAAACTTTTGCAAATTCAAACCCGGTTCACTTCGGTTCCTCCTCAAACTCCAAGAGCAATCAACCAAGGCCTCTATCAACCCAATTCCATCAAGAGCAAGGGCCCATGATCATTACTCAAAGGCACAAGAGATAGTTAGAATAGAAATTTCATTTTAATTGTAATTTGTTTTGAATTTCATTTTCATTTTGTAAAAATGCCTATAAATAGGCATCTGTTTCATATTTGTAGGGAGGCTGGCTCCATTAGGGAGCACGAGGATTCGATAGCTCTCTTTAATTTTCTTTTCTTTGTTTTTGAGTCTTGGGTGGAGAATTGAAGGTGTTCTGTTTCATTCTCCCTCTGAGATTTCTCTCTGCTTTCTTTACTGCTTAATTGAATCGAAGTTTCCGTTAACTGCTCTTCATCTACTTTCTCTGCAATTTACATTTCCTTTGCAATTGTTCTTGTTGGATCTAGGAAGGAATTGAGATCTAGACTTGGTTATCTAGTCTCTTGGGTCCTGAGATCTTAATTCCAATTTTACATTCTCTGTTTATTGCTTTTCATGTTTATTTACATTTCTGTTTTGGTTCCGAATCAATCAAATCCATCTTTTACTTCTCTGTTTGTTGCAATTTAACTTTTCCTTGTTTAATTTCTGCAAATCCAATTCCCAATTCCCTTTACATTTAATGCAATTTATATTTATTGTCATTTAAGATTCTTGCAATTTTAATTTCTTGCTCTTTAAGTTACTTGCCAATTTACATTCTGCAACTTTAAATTCATTGTCATTTACTTTCTGTTGGCTACAATTTCATACAATTCACTAAATGTCAGCTTGACTAAACTAATCACCCACTAAAGTTGCTTGATCCATCAATCCCTGTGGGATCGACCTCACTCCCGTGAGTTTTATTACTTGATGCGACCCGGTGCACTTGCCGGTTAGATTTGTGTGTTTTGGGAGAAATTCATTTTTCCACCAAAATACTCATCAATTAGTCAAGCAGAACAAGTAGATTATAAATTATAGAATTATAAATGACAGAAATGTAAATGGCTAGAATATAATGAAAAGCAATAAAGTGCAGAAATGGAAATGGTAGAATATAACGTGCGGAATCATAAATGACTTGAATGTAAATGGGAATGGGGAATTGCTGAATGTAAAATTAAGCTATAAAGAAAGGGGTAGGTAAGAATGGGGAAATTCATTGAGATCAGGAGATGTTGTCTCTTTGGATCAAGTCTAGCTTATATCCTCTTCAATCGTACAACTCATTGACCTCTTGGCAATCATGATTGATTGAATCCCAATCCCTTGGTGACTCAATCTCTCAGATCTTGATCAATAGCCAATTCCCTGGTCTAATTTCTCATAAAGAGAGATATGCTTGATCCCTGATTATACCACACACAATCATAGGTCCATGTAGAGGGAGGATTATATGTCACATATCCAAACTCCAAAACCCAGATTCTACTCAAGTGTGAGAAGGGATTTCAAGCATGGTTTCATGTTTCCTTTCCCAAGGTTCCCATGAAACCCATTTTGCATTCAATCTCTTTCCCAAGATAATTGAACACTAAGCATTAAGAACGAAATTCCTTCTAGCAAATCAAAGAGAAAATGAAGAGAAGAAGAATTTCACTATCATCAATCCATCAAGTACAATAGAGCTCCCTCTCTCAATGAGAGGGAATTTAGCTACTCATAGCTCAAAGAAAGTACTCAAAAGTAAAGAAGATGATGAAGTGTAAAAGTGAATCTAAAACTAATCTCTCTAACTGCATAACCCCCTCTTCAGTACTCCTTGGGGGTATTTATACTACTCCTAGTAAAAATAAAAGAATTAAAAAAGTGAAAAAGGAAAATTACATTTTGGAGGGAAAAAAAGCTCAATAAGTGTGACTTCCCAGCTGGCGTGTGGTTGGCGCTCCAGTGGCGTGTCATGCCTTCGAGCTCAAGTGGCACGCCCTAGCCTTTTTCCACTTCTCCTTGCCTCTAGAAACTTGAACTAGCGTGGCATGCCCAGGGTCTGGCAAGCCACGCCCCTTGTGAATAAGTGAGTCTTCTGTTTGGCATGCTACGCCACAAACTCAAGTGGCACGCCCCAATGCTTCTTTGCTCTCTGAATGATACTGGCGTGCCATGCCTGGGATTCAAGTGGCACGCCCAAGTGAGGAATAGTGGATGGCGTGTCACGCCTTCAACATCAACTGGCATGCCCCATGTATTTGGCCTTCTTCACCCTCTCTAGAAATTTATACCAGCATGCCACGCCTAGAGGCTGGCGTGCCACGCCCATGATCTTGCCTTGGTTCCAGTAGCTGGCGTGCCATGCCTCAGTCTTCAAGTGGGATGCCATAGTGAGATTCTTGGGTTGGCGTGCCACGCCTTCGACATCAAGTGGCACACCAAGCCCTTGCTTTGGTCTCTTTGTGCATTGGCGTGCCACGCCTGGTTGCTCAAGTGGCACACCTGAGTGAGATTGAGAGGTTGGCGTGCCATGCCTTCGACCTCAAGTGGCACACCCAGTCTTCAATTGCCTTCAGCCGCTTCTCTGGATTATTGTACCAGTGTGCCATGCCATGCTGCTCAAGTGGCACGCCAATACATTTGTGAACTCTTCAAGCTTGGCGTGCCACGCCTGGATTCTTAAGTGGCACGCCCAAGTGACTTCTTGGAGCTAGCGTGCCACACCTTCGATACCAAGTGGCACGCCATAGTGAAGGTTCTTCCTGGAGTGGTGAGTTGGCATGCCACGCCCCTTTGCTCAAGTGGCACGCCCATAGTAGCTGATGGGTTCGGCGTGCCACGCCCGACCTGGCGTGCCACGCCCCTTTTGTGTCCTCCATTGTTGCTCTCTGGAACTTTGTACTAGCGTGCCACGCCCAGTCCCTGGCGTGCCACGCCCCTTTTGTGTCCTCCATTGTTGCTCTCTGGAACTTTGTACTAGCGTGCCACGCCCAGTCCCTGGCGTGCCACGCCCACATGCATGCTTGGACTTCTCCTCTGGAATTTATTACTGGCGTGCCACGCCTATCTCCTGGCATGCCATGCCAGTGCATTTTTTATGGCATTTGCTACCAAGTGGCACGCCAGTTTCACACACCCAGCTTCTTGTTGCTTTCTACCCATTTTTTATGCCTTTTTCACCTGAAATTCAACACAACTCATTTCAAAGTAGTGTACCATAATATTCATTAAATAATGCATTAATTGTACTGATCAATGAGAATTATCTTCTTTTATGATCTTCTTTATGCAAGAAAGAAGGGTAGATGATGCAAGTCATCATCAAGGCATTCAGTTCATTGATGAGCAATGGAGGTTCATCCTCCCAAGTCTCATTACCAAATAACTTGCCATAGAGCTTCATGATTGCTCCTAGATACTGAGCAACTTGCTCTTCAACAATATCTTCATCCTCTTCAGAGGAAGAATACTCATCAGAGCTCATGAATGGCAACAGTAAGTTCGGTGGAATCTCTATGGCCTCTGTATGAGGCTTAGATTCCTTTGGTTCCTCATTAGGGAACTCCTTAATGGTCAGTGGACGTCCATTGAGGTCTTTCTCACTGGAAATCACTGCCTCTTTCTCCTTTCTAGGTTCGGCCATGTTGGGTATATTTATGGCCTTGCACTCTCTTTTTGGATTCTCTTCTGTATTGGTTGGGAGAGTACTAGGAGGGATTTCAGTAACTCTTTTACTTAGTTGACCCACTTGTGCCTCCAAATTTTTTATGGAGGACCTTGTTTCAGTCATGAAACTTAGATTGGTCTTAGATAGATCAGAGACTATGGTTGCTAAGTCAGAGAGGCTCTGCTTAGAGTTCTCTGTCTGTTGCTCAGAAGATGATAGAAAAGGCTTGCTATTGCAAAACCTATTTCTCCCTCCATTATTATTATTAAAGCCTTGTTGAGGCTTCTGTTGATCCTTCCATGAGAGATTTGGATGATTTCTCCATGAAGGATTATAGGTATTTCCATAGGATTCTCCCATGTTATTCACCTCTTCCATTGCAGGATTTTCAGGGTCATAAGCTTCTTCTTTAGAGGAAGCTTCTTTAGTACTGTCGGATACAGCTTGTATTCCAGTCAGATTATGATAAATCATATTGACTTGTTGAGTCAATATTTTATTCCGAGCCAATATTGCATTCAAAGTATCAATCTCAAGAACTCCTTCCTTCTAAGTCATCCCATTATTCACAGGATTTATTTCAGAAGTGTACATGAACTGAATATTTGCAACCATCTCAATGAGTTCCTGGGCTTCTGCAGGCATTTTCTTCAGATGAAGAGATCCACTGGCAGAGTGGTCCAATGACATCTTGGATAGTTCAAACAGACCATCATAGAATATACATAAGATGCTCCATTCTAAAAGCATGTCAGAAGGGCACCTTCTGATCAATTGCTTGTATCCTTCCCAAGCTTCATAGAGGGATTCACCTTCCTTCTGTCTGAAGGTTTGGACTTCCACTCTAAGCTTGCTCAACTTTTGAAGTGGAAAGAATTTGGCAAAGAAAGCATTGACCAACTTTTTCCAAGAATTCAGGCTTTCTTTAGGTTGTGAGTCCAACCATATTCTAGCTCTGTCTCTTAAAGTAAAAGGAAAAAGCATAAGTCTGTAGACCTCGGGATTAACCCCATTGGTCTTAACAGTTTCACAGATCTGCAAGAATTCAGCTAAGAACTGATGAGGATCTTCCAATGGAAGTCCATGAAACTTGCAATTCTGCTGCATTAGAGAAACTAATTGAGGCTTAAGCTCAAAGTTGTTTGCTCCAATTGCAGGAATTGCGATGCTTCTTCCATAGAAGTCAGAAGTTGGTGCAGTAAAGTCACCAAGCATCTTCCTTGCATCTCCACCGTTGTTATTATTTTTGGCTGCCATCTCTACTTCTTTTTCAAAAATTTCTGTAAGGTCCTCTCTAGAGTGTTGTGCTTTAGCTTCTCTTAGCTTCCTCTTCAGAGTCCTTTTAGGTTCAGGATCAGCTTCAACAAGAATGTTCTTATCCTTGTTCCTACTCATATGAAAAAGAAGAGAACAGAAAAGAAGATGAATCCTCTATGTCACAGTATATAGATTCCTTTATGTGAGTAAAAGAATGGAAGAATAGAAGAATGAGGTAGAGAGAAAATAAAGAGAATTCGAACACAGAGAGAGGGAGAGGGTTCAAATTTTAAGAAGAAAGTAAAGAAAACGAACTAGAATGACGAAGTCTTGATGAGGTAATAACTCTTCTCAGTGTTCCAATGCCAAAAAAGTAAGAGAAATTAAAATCCTAAAAACTATGAATGTCTAGGGAGAAAACCTAGAGGAGGAGTAAAACTGGATCTAAAAACTAAAACTGTGTAGAATGAATGTTTTCTTTGGTTTCTGCTTGTTCTCTGGCTCTAGTCTGCTGTTCCGGGCCAAAAACTGGGTCAAAATAGTGCCTGAAATTGCCCCCAGCGAATCTGTAAATTATGCAGATCGCGCACGTCACGCGATCGCGTCGCTCATGCGGACGCGTCATTCGCGTTTCTGCCTTGCCACGCGGACGCGTCGTCCACGCCTCCGCGTCGCTCGTGCTTTTCCATTTCACGCGGTCGCGTCATCCATGCGGCCGATTCACTGCGATTTGATCTTCTCCGCGCGGTCGCGTCGTCCATGCGGCCGCGTCGCTTCTCGCTGGTCATCTCCTCAATTTCTTGTGTTCCTTCCATTTTTGCTAGCTTCCTTTCCAATCTCCAACTCATTCTTGCCCTATAAAGCCTGAAACGCTTAACACACAGATCACAGCATTGAATGGAATGAAGGAGAAGTAAAATGTATAATTAAAAGTCTCTAGGAAGCAGTTTTCACTCATGTAATAATTTCAGGAAGGAAATATAAATGCATGCTATTTTAATGAATAAGTGGGTCAGCATCATGATAAAACCACACAATTAAACACAATATAAACCATAAAATAGTGGTTTATCAACCTCCCCACATTTAAACATTAGCATGTCCTCATGCTTAATTGAAGGAGATGAAGTAAATAAGTATGAACATGCAGAAACTCATGCAATGCAATGCAATCCTATATATATATGAATGCAACTATATGATTCTTGTCCACTTGATCAAAAGTAAATAAGTTCTTCAAAACAATTATAATTCAAATTCCACTAATTCAATTCTTAAAAAGTAAGAGCAGATAAAAATGCAAGAGGATAGCTCACGAAAGCAGGGAACATAGAAATTCAAGTATGGAACCCTCACTGATGGTGTATGTACACTCTAGTCTCTCTAGTGTATAGGGTAATCACTCTATCCTTCTCTAATCATGCTTTCTAACTTTTGTTTTTCTCCTAATCAATCAACAACAATTAACATACCAATGCAAACATCATGAGGTCTTTTCAAGGTTGTAATGGGGCTAAGGTAAAGGTAGGGATACATATATGGTCAAGTGAGCTTATAAATTGAATCTTTAATTAACCCAAGCTTCAACCCAACCTATATATTTTACATAACTTTAGAATTCATGCCTAGCTACCCAGAGTTCCCCTTTTTACATTTCATACTCATGTATCAACTTTTTATTTTAATTTTTATCATATGTGCATTGATCCTTGAATTCTTAATTCAGCATTGGGGTAATTTTGTCCCCTTATTTATTTATTGCTTTTTTTTTTACATAAAAATAAACATAGCTTATCAATGCACATAGATTTTTAATTCTTATAGTTTCACATGAGTAGGTATCCAAATTCCCATTGTATTATCATGACACATTCCCTTAATAACTTTTGTTCCCACAATTTCCCATACTTAACTAGCACACACAATTCTATCTTAAGCTAACCAAAGATTCAATTTGGGATATACAATTATTTTTCCGTTTCAGGCTAGTAATGTGGCGAAATATAGAACAAATGGGATTTAAAGGCTCAAAGTGGTTAACAAAGGTAATTGAAAAGGGTAGGCCTAATTTGGATGAGTGAGTTTAAACAAATAATGGCCTCAATCATATGCAAGCATACAAATATAATAAATATTGGACATATAAGATAAAACAAAATATAGATTACAATCATAGAGAAGTAAACACACAAGAATAAAATAGTTATGGTTAAATAATGTAACCATTCATAAAGGCTCAAATCTCACAGGTTGTGTGTTCTCTAGCTCAAAAATCATGTTCCAAATACAACTTCAAGCAAATTTAACATAAAAAAATGTTTTTTTTTTTTTAGGAATTAGTAAAATTTTGTTCTAAAGATAGAGTTTTAGAAGAAGCTTATTGTCTTTTCAATCAAGTAGAGCAAGCATGCAACTAACCTATTACTATGCAATTTATCCTATTCTATAAAGGAAAGAAAATCTAACTAAATATCCTAATTTATTGGTGCTAGGGAAGAGAAATTACCTCCGGAAGTCAGGTACTGACCGACCTCCCCACACTTAAGGCTTTGCACCGTCCTCGGTGCCATCTGTCAGGAACAGGGGTAGGCTGGTAGCATTATCTCCACATGTGGGACCATCATGGCTCCCTGGGGTGTCTGAGTCCTTGAAGTGTCCCTTGAGTAGCTCCTTGAGGTGTTTGAATCGGTGCTCGTTACGGCGCTCTCTTCACTTTGCTTTCTGTTCTTGCCGATCCAATCTTTTGATTATCTGCTGGAGCAGTTCATCAGTTGTAGGTGCTTGTGGTGTTGAAGAAGGAATATCTTCAACCAGAGCAGTGGGAAGGCTTGTAGTGGCTGCTGAAAGTCTGAGGTATTTCTCATTAGGGACATACTGATCATCCCGTGGGAGCATGGCTTTGGTGTCTCCAGCTCTGTAGGAAACTCCGGCTGCTGAGACAAGATCTGAGACCAAGGCAGGAAAAGGTAAGTTGCCCGTGATTTGTATGTGTCCCATGGCATTCCGGATATGTCTTGGTAGATTCAGAGGCTGGTCTGTAAGGATGCACCATAGTAGAACGGCCATGTTCACAGTGAAGGAGTACTCGTGAGTGCTCGGAAAGACGTAATGGGACATGATTTGTGCCCATACACGAGCCTCCAAGGTAAGTGCTGAAGCCGATATTCCCTTAGGGCGGGTACGATGGTATCCGTAGATCCAACGGCTGCCAGGTAATGCGATAACTCTGAGAACATCTTCCCAGTCAAATTGGTACTGTTGGCGCTTGAGTGCGGCTTCTTGAAAGGTGTCCATTCCTTCTGGAATAGGGAAAATACTTAGAGCTTGTCGAATGGCCTCTTCTGTAATGGGTATTTGCTTCTGACGAACAAAGACAGACTGCAGAGTAGGCAGGTAGAAGTTAGAGTAGAACTCGATTACCCAAGAAAGATTGGCCTGCCGTGGTTATCTCTGTAGGAAACCCCATTGTCTTCGTTCAATTTGCGGCTCTACAAAAGTAGCAATATTGGGCGGGAGGATAAGAAGGTGTTCGTTGTTGTAACTCCTTTAAGCTAGAATAGGGAACATCTGCTCACAGTAGCGATTTGGAAATCGCGCAGTGTCCTTTGCTGGAAAGGCTTTCTCCTTTTCATCAACCTTGATAATCCTCTTAACTCGTTTTGTTGAGGGCTTGACTGCAGTTGAAGAAGGCTCTGCCACTAATGCTCTTTTTGTTCCTCTTCTTGCTGGTTGTTTGGGGGTAGCTTTCTCTTTTCCTTTCTTGGTGGCCATCCTGAAAAGGGAAGAGAGAGAGTAAATTAAATTCAAAGAGATATATAGCAATGAAGAGAACGAAAAATAATGGTTATATATGCACATTAAAAGGTAAATGACGGTAACACATGCTCATGAGTACATGTGAAAGATCATTAATGGAAAATAGTTAGTGCATATGATGACAAGTGAATGAAAGGTGTTTATTGGCATGCCGGCAAAGGGCACGAGTAGCATAGACCAAGCATTACTTTGTAACAAACCATCACATTTGTATTGACAATTAAATTCAACTAATAGAATAGTAAAGGGAATTTGTGAAGAGCAAGCATTGAATATTTAGAATAACATAGAGAAGTGCATAATGCCATATGGGCTTTTTCACAAATACATAGCATGCAAGGTAAATAAAGTATAGAAATTATTAAAGTGAACATGCAAGCAACCCTTTAAAGAAAATAATATATAATTGTCAAACAATTTGCAACAATCCACAAGCATATAATGAAGAATAATGACTTAAATAAAATTCTAACACCATGTGAAAAGGAAAAAAGAAGAAAGAAAGCATGGATAATGAAAAGAAAAAGAAAAGAAAAGAAAATAACATATAAAATAACAAGAATGATAGAAAAGAAAAGAGGGAGGAAGAAAATAGAACCTTGGTAATGGAGGTGAGAGAGATAGAGTGAAAAGTGGGATAAAAGGAAGAAGGGGGAAGGAAGAAATAAGGCGGGAAAGGAAAAATTAGGATTTGGAGAAGAGGAAGATAAGATATTTTGGCAATTTAGGTTGAGCTGTGCGGCGCATGCGACGCGGCCGCGTGGGCACGCGTTCGCGTGAATGCGCTTTAAGTAAGGTGACGCGGTCGCATCGGTCACGTGATCGCGTGACCCATGTTATGCTTCTGGCGCGAGTGCAACCTCGCACCTGCACAACTCTCTGTTCAAATTAATTTATTTGCCAAAATTGGGGTGACGCGATCGCGTCGGTCATGCGATCGCGTGAGTGGGCTTCAGAAAAGGAATGACGCAGACGCGTCGGCGACGCGGTCGCGTGATAAGGATTGTGCGTCCAACACCAATCCAGCACCACTCTCGCACAATATTTTGTTGTGCACCCTTTTTACGTCGAAAATCAGGGCACGCGGCCACGTGGGTCACGCGGTCGCGTGGGAGGTTATTATTTCCAGGTGACGCGGACGCGTGGGGCATGCGTCCGCGTGGGTAAAATTGTGCCGTTGGCACGCCTCCAGCCACGCTCCAGCGTGACTCTCTGTTCGTTTTTATTTTTCTCCCCTCTCCATGCGACGTGGACGCGTCGCTGATGCGGTCGCATCGTGTGGCACTTTTTTTTTTTTTTAAAATGCAGATGCAGATGCAGATGCACAAAAGTACTGATAAAGAGAAGTGTTATTGAATATGAAAAACTAAAAATAAAGAAAAGAACGATCATACCATGGTGGGTTGTCTCCCACCTAGCACTTTGCTTTAACGTCCGTAAGTTGGACGCTCCACTAGCTCAATCTTCTGCTATGTGGGGGTCTTCCAAGAGGAAGATCTCAAGCTCCTTATTCTTCTGTATCTTCTCGTCATGGTATAGCTTCAAACGGTGTCCATTAACTTTGATAAGTTCAGAGTGTGAAGGATGACTTAGGTGATAAACTCTGTACGATCCGGCCTTCTCTACTCTGTATGGACCTTCCCATCTTGATCTCAATTTGCTTGGCATGAGCCTCAGTCGAGATTTGTAAAGGAGGACTAAATCCCCAGGCTGGAACTCCTTTTTTTTGATGTTCTGATCATGTATAGCCTTCATCTTCTCCTTGTATAGTTTTGAGTTCTCATAAGCTTTTAGGTGAAGGCTTTCCAGTTCTTGCAGTTGCAACTTCCTTTCAGCTCCGGCTTTCCCAATTTCCATGTTGCACTCCTTGACTGCCCAAAAGGCTTTGTGCTCTACTTCAACTGGAAGATGACAAGCTTTTCCATAAACTAAGCAGAAAGGACTCGTCCCAATGGGTGTTTTATATGCTGTTCTATATGCCCAGAGTGCATCTTGTAGCCTGGTGCTCTAGTCTTTTCTATGAGGTTTGACTATCTTCTGCAAGATACGCTTTATTTCTCTGTTTGACACCTCGGCTTGCCCATTGGTCTGAGGATGGTATGCTGTTGCAACCTTATGAATTATCCCATGCTTCTTCATTAATCTTGTTAGTCTCCTGTTACAAAAATGGGTGTCTTGATCGCTCACGATTGCTCGTGGTGATCCAAAGCGACAAATAATATGGTTTCTCACAAAGGAAACAACAGTGTTAGCATCATTAGTGCGGGTAGGAATTGCTTCCACCCACTTGGAAACGTAATCCACAGCTAACAATATATAAAAATATCCATTAGAATTTGGAAATGGACCCATGAAGTCAATGCCCCAAACATCAAAAATTTCAGAGAAAAGCATAGTTTGTTGAGGCATCTCATCCCTCTTGGATATATTACCAAATTTTTGGCATGGGGGGCAAGATTTACAAAATTCAGCAGCGTCTCTAAAAAGAGTAGGCCACCAGAATCCATAGTCCAAGATTTTTCTAGCAGTTCTTTGAGGGCCAAAATGCCCTCCACTCTCAGATGAGTGACAGGCCTCTAAAATAGACTGGAATTCTGATTGAGACACACAACGTCTAATTACCTGATCAGCGCCACATCTCCATAAATATGGGTCATCCCATATATAATATTTAGACTCGCTTTTCAGCTTGTCTCTGTGATGCATAGAAAAGTTTGGAGGAAATGTGTGGCTAACTAGATAATTAGCTACAGGTGCATACCAAGGGGATACTTTAGATACTGCTTGCAAGTTATCAAAAGGAAAATTATCATCTATAGGAGTAGAATCATCCTTAATGTGCTCGAGGCAACTCAAATGGTCTGCTACTAAATCCTGGTTACCACTCCTATCCTTTATTTCTAAATCAAATTCTTGTAATAGCAGTATCCAACGTATAAGTCTTGGTTTGGACTCATTTTTAGCTAATAGATACTTTAAAGCTGCATGGTCCGAATACACTACTACTCTAGTACCAAGTAAATAAGCTCAGAATTTATCCAGAGCAAAAACAATAGCGAGAAGCTCTTTCTCAGTAGTAGTATAATTGGACTGGGCAGTGTCTAAAGTCTTAGACGCATAAACAATAACAAAAGGATCCTTACCTTCGCATTGAGCCAGCGCTGCTCCTACTGCAAGGTTGGAAGCATCGCACATGATTTCAAATGGCTGGCTCCAGTCTGGTCCTCTCACAATTGGAGCTCGAGTCAGGGCAGTTTTCAGCTTATCAAACGCTTCTTTACAATTCTCACTGAACTTGAACTCGATATCCTTCTGCAGTAATCTGGATAAGGGAAGTGCTACCTTACTAAAGTCCTTAATAAATCTCCTGTAAAAACCTGCATGGCCAAGGAACGAACGGACTTCCCTCACAGAAGAGGGGTAAGGTAAACTAGAAATAACATTCACCTTTGCTGGGTCTACAGAAATGCCATCATTAGATACCACATGACCTAATACAATCCCTTATTTTACCATAAAATGACATTTTTCAAAATTCAATACAAGGTTTGTATTAACACATCTATCTAATACTCTAGATAATCCATCTAAGCAAAGGCTAAAAGAATCACCATAAATGCTAAAATCATCCATAAAAACCTCCATACAGTCCTCAATAAGATCAGGGAAAGACTCATCATATACTTTTGGAAAGTAGCTGGTGCATTGCACAAGCCAAAAGGCATTCTCTTGTAAGCATAAGTCCCAAAAGGACATGTAAAAGTGGTTTTTTCCTGATCCTCAGGAGCTGTATGAATCTGGAAATAACCTGTGTAACCATCTAAAAAGTAATAATGTGATTTACCTGACAGGCGATCCAGCGTTTGATCAATAAATGGGAGTGGGTAGTGATCCTTACGGGTAGCTTGGTTGAGACGCCTGTAATCAATGCAGACTCTCCAAGTATTCTGAACTCTAGTTGCTATGAGCTCTCCATGCTCATTCTTCACTGTAGTGACTCCAGACTTCTTGGGCACCACTTGTACTGGGCTAACCCATTCACTCTCTGAAATGGGATAGATGATATCTGCTTCTAGTAGTCTAGTCACTTCCTTTTTTACAACTTCCAAGATAGTGGGATTCAATCTCCTTTGGGGTTGATGGACAGGTCTTGCTCCCTTTTCTAAAAATATTCTATGCTCACATACTTGAGGGTTGATGCCTACTATATCTGCCAAACTCCACCCAATTGCCTTCTTGTGCCTCCTCAGTACATCAAGTAACTGCTCTTCCTGTTGAGAAGTGAGTTCCCTTGCAATGATAACGGGGAACTTCTGTTCATCTTCAAGATAAGCATATTTGAGATGTGGAGGAAGAGGTTTCAGTTCCAACTTCTGATCATGGGTCGGCTCTGGATTGTCTGGAGCTTGTGAAAATGCTGAGGTACCCTCATTGTCAGTCATGAGGGTCCCCACACTTGGACCTTGTCCAGTGTGCCTCTCTTCGAACACTTCCTTGTGAACTTCAGCTACAGTTTCATCTATGACATCACACTGGAAGATAGAATGATCTTCTGGAGGGTTGTTTATGACTCCATTCAGATTGAAGATTACTATGCGGCCATCTATTTCAAAAGAGTATGTTCCTGAAAAAGCATCCAATTTGAATTTTGATGTCTTCAGGAATGGTCTTCCAAGTAGGATTGATGATGGCTTATCTGAGTCATTATGGGGCATCTCCAAGATATAAAAATCAGTGGGAAATGTAAGCCCTTTAATGTTCACCAAAACATCTTCAGCAACTCCAGCCACTGTAATAATGCGTTTATCTGCTAACGCAAAACAAGCTGCCGACCTTTTTAAGGGAGGGAGCCTCAAAATATCATATATGGACAAAGGCATTATACTTACACATGCTCCTAAATCACATATTCAATCATAAATTACTACTCCACCAATGGTACAACTAACTATACAAGGACCTGGGTCACTACACTTTTCAGGTAATCCTCCCATTAAAGCAGATATGGAACTACCTAAAAGAATAGTTTCTAATTCATGAATTTTGTCTTTATGTATACATAACTCTTTTAGAAACTTTGCATATTTAGGTACTTGTTGAATAACATCAAAAAGAGGAACGGTTACCTCAACCTTTTTGAATATTTCTACCATTTTGGGATCGGGTTCCAGTTGCTTCCTGGGCTTCCTTGCAAGTTGGGGAAATGGAATAGGAGTATTGTTTTCTGCAGTGTCTGCGGCTCTTGGTGCTTCCTCCTGTGGTTGGACTTCTTCTTTTTCAGCTATGTCCTGTGTGTCCTCTTCCTCTTCAACATCTTCTATTTCTACTACCTCTTCAGCTGAGGCGTGTTCTGGTGAGAGGGGATTCCAGTGGAGCTTGAAGGTTGGTTACTGGAATTTTGCATTGAGCCAATCTGTGAAACAAGAGCTTGCAAAGTAGAGGTCAGACCATTCAGACTGGCATTAATGTTATTCATAATGTTATTTTCCATGGTCTGTTGTCTCCGCTCAAAAGATTGTAGCAACTCTTCATTAGGAGATAAAGAAGAATGAGTAACTTGAGAGGTCTACTGTTGGGTATTCTGTGGTCCTTGGGATTACCTCAGGTGAGGTGCTCTGTAAGGTTGGTTCTACTGTCTGTTGTTATTATTATTCCACCTCTGATTTTCCTGATTATCTCTGCCTCCTCTGTTACTGTTGTCCCTCCAATTCTGGTTAGAATTGTCCTGCCATCCATGGTTATGATTTCCACCTTGATTGTACCCTTGGTTGGGGCGGTCATAGAAGTTATAAGTGGATGCCACCATGTTGTCTTCCTATTGGAGCTACGGGCATTCATCAGTATAATGGCTATAATCAGCACAAATTCCGCAAACTCTCTGTGGGACTAACTGTTGGCCTTGCTGTGGTGAAGGAGGTTAAGCTTGCTGAACTTGTTGTTGATTCAATTGCATCTGCTTCAGCAAGTTGGTCATTTCATAGATACTCTGAGTTAGAGGAGCAGTCTCTCTGCTAGAGGATACTTCTGCAACGGCTTTTGAATGGCCTTGCTTCTAAGCGTATCCCAGTTGGATACATTTGCTAGGGGTTGAGTGTAGTACCACTCTCTTGCTTTTCCCTCAAGAGAAAATGGTTTCATCTGTACCATCTCACCTGACAGTAGAATAGGCTTCCTGGAAATCTCTCAGGTGCTTGATAGGCTCTTGAGCAGGTAAGCCATGAAACCTGGGCATCAAATTGAGCACTGCGGTCTTTATTTCAAAATCTATAGCCACTGCTGGGTGATGCGCTTGAAACGGTTGCATTGTAAAATTAGGGGCTCCTTCCTCCTGGATGGTAACTCTGCTAGGTTCTGCCATGTCTTCTGCACGTGAATCAACCGAATCAGTAGAACGGGAGCTGGTCTCTTCCCCAAGTTCACTTTCAGATCTGCCCTCAGAGTGGACTAACCGACACCGAGCTCGCCTTATTCGTGAGATGGTTCTTTCAATCTCAGGATCGAATACTAGCAAGCGCGGATCAGGAAGTGAACGCGTCATTTGACGAAAGAAACAGGAAGCTCATAGTAGCAAAATAAAATAAAATGTAAATAAATAAATTCTAATTAATAACTTTAGCACTCTATTGCAACTCCCCGGCAACGGCGCCAAAAATTGATGGTGTGCAGAAATTGGCAAATTAAAAATTGTTAAGACATTTACGTTGCAAGTATAGTTCTTAACATGCCATAAATCTGCTCCTCAATTTAGAAAGGTGTCACAGAAAATTGAAATTTAAAATACTGGGAGTATGAATCCCAGGTCGCCTCCCAACGAGTTACAGAAAAGTGTGCTATATTATTAATCAGAGGTTTTCAAAAACGGTTGAATTAAGCAAACAGGAAATTAAATTGGTGAATTTGAATAATGTAAATAAAAGCCTTGACTGGGAATTGATTAGTTGGAATCCCTATTAAATTGGTGTGCTCTGCATACAATTCGACCCACGTGTACACGTCTCAGACGCGTGCGCGTCATTTTGCAACTTAGGAAATCCACGTGTATGCATCAAGCACGCACACGCGTGGATAAGACAATCGGCGTAAATGGGTTTTGACCCGAGAGTTGTGCTGTCCTCACACTGGAACTGTGCTAGAAGCACAAAATCATCCCTCGCATACGCGTCCCTAACGCGTGTGCGTCATTTCGATTTCATACCACCCACACTTACGCGTGGGCGATACTTACGCGTCGGACGGCCAACTCAGTTTTCACACGTACGCGAGATGCACGCGTACGCGTCGCGTCCCATTTTTAAATTCTTACTTCATACTTCCCTCTTTTCATCTTCCTCATCAGTTTTTTTTCTTCTCTCTCCTTTACTCTCTCATCCTTCATTTAATTATTGCATTTAATTATTGTAAGTATAGTACTAACAGAATGAGTTGGCCATCAATCAAATTAGAAACTCACAAGATGTGTCACAATTAAAAACTAATTCAAAACCGAGAGTATTTGACTGCCGAGTCATCTCCCAATGAGTACTTTAGAATAATGAGTGTGCAAATCCAGTTGTAGTGATCAAGGGGTTGTCAATGAGGAAATGAACATATAAAACAATAAAAGAACATGCAAAATTGTAATGATTGAACTAAGGAAGAAATTAAAGAACCGACTATGTAATATAAACAAGTAAAGTATAAAAGAGATTAACATAGAAGTGTATGAAAGATTAAAAGCATCAAAAAGAGTCTTGGCTTGGAGTGGGCTAGGGGTCCTTTCCTTGTTGGAACCACAACTATGACAACTATGATGGATTAATCTCACTTGATCAACCCTCACATCGGAAAGTAAGTTAAATGAGCATAAGTGTTCTCAACTCACAAATTCTAAATTGCTTGCTAATTGCTTTAGCAACAAATTAGCGTTAGTGTGAACAAGAACAATTACCAATCCAAGAATTGAAACTAAATGTTGGACATTCCAACTCTAGAAACCCAATTGCTCACTTTACCCAAGCCAAGAACAAAAAATTTAGCCTAAAACCATGTTTGACATTTTGTCAAACACTTGGTGGGCAAAAAATCTTAAACATGGAGAAAATGAAAAAAAGCTTGAAACTAAAAGCAACAATTGATCTCAATCAATAAGAATAACACAAGAAAGCATGAAACAAACATCAAGCATCAAATTCAAGAACGAGAAATTAAAATTGCAAAAGAGAAGTAAAATTGAACTATAACTTGAATTACAAGAAAGAGCAATGACAATGTAACTATAAAGAGTAATAACAAGAGAATACTTACAATAAAAGCTAGCAAAATCCAAGATCGAAAATGGAAATGGCACTTGAATGTAAAACCATAATTGAAACCCTAATAGAGATGATGAAAAACTTAGAGAAAAACTAACTAAAAGCTTCCTACCATTACTCCTAAACTATACTAATGATATGCTATGTTATGTCCCTCATTTCCCCTCCAATATGAGCTAGAAGACTTCAGAAATGAGCCTCCAAAGCCCCCAAATCGCGAGTCACGTGATCTTTTAATGAAGCCATGTGTGGACACTTGTGCAGACTGATGACTTGCATCATCTACTCTTTTTTCTTGCATAAAAAGGACCATAAAATAGCATAATCTCATTTGATCATTGCAATTTATGCATTCATTGATGAACATTATAGTACATTGCTTTGAAATGAGTTTGTGCTGTGTTTCAAGTGAAAAAGACATCAAAAAAGGGAAGAAAACAAAAAGACAATCTGGGCGTGTGGAATGGGCTTGCCACTTGAAGCAAATGCCACAAAATTGCATTGGCGTGGCACGCCAGAAGCTAGGCGTCGCACACCAGTACTAAAGTCCAGAAGGATCCTACAAGCATTTACATGGGCGTGGCATGCCAGGAGCTGGGCATGGCATGCCAGTACAACTTTTCAGAGAGCAACAATGAAGGCCACCAACGGGGCGTGTGATGAGCGGATAATTTATACCCTTTTTGGCATTGTTTTTACATAGTTTTAGTATGTTTTGGTTACTTTTTATTATATTTTTATTAGTTTTTATGCAAAAATCACATTTCTGGACTTTACTATGAGTTTGTGTGTTTTTCTGTAATTTCAGGTATTTTCTGGCTGAAATTGAGGGACCTGAGCAAAAATCTAATTCAGAGGCTGAAAAAGGACTGCTGATGCTGTTGGAGTCTGACTGTCCTGCACTCGAAGTGGATTTTCTGGAGCTATAGAAGCCCAATTGGCTCGCTCTCAATTGCGTTGGAAAGTAGATATCTTGAGCTTTCCAGTAATATATAATAGTTTATACTTTGCACAAGATTTGATGGCCCAAACTGGTGTCCAAAGTCAGCCTAAAATTTTCTGGCGTAAAACGCCCAAACTGGCACCCAAGCTGGCGTTTAACTCCAAGAACAGCCTATGCACGTGAAAGCTTCAATGCTCAGCCCAAGCACACACATGAAAGCTTCAAAGCTTCAATTCTCAATTCCTGTAAACCTAAGTAACTAGTTTAGTATAAATAGCACTTTTACTATTGTATTCGTATCTCTGGACGTTTAGTCCTTAGACCTTTGAGGCTGGCCTCACGGCCATGCTAAGACCTTTCACTGTTATGTATTTTCTATGGTGCAGTTTCTACACCTCATTGATTAAGGTGTGGAGCTGTACTGTTCTTCTTGAATTAATGCAAGTACTATTGTTTTTCCTTCAATTCACGCCTACTTCTTCTCTAAGATACTCATTGTACTTCAATCTGGAGAATGATATGATCCGTGACACTCATCATTATTCTCAATTCTATGAACACATGCCTGACAACCACTTCTATTCTATCTAAGCTCAACGTAGTCATTGGACAACAGCTTGAGTGCGTATCTCTTGGGTATCTAATACACGGACCGAGTCCGTGAGATTAGTATCTTCGTGGTATAGGCTAGAACCAATTGGTAGCATTCTTGGGATCCGGAGAGTCTAAACCTTGTCTGTCATATTCTGAGTAGGATCTGGGAAGGCATGACTATGACGAGCTTCAAACCTGCGAATGTTGGGCGCAGTGACAGTGTGCAAAAGGATCAATGGATTCTATTCCGACGCTAGCAGAAACTGACAGATGATTAGCCATGCGGTAGCTGTGCCTGGTATTTTTCATCCGAGACGAGAAATCCAACAGTTGATTAGCCGTGCAGAAACTGTAGAGGACCATTTTCACTGAGAGGATCCTACAGCTTGCCATGGAAGGGAGCACGCATGGTTGGAAGAAGGCAATAGAAAAGCAGAGGTTCAAAAGCAACAAAGCATCTTCAGACGCTTATCTGAAATTCCCACCAATGGATTACATAAGTAACTTTATTTTATTTTATGTTTTATTTATCTTTTACTTATCAAAACCCCATAACTATTTGAATCCGCCTGACCGAAATTTACAAGATGACCATAGCTTGCTTCCAGCTGACAATCTCTGTGGGATCGACCCTTACTCACGTAAGGTTTATTACTTGGACAACCCGGTGCACTTGCTGGTTAGTTGTGTGGAGTTGTGAAAAGTGTGAATCACGATTTTCCACACCAACGTGGCACGCCAAACCCACCACTTGAGCCATGGGTGTGCCACTTAGCATCGAAGGCGTGGCACGCCAGCTTTAAAATCACTCGGGCGTGCCACTTGAGGACCCAAGCGTGGCACGCCAAGCTAAGAAGAACACAAATTAATGGGTGCGCCACTTGAGCAATATGGCGTGGCATGCTGGTACAAAATTCCAGAGAAGAAGTTGAAGGCTAGAAAGGCTAGACGTGCCACTTGAGCAGTAAGGCGTGGCATGCCAAGCTTCCACCCTTACTTGGGCGTGCCATTTGAGCATCTGGGCATGGCATGCCAAGGTACAAAGAAGTCCAAAGCAAAGGCTGGGTGATGAGTGGATAATTTATTCGCTTTTTGGCATTGTTTTTACATAGTTTTCAGTATGATTTAGTTAGTTTTTAGTATATTTTTATAAGTTTTTAATTAAAAATCACATTTTTGGACTTTACTATGAATTTTTGTGTTTTTCTATAAATTCAGGTATTTTCTGGCTGAAATTGAGGGACCTGAGCAAAAATCAGATTCAGGGGTTGAAGAAGGACTGCAGATGCTGTTGGATTTTGACCTCCCTGCACTCAAAGTGTATTTTCTAGAGCTACAGAACTCCAAATAGCGCGCTTTTAATTGCGTTGGAAAGTGGACATCTAGGGCTTTCCAGCAATATATAATTGTCCATACTTTGCCCGAGTATAGACGATGCAAACGGGCATTGAACGCCAGTTCCATGTTGCAGTCTGGCGTTCAGCGCCAGAAACAAGTTGCAAAGTGCAGTTCAACGCCAAAAACACGTTACAAACTGGCGTTCAACTCCAAGAAAGACCTCTCCACATGTAAACTTCAAGCTCAGCCCAAGCACACACCAAGTGGGCCCCGGAAGTGGATTTCTGCATCATTTACTCATTTCTGTAAACCCTAGTAACTAGTTTAGTATAAATAGGACTTTTTACTATCTTTGTAGGAGATCTTTGATTAGTTTTATGATATCTTAGACCTTTAGGGGGGGCTGGCCATTCGGCCATGCCTGAACCTTCATCACTTATGTATTTTCAACGGTAGAGTTTCTACACACCATAGATTAAGGTGTGGAGCTCTGCTGTTCCTCATGAATTAATACAAAGTACTACTATTTTTCTATTCAATTCAACTTATTCTGCTTCTAAGATATTCATTCACACTTCAACATGAACGTGATGATCATCACACTCATCATCATTCCCTATGAACGTGTGCCTGACAACCACTTTCGTTCTACCTTCGATTGAATAAGTATCTCTTGGATTTCTTAATCAGAATCTTCGTGGTATAAGTCAGAATCCATGGACGGCCATTCTTGAGATCGGGAAAGTCTAAACCTTGTCTGTGGTATTCTGAGTAGGATCCGAGAAGGGATGGTTGTGACGAATTTCAAACTCGCGAGTGCTGGGTGTAGTGACAGACGCAAAAGGAGGGTGAATCCTATTCCAGTATGATCGAGAACCTCCAGATGATTAGCCATGCAGTGACAGCGCATCGGACCATTTTCACAGAGAGGATGGGAAGTAGCCATTGACAACGGTGATGCCCTACACAAAGCTTGCCATAGAAAGGAGTAAGATTGATTGGATGAAGACAGCAGGAAAGTAGAGGTTCAGAGGAACGAAAGCATCTCTATACGCTTATCTGAAATTCTCACCAATGAATTACATAAGTACCACTATCCTATTTTATATTTTATTTATCTTTTACTTGTCAATTCATAAAATCAGATGAATCCGCCTGACTGAGATTTACAAGGTGACCATAGCTTGCTTCAAGCCGACAATCTCCGTGGGATCGACCCTTACTCACGTAAGGTTTATTACTTGGACGACCCAGTGCACTTGCTGGTTAGTTGTACGAAGTTGTGAAACAAAATTAAGAATATGAACGTGCGTATGAAGTTTTTAGCGCCGTTACCAAGGAAGTAAAGATCACGATTTCACACACAATGTTTTTGGTGCCGTTGCCGGGGATTGTTCGAGTTTGAACAATTGACGGTTCATCTTGTTCGTTTTTCATTTGAGTCTTCTTGTTTTCGTTTTTCGTTTTTCGTTTTTGGTGCCGTTGCCGGGGATTGTTCGAGTTTGAACAACTGATTGTTTGATTTCTTCTTTTTCGTTTTTCCTAATTAAATTTCGAAAATCCAAAAAAAATTATTATAAAATCACAAAAATAAAAAATATTTTGTGTTTCTTGTTTGAGTCTTGAGTCAATTTTTAAGTTTGGTGTCAATGGCATTTTTCTAAAGATTTATGCATTTTTCGAAAATTCATGCATTCATAGTGTTCTTCATGATCTTCAAGTTGTTCTTGGTAAGTCTTCTTGTTTGATCTTGATGTTTTCTTATTCTGTCTTTTGTTGTTTTTCATGTGCATCTTTGCATTCATAGTTTCTAAGCATTAAAGATTTCTAAGTTTGGTGTCTTGCATGTTTTCTTTGCATCAAAAAATTTTTCAAACACATGTTCTTGATGTTCATCATGATCTTCAAAGTGTTCTTGGTGTTCATCTTGACATTCATAGTGTTCTTGCATGCATCATGTGTTTTGATTCATAATTTTCATGCATTGAGTCTTTTTGACGTTTTTCTCTTTCATCATTAAAAATTCAAAAATCAAAAAAATATCTTTCCCTTTATCACTCATAAATTTTCGAAAATTTGAGTTGACTTTTTCAAAACTTTTTAAAATTTAGTTGTTTCTTATGAGTCAAATCAAATTTTCAATTTAAAAATCTTATCTTTTCAAAATCTTTTTCAAAAAAATCAAATCTTTTTCATTTTTCTTATTTATTTTCGAAAATTTTAAAAATATTTTTCAAAAATCTTTTTCTTAATCTTATCTCATAATTTTCGAAAATATTATCAACAATTAATGTTTTGATTCAAAAATTTCAAGTTTGTTACTTTCTTGTTAAGA
>NC_029792.2:56086246-56093452 GCF_000816755.2 Arachis ipaensis | reverse complement strand
AAAAATTCTTTTTAATTAATTAATTGTTTTAAATTTTAATTTTAATTTTATTTCTCCGTTAATTTTCGAAAGTCATCAACCCCTTTTCAAAAATTATTTTCGAAAATTCCTCCCTCTCATCTTCTTCTATTTATTTAATTACTTACTAACACTTCTCCTCATCTCATGTCTCTGCTCCTATCCTCACCCTTGTGTTTGGACTATCCATTCTTCTTCACCCTCATTCCCTTTCTTCTTCTACTAACAATAAGGAACCTCTTTACTGTAACATAGAGGATTCCTCTTCTTTTCTTGTTCTCTTCTCTTTTATATGAGCAGGAACAAGGAAAAGGGCATTCTTGTTGAAGCTGATCCAGAACCTGGAAGGACTCTAAAGAGAAAACTAAGAGAAGCTAAATTACAACAATCCAGAGACAACCTTACTGAAATTTTCGAACAAGAAAAGGAGATGGCAGACGCACCTAACAACAATAATGCAAGGAGGATGTTTGGTGATTATACTACACCTACTTCCAAGTTTGATGGAAGAAGCATCTCAATCCCCACCATTGGAGCAAACAATTTTGAGCTGAAACCTCAATTAGTTGCTCTAATGCAACAGAACTGCAAATTCTATGGACTTCCATCAGAAGATCCCTACTAGTTTTTAACTGAGTTCTTACAGATCTGTGAGACTGTTAAGACTAATGGAGTAGATCCTGAAGTCTACAGGCTCATGCTTTACCCTTTTGCTGTAAGAGACAGAGCTAGAACATGGTTGGACTCACAACCTAAAGATAGCCTGAACTCTTGGGATAAGCTGGTCACGGCCTTCTTGGCTAAGTTTTTTCCTCCTCAAAAGCTGAGCAAGCTTAGAGTGGATGTTCAAACCTTCAGACAAAAAGAAGGAGAATCCCTCTATGAAGCTTGGGAGAGATACAAGGAACTGACCAAAAAGTGTCCTTCTGACATGCTTTGAGAATGGACCATCCTGGATATATTCTATGATAGTCTGTCTAAGTTATCAAAGATGTCACCGGACCATTCTGCAGGTGGATCCATCCACCTAAATAAAATGCCTGCAGAAGCTCAAGAACTCATTGACATGGTTGCAAATAACCAGTTCATGTACACTTCTGAAAGGAATCCTGTGAATAATGGGACGCCTATGAGGAAGGGAGTTCTTAAAATTGATACTCTGAATGCCATATTGGCTCAGAATAAAATATTGACTCAGCAAGTCAATATGATCTCTCAGAGTCTGAATGGATTGAAGGAATCATCCAACAGTACTAAAGAGGCATCTTCTGAAGAAGAAGCTTATGATCCTGAGAACCCTGCAATAGCAGAGGTGAATTACATGGGTGATTCCTATGGAAACACCTATAATCCCTCATGTAGAAATCATCCAAATTTCTCATGGAAGGATCAACAAAAGCCTCAACAAGGCTTTAATAATAGTGGAAGAAACAGGTTTAACAATAGTAAACCTTTTCCATCATCCACTCAGCAACAGACAGAGAATTCTGAGCAGAATCCATCTAGCTTAGCAAATTTAGTCTCTGATCTATCTAAGGCCACTGTGAGTTTCATGAAGGAAACAAGGTCTTCCATTAGAAATTTGGAAGCACAAGTGGGCCAGCTGAGTAAAAGGGTCACTGAAACTCCTCCTAGTACTCTCCCAAGAAATACAGAAGAAAACCCAAAAGGAGAGTGCAAGGCCATTGAATTGACCATCATGGCCGAACCTACAAGGGAGGGAGAGGACGTGAATCCCAGTGAGGAAAACCTCCTAGGACGTCCAGTGATCAACAAGGAGTTTCCCTCTGAGGAACCAAAGGACTCTAAGGCTCATCTAGAGACCATAGAGATTCCAATGAACCTCCTTATGCCCTTCATGAGCTCTGATGAGTATTCTTCTTCTGAAGAGAATGAGGATGTTACTGAAGAGCAAGTTGCCAAATACCTTGGTGCAATCATGAAGCTAAATGCCAAATTATGTGGTAATGAGACTTGAGAAGATGAACCTCCCTTGCTCATCAATGAACTGAGTGATCTAGATCAACTGACATTACCTCAGAAGAAACAAGATCCTGGAAAGTTCTTAATACCTTGTACCATAGGCACCATGACCTTTGAGAAGGCTCTATGTGACCTTGGGTCAGGGATAAACCTCATACCACTCTCTGTAACGGAGAAATTGGGAATCCTTGAGGTATAGCCTGCCAATTTCTCATTAGAGATGGCAGACAAATCTATGAAAATGGCTTATGGACTAGTAGAGGACGTGTTAGTAAAGGTTGAAGGCCTTTTAACAATTAGGGAGAAAGTCTAACGAGACTAGCTAATCCCAATCCAAAAGTCCTAACCAACTTACTAATCAAATTAGTAAAAGATTAGCGTTAATGGAAATAGTACTAGCTAACAACTCTAGATTACCAACATAGGTTGGGTTTGCATGACTCAAGATTGCCTAATTAGTCTCTCCAAGCCAAGAATGCTCAAAATCTACTCTAAAGCCCAACCAAGCATTTTGTCAAACACTTGGTGGGTGGTAAAGAAGAGCTTAGTAAAAGTGCAATAAAAGTAATTCTACCAACTATCAATTGCAAGAAATATAAAAACTCACCACTCAATCATCAATGAAAAGAAACATTAACATCAAATTGCATTAAAAGAAATTCAAAGTCAACATGAGTGCATGAATGTAAAAGAGAGCATGAAAGTAAAATTGACATTACAAACTGAGAGCATGAAAGTGTAGAAGTAAGAGATCATAGAAGAATTAAGATAAAAGCAAGGAATTAAACATGGAATTGAAATAACCTAACCTAATCCTAACCTAATCTAGAGAGAAGAGGGAGCTTCTCTCTCTAGAAACTAACCTACATGATGCTATACCTACAACTAATTGCTTCTCCCTTGCTTGGACTTCAATTCTACATGAAATACACTCAGAAACAACTTGAAATTGGGCCTGGGCAGCTTAGAAATCACCCCCAACATTTTGCCATTAAGTGGGCCAAGTAAGAGTATCGGCGCGCGCGCGCCATGCGCGCGTGCGCGTCGCTGGCAAATTCCTAATCTGCGTGGAAGCGGTATGTGCGTGTGCGCGTCCTCTGAGAAACCACTTTTGCGCTTGCGCGCCTTGTACGCGTGCGCGTCCATTGGTGCATTTCAACTCTTTGTTTCTTCATGCATTCTCCTCTTTGCATGCTTTTCTCCTTATTCCTTCCATCCAATACTTGCCTTATGATCCTGAAATTACTTAACAAACACATCAAGGCATCGAATGGAATTAAGGTGGATCTAAAATCACCAAATTAGGGCCTAAAAGCATGTTTTTACATTTAAGCACAATTCAAAGGAGAATTACGAAACCATGCTATTTCATTGAATAAATGTGGGAAAAGGTGAATAAATCCCCCAAAATAAGCACAAAATAATCCACGAAATCGGGGATTATCAAATCTCCCCACACTTAAACTAAGCATGTCCTCATGCTAAAAATTGAAAAAGAAGCAAAGGGTATCACATTTATTCAATGCAAACTACTAACTAAATGCAATTTATCTATATGAATGCAATAGCTTAATCAAAACAAGTCAATTTCCAAGAGTACACATGTGAGCACAAGGGTTAAGGCATTAGCAATTAAGCAAACCACAATTGGATTGAATTATTGAAAGATTTAACAAACTTGCAAGAAAAGATGATCATGGGTGGAAACATGTAATTGAGCAATCGAACCCTCACCGGATGTGTATCCGCTCTAGTCACTAAAGTGTATAGGGTTGATTCACTCAATTCTCCCCTAATCATGCTCTCCAAAATTTGTTCTTCATCTAACAATCAACAATTACTTTATGCATGCATACAAATATCATGAGGGCTTTCCCATAGGTTGTAATGGGGCTAGGGTCAAGGTAGGATGCATATGGTCAAGTGGGCTAGAAATTTGAATCTTTGATTAACTTAAACTTCCCACCTAACCTACGACAACCTATACGATTCTAAACAAACCTAACTACCCATTTTTTCACTTTTTTCACACACTCATGCATTTTCTTTTGATTACTACACATATGCATTGATTATTATTGAACTTGAGTTTTGGGGCATTTTGTCCCCTTTTTATTGCAATTTTTTTTCTTTCTTTTTCTATATTTTTCTTCTTTCAATTTTTTTTTTAACTAAAATATGTACAAGAAAATCAATGCATATGGTTTACATATGATTAATACATGAGTATGTTCCCAATTCCCAAGAATTTTCAACAAAAATACAAACACACTTTTATCTCTACCCAATGTTCCCAACTCTCCCAAAATCAAATGATGAACACTCTCACTAGCCTAAGCTAATCAAAGATCCAAACAAGGGACATTTATTATTTTTCACTTAGGGTTGTATTGTGCTATAATTAAGAATAAGTGGGTTAAGCATAGGCTCAATATTGGCTATCAATGGAAGATAAAAGGTTGGCTATTTGGATAGGTGAGCTATTTGAACAACGGCCTCAATCATATAAATGCATGTATACACAAAGTAATGGACATATAGAATTAAGCAAATCAAAGATAGATGGGGCGGTGCCCTAAAAATGAGTTTTCTTGGAAATTTCATCATATTGATTAAGCTTATTACAATGCAAAATTGTGATTTAGAAAAAAAAAATTCTCCTAGTTTACCCCTTTCTCAATTAAAACAAATTTCTTATATAAAAAGGGTCAACTAGATTTTCAACAATCCATAAATTTTCTAACCACAATCGATAACTAAGATGCAATATATATATATATATACCTACTAAAAGTGTGCAACAACCAAAATAAGAGTATCTAGAAAAGCATAAATATGTACAGTAATCCAAAATGATCTAGAACATAAAGTGCGGAATAAAACAAGATAGAGTAGCAGCGAATAGAAATAAAAGTCTGAAGGTTCACCACATAAGTGAAAACACCGGTCACGAACGGTGACCTCCCCACACTTTATAATTAAGCATCATCCTCGATGCTACTACTGAAGTTCGGGATAGGGGTCAACAATCGCACCAGGCTGTGGCTCCTGCTCAGGCTAGGGCTGTGGGACTGGAGGTGGCACTGGCTGTGGCTCAGGTACTGGCTGTGGCTCCGGAATGTCATGCTGGACCTCAGGAGTGGTCTGCGTCTCTGGTGGTGCCTCCTACTGTATCGGCCCCTCATTATGCTCCTCCTCCGGATCCTGCTCGTCGGAGGCGGAAGACTCTGGGAGTGGAGGAAGCTCGATACCCTGTGATGTAAACACCTGATCTATGCGGTCAAGAACTTCCTTGTCGTCGTCATCATCGTCATCTGGTGTCACGTCATTGTCCTCCCACGGGACATCAGCTAGCTCAGCTAAGCTAGTAACCAGTGTCGGGAACGGTAACAAGCGTAACAAGCGAGCTCTCCACATGCTATGCCATCAGTCGGGGAAAATATACCTCCTTCCCCTCCATGACACACCCAATCAAGACTAGCATATCCATCGGAATCTCTGAAAAGTGAGTGGTAGGGAAGACATAGTGGGCAAATATCTGTTGCCAGGTCCTAGCCTCCCTAGTCAGATATGCAAATAGCATGCCCTTGGGCTTTGTGTTGCTCAAATCCATCACCCAGGAAGCATCTGGTGTAGCAATCCCGCGCCTAAGCGCCTCATAGTCAAAAGCCATGGAGAGGAGAGCTACCTCTGCCTGCTGGTAGGCACAAGTCTCAGGAGTACCAACTCTGCAAAGCAGTGCATCCTTCAAGGCATCCTCAGTGATCATAATCTCTCTATCCCTCAAGAATACTGAATCCAAGCCCGGTCGAAAGAAATTGCAGTAAAATTCCTTGACCCACGATATGTTAATCCGTCCCAAGTCCCTATCGACGAAATCCAAGCCCAGCTCAGAAATACGGGCGTTTATGGCACGCCTCACATCATTGGGAAGATTCAGCTTCTTCTCAATGTTCAGCTTTGTCTTTGCATAACCAGAAAGGCGTAGTTCGCAGTAGAGGTTTGGGAACTTGGTTGGATCAGTGGATGGAAGTAACTGATTTTCTTTTTCCTCATCATTTAGCGGATTCTTAGCATAGTTAGCATATGGTGAGGGTGTAGAGGTCTTAGAGCGCTTCCTCTTTTTGGAAGTAGTGGCTATAGCCTTTTCTTTATCCGACATCCTGAAAAACAGAAATAATATAGTATAAACCTATAGCCAAGTAGATACAAAGCACTCAAAGCGAAGCATATTCATGAAGTGAATAAAGAAAGAAGATTCCTTGGGATGCAAGCAACAGAATGCAGAATTCAAACCAAACTTTAAACCAAGAATTCAAATCATGTTTTGCACATTATTTGTTAACTGGGTTCAGAAAGCACCATATCCAAAAGAATGACAAAAAGAGTTAGGTTGAAAACCAAAAGGAGTCAGTTGGTTAAATGTGTTAGAATTAGAAATCAGTTTGAAAATTAGTGATATGGTAATAACCATCTCAATCTGAAAGGAATGCACAAACCAATGCTGTAAGCACGTTCACAATCTTGAGTTGCAACAAGTCATTGATGATGAAATATGATATAGCTAGAAAACAGCTAATATGAAACAAACCATCAATCAATGTAAGGATCACTAGTAATGTTGGTGAAATCAGAATCTTGAGAAACAAGTAAATCAAACATATTTAACACCAACTTTAGCAATGCATACAAGTCACAAGTTCAAATGTGAATTGGAAACCTCATGGTCTATGTGACTTAATGAGACTGTGTATGAACATAATGAACTATTTGGTCACATAGATGAGAACATTCAAACTTGTGTGTCTATTGCAAAACAGGCACAAAATTTTAAGGAAATCACAAGTGATGGTCAATTGGAAAATTCATTCAAACCATTCAATGCCTAGACGCAAACCATCATGCATCACAAGCAAGGAGTTTAAGCAAGACCAAAACTTGTCCCTAAGGATTTTCCAAAACCATTTAAGCAACAAAATTCTAATTGAACAGAAATCATCAACTAGAATTTGTTACACCCAACCAACAAGGTTAATTTTAAGATTATGGTTGAGAAAAATTCGGCAGCAATTCAGCAGCATATTGGCTAATCCCCAAATTCAGACAGACAAAGCAGATTCCATATGAATTCAACAACAATTAAGAACACAAAACCATATGTGAGTTCATATGGAGGTAGCAGCCAGTCAATAGTTCAGCAACAAA
>NC_029792.2:56081533-56082966 GCF_000816755.2 Arachis ipaensis | reverse complement strand
TAAACAAATCAAAGATTACAATCATAGGAAGAGACTAATGCACACAAGAATGAAAGTAAGTGGTCATAGGATGTAACCACACAATTAGGCTCAAATATCACATGCTTGTGTTCTTGCTCAAAACATGATCCACAAGTATATAATTCAAGCAAGTTCTAAAAAATTTTTTTCAACCAATTGGGTGGTACCCTAAAAACGAAATTCTTGGAAATTTTCATCATATTGACTAAGCTTGTTCTAATGCATTGTTGTGATTTAGAAAGTTTTAAAAAAATTTCCTAGTTTACCCCTTTTTCAATCAAAACACAATTCTTATATAAAAAGGGTCAACTAGATTTTATCAATCCAAAACATTTTTCTAATCACAATCAAAGCCAAGATGCAAAACATATAGATATATATATAATAAAAGTGTGCAACTACCAAAATAAGGGTATCCACAATAGCAAATATGTACAGTAATCCCAAAATACTCTAAAACATAAAGTGCAAAATAAAATAAAGTAGCAGAAAATAGAAATATATGTCTGAAAGTTCACCACATAAATGCAAACACCGGTCACGAACAGTGACCTCCCCACACTTTAGAATCATGCATCGTCCTCGATGCTACTGTTGAAGCTCGGGATGGGGGTCAACAATCGCGCCGGGCTCCTCAGGCTCGGGCTGTGGGACTGGAACTGGCTGTGGCTCTGGGTGTGGATCCTCAAAAGGCTACTGGACCTCAGTGGTGGCATGTGTCTCTGGAGGTGCATCCTGATAAGTCGGCTCCTCAGCCGGCTCCTCCTCCTGATCCTGCTCGTCGGAAGCGGGAGAATCTGGGAGCGACAGTAGCTCGATGCCCTGTGATACAAACACCTGATCTATGCGGTCAAGACGTCGCATGACACAACGCTCGAAGCGCTCCATGAAGCGAAGAAGGTGCTGCACTAACAGATAGGTCGGCTCAGGTGCCGGTGCCGGTGCAGGTGCTGCTGTGGAAGAAGAGGGTATAGCTGCCTCGACTGCCGCCCTAGCTCGAGAACGGCGGCTAGTCGGGGGCTTCTCGTGCACCCATACACCCCAGGAAATAGTAACTTCCTTGTCATCGTCATCTGGAGGTGGTGGTGTCACGTCATTGTCCTCCCACGGGACATCAGCTAGCTCAGCTAAGCTAGTAACCAGTGTCGGGAACGGTAACAAGCCGCGAATATGAGCTCTCCACATGCTATGCCATCAGTCGGGGAAAATATACCTCCTTCCCCTCCATGACACACCCAATCAAGACTAGCATATCCATCGGAATCTCTGAAAAGTGAGTGGTAGGGAAGACATAGTGGGCAAATATTTGTTGCCAAGTCCTAGCCTCCCTAGTCAGATATGCAAATAGCATGCCCTTGGACTTTATGTTGCTCGAATCCATCACCCAGGAAGCATCTGGTGTAGCGATCACG
>NC_029792.2:56062649-56080802 GCF_000816755.2 Arachis ipaensis | reverse complement strand
TATCGACGAAATCCAAGCCCAGCTCAGAAATACGGGCGTTTATGGCATGCCTCACATCATTGGGAAGATTCAGCTTCTTCTCAATGTTCAGCTTTGTTTTTGCATAACGAGAAAGGCGTAGTTCGCAGTAGAGGTTCGAAAACTTGGTTGGATCAGTGGATGGAAGTAACTGATTTTCTTTCTCCTCATCATTCAGCGGATTCTTAGCATAGTTAGCATATGGTGAGGGTGTAGAGGTCTTGGAGCGCTTCCTCTTTTTGGAAGCAGTGGCTATAGCCTTTCCTTTATCCGACATCCTGAAAACATAGATAATATAACATAAGCCTATAGCCAAGTAGATACAAAGCACTCAAAGCAAAGCATATTCATGAAGTGAATAAAGGAAGAAGGTTTCTTGGAATGCAAGCAACAGAATACAGAATTCAAATCGAACTTCAAACCAAGAATGCAAACCATGTCTTGCACATTATTCGTTAATTGAGTTCAGAAAGCACCATATCCAAAAGAATGAGATAAAGAGTTAGGTTGAAAACCAAAAGAAGTTGGTTGGTTAAAGGAGTTAGAGTTAGAAATCAGTTTGAAAATTAGTGATATGGTAATTACTATCTCAATTTGAAAAGAATGAACAAAACAATGCTGTAAGCACGTTCACAATCATGAATTGCAACAAGTCATTGATGATGAAATATGATATTGCTAGAAAGCAACTAATATATTTGAATTCATATGAATGGGCGAACAAGCCAGTAATGCAGCACAAACAGCAATGAAACAGAGCAATTCTACAGCAACAGAAAATCAAACAATGCCAAAATCCACTACTCAGCCCAGATTCGCTAACCACCTAAATCAAACTAAACTAACTAACTAATCTAATTTTAACTACATTAACATAAACAACAATAAGCAGCAAAGGGAAACAGAACAGGGGGGTATGGAACCTGGGTGCTGGAAACTGAACGGAGCAAAGGGAAAGAAGGTGAAGCAGAGTGGTGAGAAGGAACTGGACAAGACAGCGCGGTTGAACTTGCGCCGGCAGCAATGACGGTCGCAGTGAGTGGCGCTGGGCGGCACTGAGACGCTGAGAAACAGATGGGTAGAGACAGAGAGGAAGGGTGAGTGGAAGAGAGGGGGTGATGAAGAGAGAAGGGCGAGGCAATGATGGCGGCGGCGGCGACGATGACGGAGCGCTCGCCGGAAGTGAGGCGGTTGCTGGGAGAAGTTTGAAGGTTGAGTGGTGGGAGAAGGGAAATGGAACGTTAGAGGGAGAGAAGTGTAGTGCGCGAATGCGCTAGGGCTCGCGTCTCTGGGGTAAGTGAAAATTCGAATCCACGCGCGTGCGCACTGTGCGCGTTCGCGTGGGTGGAGGGAATGGAAGAACGGCGCGGAAGCGCCATGCGCGCATGCGCATATATGAACGAATCGGGATGGGCTCGGACGCGCAAGGTGCGCGTCGGCACGGATGTGCTGGGCTGAAGGCATAAAAGGGGCCCAGAGTTGGCACAACTCTCGGGTCCTTTGGCTTAGAGGATGCTAAGACGCATCGATGCGCGAGCGCACTGTGCGCGTTCGCGTGGGTGGCTTGAGCTTATTAAATGGGCGCGGAGGCGTGAAGTATGCCAACGCGTGGACAGCGAAACAGAGAGGGGTGCGGACGCGTACAGTGTGCGTTCGCATGAGTTGAGGCACAGAGTTGGCCCAAAAGTGGCACAACTCTCTGGTTTTTGGCCCAGGAAACTAAAATACGCAGCCGACGCGCGCGCGCACTTTGCGCTTGCGGGTGGCTTGCTCTCCTTTTTTTTTTTTAATGAGCATCCTAAGACCTCATAACTTTCCGTCCTTCTCTAAAACTCTAGCTAAGGTGTAAAATTAAGCACATTTTGAAACATAGGGGCATTTTCAAACACTTGAGAAAACTTGCAATTCAAGCAAAAACTCAATCCAAAAATTCATCCCTTATTAAAGCATAGAGTGCATAAACACCTTAGTAAACAAAGAAAAATATGCCAAGAAGTAAAGAAACTATACACAATGGAACCCAATTCATTCATTCATTATATCTACAAGAGAATGGAAAGAGTTTACCATGGTGGGGTGTCTCCCACCAAGCACTTTTAGTTTAAGTCCTTAAGTTGGACCTTGGGAGGCTCCTTGTCAAGGTGGCTTATGCTTGTATCCATCCTTGAACCTCCAAAAGTGCATGTCCTTCAATCGGTTGTCAAGAGTTCCAACCTTCTTCATTAAGCTTTGGTGAGGTTCTTTCCAAGACGTGAGCTCCCAAGAAAGATTATCATAGGATACTCCAGGATCCCATATCTTGTCCTCGCACCCATCTTCTAGTTGATTATCTTGACTCTGTCCGGGCAACGAGAAAACAGAATTCTCATGGAAGCACCAAACAACTCTCCTAGACCCATTTAGTTTAGCATTACACCAATCCACGCTCTCTAGTTTTGAGCTTCCCACCATAATAAGCCTAGATTTAGAACGCCAACCACTAAACATCCTCCTTTTCCTCTTGATTCCACAAAGCACCCTAAGTTGGCCATCCGTTTCAAGCAAACCGTACTCAAGTGGGATAACACAGCTACGAGTTAGAAGTTTTACCCACGAAAATGGAGGATTGGATGACGAACTAGGTAGAGGAATTCCCAAAGATCGTGATAAAGCATGCTCTACTCCCGTCCATCCTCTTCTAGAGGCTTCCACCACTTGGTGAGGTTCTTCAAGTTCTTCCTCATGCCAAGCTTCCTCAAGTTCACATTCTTTTTCACCAATTTCTTCTATTTCTTCCCCATCACTCTCATCGTAGATAGGAGGTCTAGTGAAGTCTACCTCATCATCAAGTCTAAGCAATTTGGGGAAGGACTCTTCAAACTCAAAAGGATCATATGTTGATTCGGAATCATCATAGGTAGGAGAGTCTGTTGCTTGGAATACTTCTTCCAGTTCTTCATTCGCACTAGGCCTTGGAGGTTGCACGTCCTCCTCAACCTTGCTTTCCAATGTACTGGAGGAGGGTTCAACAGGGTCGTCAAGGGAATTGATCAAGGTGGGCAAAAAATCACTAGTGATGGAATCTACTTCTCGATCAATTTCTTTTAACTCATTGTCTACTCCCGCAACATTGCTCTTCTCTTTGACATTCCCTCTACACTCCTTGGAAGAGGGTTCCTCAACTTGAGATTCCTCTATGTACTCAACATATCCTAAACATCCATCCACTACTTCCTTTTGTTCGCTAGTCTCTATCTTCTCCTTTTATTGCACTTCTTGACTCAATTCCTCTTCCTCACCATGGAGTTCCATGTTTATATCCTCACTAAGCTCCTTGGTCATTTCTCCACATCCAACGATGGAAGTATTTATGGTGCATGAGCTTAGGTGAGATGTTAGGTGACTCACAGCTTCTACGATGCCGGCCACCCTTACTCGTAACTCCTTGAACTTGGTTTCATCTTCCTTTTGGCATCTTAGAATACGAGATTCAAGGTCTCTCAGTTCTAACATGAAGGCTTCGTCAGGAGGCGGTGTTGGAAGAAAAAGTTCATCGGTTAAGGAAAGGTTGTTGAAATCGGAAGGTGGTTCATATTGGTGGAGTTCTTGAGGTGGTGTATGCGGAATTTGTGGTTCTTGAGAGTATTGGTATTGGGATGGTGGTTGTTCTACATGTGATTCTAATGGTGGTTGGTATGGTGCGTATGAGTCATGGTCATGTGGAGGTGAATGATGGTATGATGCTTGTGAGTATGAGGTGTGGTTATGTTGAGGATATGGCTCATAGGCATATGGTGGTGGTTCTTGGAAATCACAAAGAAATTCACCATAGCTAGTGGATTGATATGCATCATAGAATGGCTCCTCTTCATAGTGCATTGGTGGAGGTTGTTGCCATGGAGGTTGATCAAGTGTCTGAGGCTCCTCCCACTTTTGTTCTCCAATTCCTTGGTGCACATCCTCATTGAAGCTTTCATCTCCTACAACATAGTTTGAACTACACTCATAGCCAAAGTGAGAATTCATAGTGAAGTGGAAAGTAAAAACAAAGAGCAGTAAGAAATGAAGAAGACTAAATCCTAATACTAGCAATAATCAACAAGTAAACCCAAGATAAAGCTATTCACAATATTTACAATAGCCAATAACATAGCACCATTGTTCCCCGGCAACGGCGCCATTTTGATGATCGGCCTTTTGATGGTCTAGAATTTCACAAATAGAAACTCGTTGCAAGGTATAGTTTCTAAACCAACAATAGTCCTCTCATGCAAAAATTTGTGGTGTTGTCACGATTAACAATCCCCAATAAAAAGTTACCGAAGTATTTGGACTCCGGGTCGTCTCCCTAGGAATCAATGGAGTGCATGTGTATTGGCTTTGGAGGGGAAAAAGGGGTTTTGATTGGTTGGTGATCGGACAAGGAATTTAAACGTGCAAGAAAAGTAAATCAAGCAAACAATTTAAAGAAACAATTAAAGAAAAGAGACATTCATGGCATTGAATTAAGGTCATAGGCTCTCTATCCTAGTCATGCAATGATTAATTCGCCTTGTTTAGTTAACTCACACATCGGGAGAATGTCAAACGAAACCAATTAATCATGTTACCATTACAAACAAGAATTTATCTCATTACGTCATCTCCAACAATTAGGGAGAAAGTCTAACGAGACTAGCTAATCCCAATCCAAAAGTCCTAACCAACTTACAAATCAAATTAGTAAAAGATTAGCGTTAATGGAAACGGTACTAGCTAACAACTCTAGATTACCAACATAGGTTGGGTTTCCATGACTCAAGATTGCCTAATTACTCTCTCCAAGCCAAGAATACTCAAAATCTACTCTAAAGCCCAACCAAGCATTTTGTCAAACACTTGGTGGGTGGTAAAGAAGAGCTTAGTAAAAGTGCAATAAAAGTAATTCTACCAACTATCAATTGCAAGAAATATAAAAACTCACCATTCAATCATCAATGAAAAGAAACATTAACATCAAATTGCATTAAAAGAAATTCAAAGTCAACATGAGTGCATGAATGTAAAAGAGAGCATGAAAGTAAAATTGACATTACAAACTGAGAGCATGAAAGTGTAGAAGCAAGAGATCATAGAAGAATTAAGATAAAAGCAAGGAATTAAACATGGAATTGAAATAACCTAACCTAATCCTAACCTAATCTAGAGAGAAGAGGGAGCTTCTCTCTCTAGAAACTAACCTACATGATGCTATACCTACAACTAATTGCTTCTCCCTTACTTGGATTTCAATTCTGCATGAAATACACTCAGAAACAACTTGAAATTGGGCCTGGGCAGCACAGAAATTGCCCCCAACATTTTGCCATTAAGTGGGCCAAGTAAGAGTATCGGTGCGCGCGTGCGCGTCGCTGGCAAATTCCCAATCTGCGCGGAAGCGGTATGTGCGCGTGCGCGTCCTCTGAGAAACCACTTTTGCGCTTGCGCGCCTTGTACGCGTGCGCGTCCATTGGTGCATTTCAACTCTTTGTTTCTTCATGCATTCTCCTCTTTGCATGCTTTTCTCCTTATTCCTTCCATCTAATACTTGCCTTATGATCCTGAAATTACTTAACAAACACATCAAGGCATCGAATGGAATTAAGGTGGATCTAAAATCACCAAATTAGGGCCTAAAAGCATGTTTTTACATTTAAGCACAATTCAAAGGAGAATTACGAAACCATGCTATTTCATTGAATAAATGTGGGAAAAGGTGAATAAATCCCCCAAAATAAGCACAAAATAAACCACGGAATCGGGGTTTATCAGGAGTCTATAAAATTGACCTGATGACCTGTGTGGCTCCATGAGAGCCCACTGTCAAGCTATTGACATAAAAGAAGCGCTTGTTGGGAGGCAACCCAATTTTTATTTATCTAATTTTATTTTTATTGTTCTTTCATGTTTTATTAGGTTCATGATCATGTGGAGTCACAAAATAAATACAAAAATTAAAAATAGAATCAAAAACAGCAAAAGAAAAATCACACCCTGGAGGAAGGACTTACTGGCATTTAAACGCCAGTAAGGAGCATTTGGCTGGCGTTCAATGCCAGAACAGAGCATGGATCTGGTGTTGAACGCCAGAAACAAGCAACATCCTGGTGTTCAAACGCCAGGAATGCACCCTGAGAAGAGCTGGCGTTCAACGCTAGAAACAAGCATAGAACTGGCGTTCAACGCCAGAAACATGCTGCATCTGGGCGTTGAACGCCCAGAACAAGCATCAATTCAGCGTTTAAACGCCAGAATTGCATGCAAAGGCGTTTTACATGCCTAATTGGTGCAAGGATGCAAATCCTTGACACCTCAGGATCTGTGGACCCTACAAGATCATCTCAGCATCTGTGGACCCCACAGGATCCCCACTTACCTCCACTCATTTTCTCCCTCTTCTCAACACTCACTATTCCCAATAAACACCCTTCCCCAAAACCCTTCACGATTGGTGTGGTAAAAGCATAAGCTTTTTATTTTTCCATTACCATTGATGGCACCTAAGACCGGAGAAACCTCTAGAAAAGGGAAAGGGAAGACAAAAGCTTCCACCTCTGAGTCATGGGAGATGGAAAGATTCATCTCCAAAGCCCATCAAGACCACTTCTATGATATTGTGGCCAAGAAGAAGGTGATCCCCGAGGTCCCTTTCAAACTCAAGAAAAATGAGTATCCGGAGATCCGACATGAGATCCAAAGAAGAGGTTGGGAAGTCCAAACCAACCCCATTCAACAAGTCGGAATCCTAATGGTTCAAGATTTCTATGCCAATGCATGGATCACTAGGAACCATGATCAAAGTAAGAACCCGAACCCAAAGAATTATCTTACCATGGTTCAGGGGAATTACCTAGATTTTAGTCCAGAAAATGTAAGGCTGGCGTTCAATTTGCCAATGATGGAAGAGAACGCACGCCTCTACACAAGAAGAGTCAACTTTGATCAAAGGTTGGACCAAGTCCTCATGGACATATGTGTGGAAGGAGCTCAATGGAAGATTGACTCAAAAGGCAAACCGGTTCAACTGAGAATGGTTGGAGTTCATTCAACGCTCAATCATTCCCACTAGCAACCGGTCTGAAGTTACTGTAGACCGGGCCATCATGATTCATAGTATCATGATTGGGGAGGAAGTAGAAGTTCATGAGATTATACCTCAAGAACTCTACAAGGTGGTTGACAAGTCCTCCACTGTGGCAAGGTTAGGCTTTCCTCACCTCATTTGCCATCTATGCAATTCGGCTGGGATTGACATAGAGGGAGATATCCTCATTGATGAGGACAAGCCCATCACTAAGAAAAGGATGGAGCAAACAAGAGATCATGGACCTCAACATGAGCATGAGGAGATTCTTCACCATGAAATCCCTGAGATGCCTCAAGGGATGCACTTTCCTCCACAGAATTTTTGGGAGCAAATCAACACCTCCCTAAGAGAACTAAGTTCCAACATGGGACAACTAAGGGTGGAACATCAAGAGCACTCCATCATCCTCCATGAAATTAGAGAAGATCAAAGAGCAATGAGGGAGGAGCAACAAAGACAAGGAAGAGACATAGAAGAGCTCAAGGACATCATTGGTTCCTCAAGGAGAAAACGCCACCATCACTAAGGTGGACTCATTCCTTGTTCTTAAATTTTCTATTTTTTGTTTTTTTATGTTAAATGTTTATGTATGTTTGTGTCTTATTACATGATCATTAGTATCAAAGTGTCTATGCCTTAAAGCAGTGAATATGAATCCATCACCTCTCTTAAATGAAAAATGTTTTAATTACAAAAGAACAAGAAGTACATGGTTTCGAATTCATCCTTGAAACTAGTTTATTTATTTTGATGTGGTGACAATACTTTTTATTTTCTGAATGAATGCTTGAACAGTGCATATGTCTTTTGAAGTTGTTGTTTATGAATGTTAAATATGTTGGCTCTTGAAAGAATGATGAAAAGGAGAAATGTTATTTGATAATCTAAAAAATCATAAAAATGATTCTTGAAGCAAGAAAAAGCAGTGAGTACAAAAAGCTTGCAGAAAAAAAAAGAAAAAAAATGGCAAAAAAAAAAAAGAGAAAGAAAAAGAAAAAGAAAAAGCAAGCAGAAAAAGCCAAAAGCTCTTAAAACCAAAAGGCAAGAGCAAAAAGCTAATAGCCCTTAAAACCAAAAGGCAAGGGTAATAAAAAGGATCCAAGGCTTTGAGCAACAGTGGATAGGAGGGCTTAAAGGAATAAAATCCTGGCCTAAACGGCTAAACCAAGCTGTCCCTAACCATGTGCTTGTGGCGTGAAGGTGTCAAGTGAAAACTTGAGACTGAGCGGTTAAAGTCAAGGTCCAAAGCAAAAAAAAAGAGTGTGCTTAAGAACCCTGGACACCTCTAATTGGGGACTTTAGCAAAGCTAAGTCACTATCTGAAAAGGTTCACCCAGTTATGTGTCTGTGGCATTTATGTATCCGGTGGTAATACTGGAAAACAAAGTGCTTAGGGCCACGGCCAAGACTCATAAAGTAGATGTGTTCAAGAATCAACATACTGAACTAGGAGAATCAATAACACTATCTGAACTCTAAGTTCCTATAGATGCCAATCATTCTGAACTTCAATGGATAAAGTGAGATGGCAAAACTATTCAAGAGGCCAAAAGCTACAAGTCCCGCTCATCTGATTAGAGCTATGTTTCATTGATATTTTGGAATTTATAGTATATTCTCTTCTTTTTATCCTATTTGATTTTTAGTTGCTTGGGGACAAGCAACAATTTAAGTTTGATGTTGTGATGAGCGGATAATTTATACGCTTTTTGGCATTATTTTTACATAATTTTCAGTATAATTTAGTTAGTTTTTAGTATATTTTTATTAGTTTTTAATTAAAAATCACATTTCTGGACTTTACTATGAGTTTCTGTGTTTTTTTGTGAATTCAGGTATTTTTTGGCTGAAATTGAGGGACCTGAGCAAAAAACAGATTCAGAGGTTGAAGAAGGACTGCAGATGTTGTTGGATTCTGACCTCCCTGCACTCAAAGTTGCTTTTCTGGAGCTACAGAACTCCAAATAGTGCGCTTCTATTTGCGTTGGAAAGCAAAAATTCAGGGCTTTCCAGCAATATATAATAGTCCATACTTTGCCCGATTTTAGATGACGCAAATTGGCGTTGAACGCCAGTTCCATGTTGCAGTCTGGCGTTCAGCGCCAGAAACAAGTTGCAAAGTGGAGTTCAATGCCAGAAACACGTTACAAACTGGCGTTCAACTCCAAGAAAGACCTCTCCACGTGTAAACTTCAAGCTCATCCCAAGCACACACCAAGTGGGCCCCGTAAGTGGATTTCTGCATCATTTACTCATTTCTGTAAACCCTAGTAACTAGTTTAGTATAAATAGGACTTTTTACTATCTTTGTAGGAGATCTTGGATTAGTTTTATGCTATCTTAGACCTTTAGGGGGGGCTGGCCATTCGGCCATGGCTGAACCTTCATCACTTATGTATTTTCAACAGTAGAGTTTCTACACACCATAGATTAAGGTGTGGAGCTCTGCTGTTCCTCATGGATTAATACAAAGTACTACTGTTTTTCTATTCAATTCAACTTATTCTGCTTCTAAGATATTCATTTGCACTTCAACATTAATGTGATGATTGTGACACTCATCATCATTCCCTATGAACGTGTCCTGACAACCACTTTCGTTCTACCTTCGATTGAATGAGTATCTCTTGGATTTCTTAATCAGAATCTTCGTGGTATAAGTCAGAATCCATGGACAGCCATTCTTGAGATCCGAAAAGTCTAAACCTTGTCTGTGGGATTTCGAGTAGGATCCGGGAAGGGATGGTTGTGACAAACTTTAAACTTGCGAGTGCTGGGCATAGTGACAGATGCTAAAGGAGGGTAAATCCTAATCCAATATGATCGAGAACCTCCCGATGATTAGCCATGCAGTGACAGTGACCATTTTCACAGAGAGGATGGGAAGTATCCATTGACAACGGTGATGCTACACAAAGCTTGCCATAGAAAGGAGTAAGATTGATTGGATGAAGACAGCAGGAAAGCAGAGGTTCAGAGGAACGAAAGCATCTCTATACGCTTATCTGAAATTCTCACCAATGAATTACATAAGTACCACTATCCTATTTTATATTTTATTTATCTTTTACTTATCAATTCATAAAATCAGTTGAATCCGCCTGACTGAGATTTACAAGGTGACCATAGCTTGCTTCAAGCCGACAATCTCTGTGGGATCGACCCTTACTCACGTAAGGTTTATTACTTGGACGACCTAATGCACTTGCTGGTTAGTTGTACGAAGTTGTGAAACAAAATTAAGAATATGAACGTGCGTATGAAGTTTTTAGCACCGTTACCAAGGAAGTAAAGATCACGATTTCGAACACCACTGGGCGTGCCACTTGGACTCGAAGGCGTGGCACGCCAGTCTATCCAAGGCTTTAAAAAAGGCCTGGCCGTGCCACTTGGGCTCGAAGGCGTGGCACGCTAGGCTATCCAAGGCTTTAAAAAAGGCCTGGACATGCCACTTGGGCTCGAAGGCGTGGCACACCAGGCTATCCAAGGCTTTAAAGAACCCTGGGCGTGACACTTGGGCTCAAAGGCGTGGCACGCCAGGGTGGCCAATAAAGTGACGCATGCCACTTGAGGATTGGGCGTGGCACACCAAGTCAAATTCAGAGTGAGGCGTGGCACGCTACTGAAGCGCCAACCACACGCCAGCTATGAGATCACGTTTATTGAGTTTCTTTTTCATCTAAAATGTAATTTTACTTTCACTTTTGTATTTTTCTTTATTTGATAGTGCTAGGAGTAGTATAAAGACCCCTTGAAAGTACTGAAGAAGGGGTTGAGCAGTTGAGCTATTAGTTGAAGCATAGTTAGATTCATTTTTTCCATCTTTTACTTTTCTTGATCTATGAATAGCTAAATTCCCTCTCATTGAGAGAGGGAGCTCTGTTGTACATGATGGATTAATGATAGTGAATTTCTTCTTCTCTTCATCTTCTCTTTGATTTGCTAGAAGGAATTTCGTTCTTCATGCTAGTGTTTAATCACCTTGGAAAAGGGGTTGAATACAAAATGGGTTTCATGGGAACCTTGGAAAAGGAAACATGAAACCTTGCTAAAAATCCCTTCTCACACTTGAGTAGGATATGGGTTTAGGTGTTTGGTTATGGTGACATAAAATCCTCCCTCTACTTGGACCTATGATGATGTGTGGTATAATCAGGGACCAAGCATATCTCTCTTCATGAGCAATTAGACCAAGGAATTGGCTATTGATCAAGATCTGAGAGATTGAGTCACCAAGGGATTGGGGCTCAATCAATCATGATTGCCAAGAGGTCAATGAATTGCATGATTGAATAAGATATGAGCTAGAATTAATCCAAAGAGACAACATCTCCTGATCTCAATGAATCCCCTTACTCTTATCTTCCACTTTCTTTATAGCTTTCTTTACATTCTGCAATTCCCCATTCCCATTTACAATTAAGTCATTTAAGTTTCTGCTCTTTATTTTCTTGCCATTTTTAATTCTGCGATTTATTGCTTTCCTTTACTTTGAGTCATTTATATTTCTACACATTTACAATTCTGTAATCACAATCTATCAATTAATTAAAATTACTCAAATCTATCAATCTCTGTGGATACGATCCCACTCCACTGTGGGTTATTACTTGACGATAATTTTGGTGCGTTTGCCAAAAGAACGGATTCACAAATTTTATAATGGGGAGTGAATTCGGCTCATCAAGTTTTATGGCGCCGTTGTCAGAGATTAATTGTGATTAACAAACTACCGGTTGGTTGATTACCTAGATTAAATATTTTTTATTTTTGTCATTTAATTTCATTTAATTTTCTCTTGCTACTAAGGTGTTTGTGTTATTGCCTCACTAAGAATCCTTCATCGGTGACAATGGGGATTCCAATTTCTTTTGGTGATTAATGTTTGAGACAGAGCATTTTGCAAGTAAAAATGGAGTTTACCTCATCTTTTAATCAATCATGTCATATGGGAAATTGTCCACCACCACAAAATAATTTTAGTCATTATTCTAATGGTGGCTGGGAATATCACCAAGGAATGATAGAGTATGAGCAATCAAATAAAATGGAAAATACCTCCCAAAGCCACAAAATAGTTCAATTTGTTATGATAGCTACCGAAATTTTGGCTGGGATTTTAATGCTGCATACCCCATTCATCAAGGACTGTCATCCCGTAATTCTCCAACCTATGTGATGAAACCCAATTTTGTGGTTTATCTTGATCTTAATTTGGGGGATTTTATCACCTTTTCCCACATTTATTCAATGAAATAGCATGGTTTTGCAATTCTCCCTTGATTTGTGCTTAAATGTGAAAACATGTCTTTTAGGCCCTAAAATTGGTGATTTTAATTCACTTAAATTCCATTCGATGCCTTGATATATTTGTTGAGTAATTTCAGATTCATAAGGCAAGTATTGAATGGAAGAAGTGAGGAGAAAAGCATGCAAAGTGGGAGAACTCATGAAGAAATGAAGGAACCGTAAAGCAGTCAAGCCTGACCTCTTCGCACTCAATCAACCATAGCTTGAGCTACAGAGGTCCAAATGAGGCGGTTCCAGTTGCGTTGGAAAGCTAACATCCGGAGCTTCAAAATGATATAAAATTTGCCATATGTTGTTTCGCGTATAGGGGCGCGCACGTGCCATGTACACGTGCGCGCTGATGCTGCTCGTGGCCAACTAAAGTGAAATCGCCCCCAGCGATTTCTGAAGCACTTTGGGCCCAACCCAACTCATTTCTAATGCTATTTCATGCATAATTCAAGCTTGGGCAAGGGGGGAGCAATTTTTTGGTAGTATAGCATCATGTAGGTTAGTTTCTAGAGAGAGAAGCTCCCTCTTCTCTCTAGAATTAGGTTAGGTTAATCCATCTTAGATCTAGGCTTAATTCCATGATCTCATCTTATTTCCTTTACAAATTCTTGTTCTACTACTCTATTATTCTTAGTTCTCTTGTTAATTTTACTTTTATGTCTCTTTTATGTTTATGAATGCTCATGTTGGATTTTTTTCACTTTTAATGAAATTGAATGTTTGATGTCCTTTTGTTGATGATTTGAATTGTTGATTTACTTTTGTTGCAATTGGTAGTTGGTAGATTTATTATTGTTGCACATTTATTATGCTTTCCATTTGTACCCACCAAATGTTTGAAGAAATTCTTGGTTGGGATTTAGAGTAGACTTTGAGCATTCTTAGTTTGGAAAGAGTAATTGGGCAATCTTGAGTCATTAATACCCAATTTACATTGGTGATCTAGAGTTGTTAGTTAATATCATTTTCAATGACGCTAATCTTTCGCTAATTCAATTAGTGAGTTGATTAGGACTTTTGATTTGAGATTAACTAGTCTTGTTTGACTTTCTCTCATGGAAGATAACCTATATCTTCTTCCAATGTTGGAGATGACGAAATAAGATAAATTCTTGTTAATTATTGTTATTAATGACTAGGATAGAAAGCCTATATTCTCAATTCCTTGCCATGAATGTCTCTCCTTATTAATTGCTTTCTTTAATTGCCCTTTTTACTTTTCTTGTCATTTATTATTTCTTGCCAAAATACAAAATCAAAACCCCTTACCCCTTCATAGCCAATAATTAAACACTTCATTACAATTCCTTATGAGACGACCCAGAGTTCAAATACTTCGGTTAATTCTTATTTGGGATTTATTCTGTGACAACCAAAATTTTTTATTCGGAGGATTGTTTGTTGGTATAGAACTATACTTGCAACGAGAATCCATTCATTTGAGGAAATTCTATACAACGACAAATTTGCTTAAATCAAAATGTCGCCGTTGTCGGGGAGTTACAATGGTATTACATTATTGGCTATTGTGAATATGTGAATATGTTTGTCTTTTGCTTATTTGTTAGTTTTTGTTAGACTTAGGACTTGTTATCTATTTTTGTAGCTTTTATTTTTATTTGCTATTATGAATTCTCAACCTCACTTTGGCTATGAGTTTGGCTCAAATTATGTTGTAGGAAATGGGAGCTACAATGAGGATGTGCATCAAGGATGGAACAATCAAGGATGGTAAGAGCCTCAAGGGATTGATCAACCTTATTGGCAACAACAACCTCCGAATTCTTATGGGTATAAATGCAATCCTAATGCATACAAATCTAATAGATGTGGTGATCCTTATTGTGATTGTCAACAACCACCACCACATGCCTATGAACCACCCCCTCAACATGACTTTGGACCACCTTACTCACAAGCCCCCTACCACCAAACACCTCATTATGACCCTAATTCTTATCCACCATACCAACCACCTTATGAACCATATGAACCACACATGGAACCACCACAATTCCAACACAACTACTCTCAAGAACCACCTCAATATACACCAACTCTATACCCTTACCAAAATGAACCACTTTACAACTATGAGGGAGTGAGTTTAGAGCTTCAAGGTGAGGAAAAGGAGTTGAAGCAAGGAGTGCAACAAGAGGAGGAAGTTAAGATAATTGAGCCGGAAGAAGTGGTTGAAGCCTTTGAAGAGGTTGACCAAGAGATGGATTCAATCATTGAAGAATTCTTATGTACAATTGAATCCTCTCCAATTGGGTTTGACATGGAGATCAAAGAAGAAGATGCACAACCTCTCATGCCTTTGGTGAGCAATGAAGAAGAAATTAAAGTGGAGGCAAGCCACCAAGAGGAAGAGGTTGAAGTTGAGGAAAGTTATAAGGAGGTGGAAGATGCAAAGGAAGAGCACAAGGGCGTAGATCTCGCATTGGCTAAGTGTGGGGAGGTCTCCCTTCCTAAGTCACCATCCTACACAACATTCAAGTGGGTAAAATTCTTATGTCTAATCTTTACTTCCCCACTTGAATATGGTTTGATTGAAAATGATGGCCAACCTAGAGCTCTTTGTGGAGTTAAGAGTAATAGTGAGTTGTGTAGTGGTTGGAAACATCACTCTAAGTTCATAATGGCTGTATGCTCGAAGTTAAATGGCAATGGTTGGTGTAGAACCAAATTGTATGGGTCTAGGAGAATATTTGGAGGTCTAATTGAGAATTCACAAGCCTTGCAGCCCAATTGAAATCATGATGATCAATATGAAGATGGGTGTCAAAACAAAGGGTGGGATCCCGGATCGCACAAGGAGAATCAAATTTGGGAGCTCATGGTTTGTGAAGGACTCCATCAAAGCTTGAAGATATTAAAATTGAAGAATGGAGCTTATTGGAGACTCAAGCATTGGTGGATGTTCAAGGATAGTGATAAACCACTATTTTATGGTTTATCTTGTTCTCAATTGAGTGGTTTTTATCTACTCTTTACCCACTTATTCATACTATTTGCATGGTTTTACATTTGCCTTCCTAATTATGTGCTTTGATTGAAAACATGCTTCTTTGATCTTATATTTGCTTATTATTAATCCTCTCTTATCACCATTAGATGCCTTGATATGTGTGTTAAGTGATTTCAGAGATTACAGGGCAGGAATGGTTTAGAGGATGGAAAGGAAGCATGCAAAAGTGGAAGGAATAGAAGAAGTTGGAGAAATTGCTAAGCTGTCCAGCCTGACCTCTTCGCACTCAAATGGCTATAACTTTAGCTACAGAGGTCCAAACGACGCAGTTTCAATTGCGTTGGAAAGCTAACGTCTGGGGCTTCGATTTGATATATAATATGCTATAGTTCCCCTGACGCTAGGCGACGCGACCGCGTGATCCATGCGGCCGCATCGCAGTGACGGAAATCAGCGTGTTTGAATTCTTCTCCAGCGATTTCTGGGCTGTTTTCGACCCAGTTCTCGGCCCAGAAAACACAGATTAGAGGCTATAAAGTTGGGGAATGCACTCATTCATAAGGAGGCTCTCATATTTACAATTTTAGGGGTAGATGTAGTTTTTAGAGAGAGAGGTTCTCTCCTCTCTCTTAGGATTAGGATTTAGGATTTCTCTTAGTTTTAGGAGTGACTCTCAATCCCAGGTTCTTTATTGTTATTTATTTTCTCAATTTAATTTTTGAACATCTATGCCAGATTTAATTTCTTTTGATTAATGCAATTCAAGGTATTTTCAGATTTAAGATTGCTTTGCTTATATTGATGCTTTTAATTTAATTTAGATATTTTTCTCCCTTTTGGCTTTGGTCAAGTGATTGGTAGTACTTGAGTTATCTAGTACTTGAGTTATCAAACTCAGCAAGTGATTGAAATTGGCAGATTTTGCTTTAGCTAGGATTGCTCTAACACTAGTCTCTCCACAGGAGTTGACTAGGACTTGAGAATCAAGCTAATCAGTCCACTTAACCTACCTTTGTTTAATAAAGGCTGACCAACTGGGATTAAAACCCATTCTCTTCACACTTGATAAGGATAACTAGGATAGGAATTCCAATTCTTATACCTTGCCAAGATATTTTATTATTATTATTTTATTTTACTTGTCATATAACATATTCCCTCCTTACTTCCAAAACCCCAATTTACAAACTTATAACCAATAATAAGAACATACCTCCCTGCAATTCCTTGAGAAGACGACCCGAGGTTTGAATACTCGGTTATCAATTTCAAAGGGGTTTGTTACTTGTGACAACCAAAACGTTTGTACGAAGGGATTTTTGTCGGTTTAGAGACTATATCTACAACGTGACTGTTTTTATGACATTCTTTACTGGCAAAAATTCCAACGTCAAAATGGCGTCGTTGCCGGGGAATTACAAACGTGTGCCTTATTATTGGTTATTGTAAATATTTTATTTTTGCTTGTTTTTATTTTTGTTTCTATTTTTGCTTTTTTCTTAAGTTAAGAGGTTATTGGGTTTTATTTTAAAATTTTTATTTTATCTTATCTTATTTCAAAAATCAAATTTCAATTTTCAAAAAAATTCAAATTTCGAAAATTTAAAATTCAAAATTTCAAAATTTAATTTTCAAATTCAAAATTTAAATAACCTTTTAATTTAAATTTATTTTTATTCTTATTTTTATTTTTTTATTAGCTACTATAAATTCTCAACCCTCTCGCTTCAAGTTTGATTCCAATGTTGTTGTTAGGAATGGAAACTATAATGAGAACAGGCATCAAGGTTGGAAGAATCAAAGATGGGAGGAGCCACAAGGATTTAATCAACCCTCATGGCAACAACCACCTCCAATGGACTATCAACAACCATTCTGTGATGCATATCAAGGCAATGGCTTTGGTGAGCACTCTTTTGATTATCAACAACCACCACCATATGCCTACGAACCCTCTCCTCAACATAACTTTGGACCACCAAACTCACAAGCCCCTTTCCGCCATTCACCTCCATATGACCCTAACCCTCAACCACCATACCAACCACCTTATGAGCCATATGAACCATATAAAGAACCACCCCAATTCCAATCCACTAACTCCCAACCACCACTACTTCTCTATGTGTCCTGTCCAAATCCGGCAACCCGAGAAGCAGAGGTTCGCCTAAAAGAAACAGTGGGTAGATTTCAAGCAACCATTCATCAATTGGGGCAAGCAATAATGAGTCAATTAGCTTCCGACGTTTGGACACTCAAGGAACCCCCATGGCTTCATGTGGGCAATCTAATGAAGAACGTAGTATGAAGGAGATACTAGAAACTCCAGTGAAAAATACGGAGCATGACTTTGTACTGGAACAAGTAGAGGAAGCCGGAATTATGGAAGAAGAAGAAGTGGTTGAAGACTTAGGAGATGCAGAACCTCCATGGGAAAGTCCAGTCATAGAACCCCCTTCCAAGACGTTTGAAATTGATGCTAAGGAGGGTGTACAACCTCCAAGGCATATCACGGTTAAAGACTTGGAAGAGGTTGTTCAAGAGATGGAGATTCAAGAAGAAGAAGCACAACCTCCCATGCCCTTGGAAAGCAATGAAGAGAAGATTGAATTAGAAGAAAGCTACCAAGAGGAAGAGGTTGAAATTGAAGAAGCTTGCAAAGAGGTGGTAATTATCAGAAAAGAGCACAAGGGAGTGGAGCTTGCAATTTCATTAAAAATACCTCCCCCTAAGTTGCCATCATCCTTCACAACATTCAAGTGGGTAAAATTCATATCCC
>NC_029792.2:56040886-56061834 GCF_000816755.2 Arachis ipaensis | reverse complement strand
TCAAGAGATGGAGATTCAAGAAGAAGAAGCACAACCTCCTATGCCCTTGGAAAGCAATGAAGAGAAGATTGAATTAGAAGAAAGCTACCAAGAGGAAGAGGTTGAAATTGAAGAAGCTTGCAAAGAGGTGGTAATTATCAGAAAAGAGCACAAGGGAGTGGAGCTTGCAATTTCATTAAAAATGCCTCCCCCTAAGTTTCCATCATCCTTCACAACATTCAAGTGGGTAAAATTCATATCCCTTAGCTTTCTAATTCCACTTGAATATGAGCTACTGGAGACGGATGGTCAACTTAGGGCTCTTTGTGACATTAAGAGTAAGAGAAAGATGGCCAGTGGTAAGAATTGTCCTGCAAGGTTCATCATGGTTGGAAGCTTTAAGTTTAAACGCAAAGGTTGGTATAAAGCTCAACTGAATAGATCTAGGAAGCTGTTTGGTCGCTACAGTGAGAATTCAGATCACCTTTCACCCGGCTGGAAAAATGCAGATCGAGACAAGAACGGGTGTAAAAGTAAAGTTTGGGATCCTGGAATCTGTTCTGGCATTTGTCACTGCGGGAGCCTAAGAATCTATTTGAAGCTTTTTAAGGACTTTACATGCTTAGTTTGGGATCCCGGAGGACACTGGAATCACAAACATTGGTGGAGATTCCTGGATGAATACAAGCATAAGCCACCATAACAGGGAGCTCACCAAATGTCCAACTTAAGGACTCTAACTAAAAGTGCTTGGTGGGAGACAACCCACCATGGTATGATCATTCTTTTTTATTTTTATTTAGTTTTATTTGTTTTTGAGTTTTATTTTATTTTATTATATTGAACCTGGAGTTTTGCATCACATTCATATTAACCCTGCATTCTCCATCTTTTCAGATTAAAAAAAAAAAAAAAGCGAGCACGCGATGCGACCGCATCAGCGACGTGCCCGCGTTGCCAGGAGATGGCAGACAATATTAATATGAACAGAGAGTTTCGCAGGAGCAGCGCTGGAGGCGTGCCAATGGCACAAATCACCCCACGCGACCGCGTCATATGGGAATAATGGCCTCCTACGCGACCGCGTCACCCACGCGATCGCATGCCCCACGCGACCGCGTCACCCTGGATTTTGGCAATACTAAGTTTTGAACAGAGAGTTGTGCGACCGCGAGGCTACACTCGCGCCACTAGCACAAATCGAGTGACGGGATCGCATGCCCCACGCGTCCGGGTCACCCAACCTTATCGCGCACCACGCGACCGCGTCACCCACGCGACCACGTCGCCAGCGTCGCACAACCTATCCAGATTAGTGCCAATTTTCTTCTCTTTTCTTCTCCGAATCCTTATTCGTCTTATCTTTTCTTATTTCTTTCTTCTTCCTTTCCTATTTTCTCTCACTTCTATTCTATTTTATTTAAATTATTTGCATACTTTCATTCATTGCATATTTTTATTTTTCTAAAATTATTATTGGTGTTCAAATATTCTTATTCAACTGTTACATCTTTTCTGGTATTTTCTTGATGCTTAGTGACTTGTTTAATTCTGATTGAGTAATATTATTTAAATCAATGCCAATCTTTTATATTTGTATTACTTTTGCATTGACATGAATTTATATTATCTCTCCTTCTCCATTCTCTTCTCCATTGTTGCAAATTTTTGCACCACTGGTATGCCATGTGCTTCTATTGTTTTCTCACTTGCATGTTGTAGCTACCATGTAATTGAGACCCTTATTATTTGGCATCAACCAACCCATGTTTTATTTATTTTCCTATCTTTATTTCTGGGTTACTCTTCTTCTTTTTTTCTTTTAGGATGGCCACCCGGAAGGGAAGCGGAAGACATTTTACATGGGGAGACAGACAAATCCATCTGCACAATCCTTAGAGAAAAGCAACAGTTGAAACAACCCATCCACCTGCAAATCTCAGCATGCACCGAGGCTGGTGAAATCTTTAAGTGTGGGGAGGTCGATACCGATCTCCATGGGTTAGTTATTTCCTATTTCAACACCAATGTTAATTTGTTCATTGTTGCATCTGCATATTTGATTGCATGTTTATTTGATTTTGTGCATTTACTTACTACTTGGTTAAAGTAATAAAATTCTTTTTAGGACCCTATTTTTGAAAAATTTTACTAATTTAAAATGAAAATTTTTGTGTTAAACTTGTTTGAAGTTGTATTTGGAACATGGTTTTTGAGCCAAAGAACACACAACCTGTGAGACTTTGAGCTTATTTACATGGTTACATTATTTAACCATAAATTTTTATTCTTGTGTGTTTCCTTCCCTATGATTGTAATCTATATTTTGTTCCAATCTATATGTCCATTATTTAGTGTATTTACATGCTTGCATATGATTGAGGCCATTGTTTGATTCTACCTCACTTATCCCAAAAAATTAGCCTACCTTTTAAATCACCCTTGTCAGCCACTTTGAACCTTTTAATCCCTATTTATTCTATATTTTACCACATAACTGGCCTTAAGCGGAAAATAAATTAATCATCCCAATTGAATCTTTGGTTAGCTTAAGATAGTGTGTTAATTAAGTATGGAGAAACTGTGGGAACATCGGTTAATAAAGGAAAAGTATAATGTTTCTAATTTATTTGAATATCAGGAATTTGGGAACCTACTCATGAAAAACCAAAATAGAAAAATAATAGAAAATCCATGTGCATTAATAAGTTATGTTTGTTTCTCTACAAAAAAAAAAGAGAAAAAAGAGAAAAATCCAAAAATACTCAATAAATAAGTAAATAAGGGGACAAAATTACCCCAATATTAAGTTTAATAAAAGATCAATGCACATGTGATAAAAATTAAAGAAAAATTTGGTACATGAGTATGGGAATTATACAAAAGTGAGAATTATGGGTAGCTAGGTATGAATTTTGTCAGTTGGTTAGGATGTCTCCTCTTCTGCTGTTTTCATCAGTTGCAATGATCCTCCAGCTGAGTGGTCAAGTGATTCTTGAGCCTTTAGAGTGAGTCCTTCATAGAAGTTCTGTAGCTTGTCCCACTCAGTGAACATTAAGTCAAAATTAGAGAAAAATAAAGAAAAAGTGCTTGATCTAGATCACCACCTCACTTAATCATTGTCGATCTAATCAATCCTCGGCAACAGCGCCAAAAACTTGATGAGTATTTTGGTGAAAAATAAATTTCCCCCAAAACATACAAATCTAACCGGCAAGTGTACCGGGTCGTATCAAGTAATAAAAACTCACGGGAGTGAGGTCGATCCCACAGGGATTGAAGGATTGAGCAATTTTAGCTTAGTGGTTAATTTAGTCAAGCGAATCAAGATTTAGTTGAGTATTTTGTGGTTTGCAGAAATTAAATTGCATGGAATTAAAGAGAGCAGGGAATTAAATTGCTGAATCTTAAAGAACAAGAAATTAAATGGCAGAAACTTAAAGTGCAAGAAATGTAAATTGCGGAAACTTAAAGTGCAAGAAATGTAAATGGCTCGAAATGTAAAGGGGATTAGGAGTTGGATTTGCAGAAATTAAACAAAGGAAAGTAACTTGCATCAATCAAAAGAGTAAAAGAAGGTTTGGATTGAATCGGATCTTGAAGCAGTAAAGTAAATGAACATTAAAAGCAAGAAACAAAATGTAAATTAGGAATTCAGATCTCAGGGCCCAGAGACTAGAAAACCAAGTCTAGATCTCAATGCCTTCCTAGATCCAACAAGAACAAGTGCAAGGGAATTGTAAATTGCAAGGAAAGTAGATGAGAAGCAAGTAACAGAAACGGAAATTCAATTGCAGTAAATAAACAGAGAGATCCAAGGATGAGATTGAAACAGAATTTCTTCAATTCTCTAACCCAAGATCCAAGACAATGGTAATTGAAATTGAAAGCAATAAAACTGAGAGGAAGAGAAGTGAATTCTCCTTCCCCAAGACAAAGAAATTAAAGATCACTCAATGTCCAAAGCTCTCCGGAAACTATTATGAAAATTCAAAGGGAAAGCTCTCCCGAAGAACTTGAATTCTATCCTATTTATACACTTTCTTCCAATGATCTTCAAGCCTTGAGTTGGGCCTTTGCTCTTGGTGGAATTGGGTTGAAAGAGGCCTTGGTTGATTGCTCTTGGATTTTGAAGAGGAACCAAAACGAACCAATTGAACCGGGTTTGAGTTTTGCAAAAGTTGGACCAAAAGTTTGAGCAAAAGTTAGGGGTCTAACTTTTGCTCCAACTTTTCATATCAGCCACCATAACTTGCTGCTATCCACGTTGGAACAAAAGTTAGGGGTCTAACTTTTGCTCCAACGTTGGCCTCCCTTATGCACATTTATGGCGCCAACTTTGTCCTCTTGTCATGTTGGCAATTTTATGCCCAATATAGACTATCATATATGGTTGGAAAGCTCTAAATTTCAGCTTTCAAAACCACTTAGAATCACCTCAATTGGACATCTACAACTCAAGTTATGATCATTTGAAGAAGGCATGGTCGCTGGCTTTGGTGTGCAGCGTTTGAGGTAACGTTTGCCTCAAACGTTGGCGAAAACGCCAGTTCTGGAGGCTCAAACGTATTGTCCACCCCATACTATTATACGTTGTTGGAAAGCCCTGGATGTCTACTTTCCATTGCCATTGGAAGCGCATCAATTGGAGCTCTACAGCTCGAGTTATACTCCGTTGAAGGTGCAGAGGTCAGTTGGCCTCACTGCAGGTTGCCACCATGTTCGTTTATGCACATTGCGGGGCAGTTTTCTCCCTCAATTTTAGTGTCCACCATGCAGTGCCATATATGCTTGGAAAGCTCTTGATTCCTATTTTCCAATGCTTCTTGAATCACCTCATTTGGAGCTCTGTAGCTCAAGTTATTCTTGTTGGAAGTATACCCCTTGCACACTCATGGCGCCAATGTTAGCCCAAAAGTTAGGGGCTAACGTTGGCGCAAACTTTTGCTCTCCCTTTGTGATTTTCATGTGCCAACGTTAGCCACCAAGCAATCTAGCTAATTGGCTTTCTTGTAGCTCAAGAAAGTGCATAATTCTAATGAAAACAAAAGAAAAAGACTAGTTAAAATAGGCTAAGATGACTTGTCATCAACGCCTCACGTCATTGGGAAGATTCAGCTTCTTCTCAATGTTCAAGTTTTTTTTTGTATAACAGGAGAAGCGTATCTCGCAGTAGAAGTTGGGGAATTTGATTCAATCAGTGGATGGAAGTGACTGATTTTCTATGTCTTCATCATTCAGCGGATTCTTGGCATAATTAGCATATAGTGAGGGGGTAAAGGTCTTGGAGCGTTTCCTCTTTTTGGAAGTGGTGGCTATAACTTTTCCTTTATCCGACATCCTGAAAAACAGAGATAATACAATATAAGCAGATAGCCAATGAAACATAAAGCACTCAAAGCAAAGCAAAATCATGAAGCAAAAGAAGAAATGAAATTTCTTAGAATGCAAGCAAACAGAATTCAGAATTTAAACCAAACTTCAAACCAAGAATTCAAACCATATTTTGCACATTGCTTGTTTACTGAGCTTAGAAAGCACCATATCTAAAAGAATGATATAAAGAGTTAAGTTGAAAACCAAAAGAAGTCAGCTGGTTAAGTAGGTTAAAGTTAGAAATCAGTTTGAAAATTAGTGATATGGCAATTACAGGGATGTAAGCATGTTCATAATCATGAATTGCAACAAGTCATTGATGATGAAATATGATGTAGCTAGAAAGCAGTTAATGTGAAACAAACCATCAATCAATGCAAGGATCAGTAGCAATGTTAGTGAAATTAAAATCTTGAGAGACAAGTAAATCAAGCACATTTAACACCAATTCTAACAATGCACACAAGTCACAAGCTCAAATGTTAATTGGAAATCTCATGGTCTATGTAACTCACTGAGACAACATATGAACACAATGAACTAATTGGTCACATAGATGGGAACGTTCGAACTTGTGTGTCCATGCAAAAGAGGCAAAAATTTTTAAGGAAATCACAAGTGATGGTCGATTAGAGAGTTTATTCAAACCATTTAATGCCTATATGCAAGCCATCATGCATAACAAGCAAAGAGTTTAAGCAAGACCAAAACTTGTTCCTAAGGATTTTCCAAAACCATTTAAGCAACAAAACTCTAATTGAACAGAATTCATCAACTAGGGGTTGCTACATTCATCAAACAAGATCAACACAAAAACTATGGTTAAGAAAAATCCAGCAGCATTTCAGCAGCAAATTGGCCACTTTCCAAATTCAAACAGTCAAATCAGATTTCATATGAATTCATTAACAATTAGAAGCACAAAATCACACATATACAAGTTCATATGAATATAACAGATAGCCAATAGTTCAGCACAAGGCAATGCAGGTAACACAGAGAACAAGGGTAGTTGCTTCAATCAACACTCCCTTCACCAATCCATCTCAAGCAAGCAGCATTAACTCATTACATGAACACAAAATAATGCAGCAAAACAGAGCAATTTCACACAGCAACAGAAATTCAAACAATGCCTAAATCCACTATTCAGCCCAGATTCGCTAACCACCTAAATCAAACTAAACTAACTAACTAAGCTAATTCTAACTAAATTAATGGAATTACAGTAAGCAGTAAAAAGAATGCAGAACAGGGGAAGCAAGAACCTGGGCTACAGAGACTGAATGGGGGAATTGGATGGAAGGCGAAGTAGAGGGGTGGGTTGATGTGGCTGTGGAGCTCGCGCCGGCGACAATGGCGGTCGCGGTGGTGCTTGGGGTGGCGCGAAGGCTTGCTGTGGAAGAGAGAGCATAAACAGGGGGGGTAGAGTGGAGTGAGAGAGCGAGAAAGCGAGGAAGATGGGTGAGGGTGCGCACGGTGATGGCAACGGCGGTGTTCCAGAGGGCTCGCTGGAGTGCTGGTGGTTGCAGGGGTAACGGTTAGCAATGGAGGGAAATGGAACGTTGGGGGTGAAAGGGACGAAGGGGTAGTGCGCAAATGCGCTAGGGCTTCGCGTCTCTGGTTAAATGGGGTTTTTGAATCCGCGCGAGCATCGTCAGCGTGGGTGATCGGAAATAGGGAGGTGACGCGTCTCTGGTACAGTGCGCGTCCGCGCGGGTATGCTGGGCCAGAGGCACAAAGGAGGCCCAAAGTTGGCACAACTCTCGGGTCCTTTGGCCTGGGTGATGTGAAAAGGCATCAACGCGCGCGCACCTTGCGCGTTTGCGTGGATGGTATGAGCCTATGGAATAAGCGCGGAGGCGCGAAGTACGCTAACGCATATATAAAGAAATAGGGAGTGGCGCGGACGCGTACAGCGTGCGTCCGCGTGGGTTGAGATACAGAGTTGGCCCAAAAGTGGCACAACTCTCTGGTCTTTGGCCCAGATAGCCGAAATGGGCAGCCTGCGCGCACGCGCGCCTTGCGCTTGCGCGTAGGTTGGCTTCTTTTTTTTTTTTTTAAAGAGCATCAAAGGACTTCCAAAATTTCCATTCTTCTTCAAGACTCTAAACTAGCTAAGATGTAATATTCAGTACATTTTGAAACATATGGGATCTTTCAAACAACTTGAGAAAACTTGCAGTTCAAGCAAAAACTCAATTCAAAGATTCATCCCCTATCCGAGCATAGAATGCATAGACAACTTAGCAAGCAAAGAAAAATATGCCCAGAAATAGAGAAACTCTGTACAATGGAACTCAATTCATTCATTCATTATATTTACAAGAGAATGGAAAGAGTTTACCATGGTGGGGTGTCTCCCACCAAGCACTTTTAGTTTAAGTCCTTAAGTTGGACTTTGGTAGGCTTCTTGTCAAGGCGGCTTATGCTTGTATCCATCCTTGAACCTCCAAAATTGCTTGTCCTTCAATCGGTTGTCAGACGTTCCAACCTTCTTCATTAAGCTTTGGTGAGGTTCTTTCCAAGACGTGAGCTCCCAAAATTGACTATCATAGGATAATCCAGGATCCCATATCTTGTCCTCGCATCCATCTTCCAGTTGATTGCCTTGACTTTGTCCGGGCGACGAGAAAATAGAATTCTCATGGAAGCACCAATCCATGCTCTCCATTTTCGAGCTTCCCACCATAATGAACCTAGATTTAGATCGCCAACCACTAAACATCCTCCTTTTTCGCTTAATTCCACAAAGTGCCCTGAGTTGGCCATCCGTTTCAAGCAAACCGTACTCGATTGGGGTAATAAAGATGAGAGTTAGAAGTTTTACCCACTCAAGTGGAGGATTGGATGACGAACTAGGTGGAGGAGTTCCCAAAGATCTTGATAAAGCATGTTCTACTCCCGTCCATCCTTTTCTAGAGGTTTTCACCACTTGGCAAGGTTCTTCAAGTTCCTCCTCATGCCAAGCTTTCTTAAGTTCACATCCTTCTTCACCGATTTCTTCTATTTCTTTCCCATCACTCTCATCATAGATAGGAGGCAAAGTAAAATCTACCTAATCATCAAATCTAGACATTTTGGAGAAGGACTCTTCAAACTCAGATGGATCGTATGTTGATTCCGAATCATCATAAATAGGAGCGCTTGTTGCTTGGAGTACTTCTCCCAGTTCTTCATCTTCAGTAGGCCTTGGAGGGTTCAAGTCTTCCTCATCCTTGCTTTCTAATCCACTGGGGAAGGGTTCAACAAGATCGTCAAGGGGGTTGATCAACATGGGCAAAAAATCACAAGTGATGGAACCCACTTCTTGATCAATTTCCTTCAACTCTCTGTTTACTTCTGCAACATTACTCTTTTCTTCAACATTCCTTCCAAACTCCTTGGAAGAGGGTTCTTCAATTCGGTATTCCTTTATGTGATCAACGTATCCTAAACATCCATCCACTACTTCCTTCTGTGCACTAATATCTATCTTCTCCTCTTGTTGTCCTTCTTGCCTCGATTCTCCTTCCTCACCATGGAGGTTCAAGTTCACATCCTCACAGATCTCCTTGATTGTCTCTCCACATTCAACAATGGGGGTACTCAAGGTGCATGAACTTAGGTGAGATGTTAAGTTATTCACGGTCTCTACCATGCTAGCTATCTTTACTCTTAGCTCCTTAAACTTAGTTTTATCCTCCTCTTGTCGCCTTAGGATGCGAGATTCAAGGTCTCTCAGTTCTGATATGAAGGCTTCATCGGGAGGCGGTGGTGTTAGAAGAGAGAGTTCATCAGTTAAGGAAAGATTATTGTAATCGGAAGGTGGTTCATGTTGGTGGAGTTCTTGAGGTGGTGTATGTGGAATTTGTGGTTCTTGGGAATATTGGTATTGGGATGGTGGTTATTCTATATATGATTCGAACGGTGGTTGATATGGTATGTATGAATTATGGTCATGTAGAGTGGAATATTGGTGTGAGGCTTGTGAGTATGATGTGTAGCTATATTGAGGAATGGAGTCACATGCATATGATGATTGTGGTTGACAACCACAATAAAGGTCATCACACACATTGGACTGGTATACATTAAGATCAGAATTATACCCATTGGAGTTCGTAGGAGGTTGTTGCCATGAAGGTTGTTCATAAGCTTGAAGTTCCTCCCATCCTTGATTTCCAAATCCTTGATGCATATCCTCATTGGAACTTCCATTTCCTACAACATATTTTGAACTACGCTCATAGCCAAAAGGATGAGAATCCATAATGAAATAGAAAATAAAGACAAAAGGTAATAAGAAATAAAGAAGATAAAACCCTAACTAATAAAAACTGGCAAACAAACCAAAGTTCAAGCTATTCACAATATGTACAATAACGAATAACATAGCACCATTGGTTCCCCGGCAACGGCGCCATTTTGATGGACGGGCTTTTCTTTGGTGGTATAGAATTTCCTCAATTGAATGAATTCTTGTTGTAAAGTATAGTTCTACACCATCAAACAATTCCCGCATCAAAAATTTAGGATGTCACATGTAACAAACCCCAAATCAAAATTAACCGGAGTATTTAGACTCCGGTCGTCTCCCTAGGACACAATGGAGTGCATGCGTATTGGTTATGATGGGGTAAAAAGGGGGTTTTTGTTTATGAGATGGCAAAAAAGTAAATTTAGCGAGTAAATAAAGAAAACAAAATAAAGAACTCTTGGCTAAGGCTTGGGTACTCGAAATCACCATCCTAGTTAACAAACCTATTATTGACAATTATGAGAGGCCAACCCATTAAGTCTACTTCTCGAAGTCTTAAGTACGTAATATTTACTCCTAGACCAGAAGTATGTCAAATAGGCCTAATCACATCCACCCATAAGTCCTAAACTACCTACTAATTAGCTTAGTAGTGGGTTCGCGTCAATGAGCTTCAAATTGATCACACAGGATTCTCAAATTACCAAATCCATTATGTCCAAAAATTCAGGATCACTCAAGTCCCTTGGCTTAGGCCAAGAGTTGATAAAACTACTCAAGAACCAAAGAGAACATTTCATCGAACACTTGGAGTGCAATAAAAATCAACATCATAAATTGCAAGGATATCAAAATCTATCACTATTAATCGCAAGAAAAGTGAGGTCACAACTCAATTCATCAAGTAAAGAAACATCAACATTAAATTGCATTAAATGTAAACAAATCCAACATGAGTCATCATTACAAAAGAGAGCAAAATAAGGAATTGACATAAAAACTAAGAGGGTCAAGATGTAGAAATGAGAAATTATCAAAGAAACAAGATGAGATCAAGTAATTAAACATGAAATTAAAATAATCTAACCTAATCCTAACCTAATTCTAGAGAGAATAGGGAGCTTCTCTCTCTAGAAAACTAACTAAAGGCTCATGTTGGCTAAAACTAATTGCTCCCCCCCTACTTGGACTTCAATTCTGCATGAAATACACTCAGAAATAAGTTGGATTTAGGCCTGGGTGATGACAAGTCATCTTAGCCTAGTTTCACTAGCCTTTTTCTTTGTTTTTATTAGGTTTTATACACTTTCTTGCATTCTAAGTAAGTAATTTGGAATGGAAATGCATGACTTCTTTGAATCAAACAACCACCATTTAATTGATGCTAAATCATGAGGTTTAGGCTAAATTTCATTGATTTTTTATGATTTATAAACCTTGTGAATTTGGTGATACTTTGATTGGTTGTTTTGATTAATTGTAGGTGAAGAAAAGAAGAAAAGAAGAAAGCGTGGCCTAAGAAGCGTGGCCCAAGGAAGAAAAAGTGTGGCCAAGGAAGGAAGAAATGTGGTGCAACAATGAAGGAAAACCATGAAGCTCACTCCAAGAGCACCATGCTCACCAAGGGAGCGCTACATTTTCTCTCAAGGAACCAAGGCACAATGCTCTGCTCACTTTATGAGCTGAGCACAATATGAGGCCAAGAAACAAGGAACGGAAAGACCAAGCTCAGCTCACCATGTGAGCATTATCGGGCATGCATCCAAATAAATTCAAGGAAATTGTTTGACAAGTGCATTCTCCAAGATTTGAACCCATGACCAAAGGGGGTTGGGGGAGCGCTAATCACAAGAGGAAATAAGCCAAAAATGGCCAAATGCATCATCCAGGATTCGAACTCAGCACCTAGAGGAAGCAAGGAGCAAGGCACCACAAGAAAACCAAGGAAAAGCTCCAGCGCATGCACTCATCAAGTTTCGAACCAAGGACCCCTCCTTGTGAGCACCAAGGCTCAGCTCACTTGGAGAGCTGAGCGCTACCCTTGGTGCATCTCACAAGCACTTTGACACGGGCCATGGGGAGTGGAGCGCGCATCTTGACACGGTCCAGGGAGGGCAGCGCGCAACAATATTTCACCAAGGCACCAATGCTCAGCTCACTTTGTGAGCTGAGCATTCCCCTGATGCTTCCCCCAACAATTGCACGCTACAAAGGGTCCTCACACTAAGCATCAATGCTCAGCTCCCCACTTGAGATGAGCATCCCCCTGGAAGCAAATTCTCCATGGGCTGAAAATTCAATTAAAACTCCAACTTAATTTATTTCTTCACCAAATTAAAAGCCCATCCAAATTCCAAAATCCAAAAATAGAAAGTGTATAAATAAGAGCTAGTTTGATGTAATTAGGACCCTTTTCGACCTCTAGACTTTACTTTGAATTTTCCTTTTAATTTTCATTTTCATTTTGAGCTTTTACTTTTTGAATTTAGATCTTAGAGAATTGGAAAGGAGAATTTTGTCTCTCTTCTTCCTTGTTCTTGCTTGAGCACTCTTTACTTTTCTTGCTTTGGATCTTGGGTGAAGAATTGAAGAACTTCTGTTTCAATCTCACCTTGAGATCTCTTGTTTACTTTCTCTGCATAATTGAATTTCCATTTCTGTTTACTTTACTGCTTCATCTTCTCTTTAATTCTGCAATTTACTTTTTTTTACTTCTTTTGCAATTGTTCTTGTTGGATCAAGGACGGATTTGAGATCTAGACTTGTTATCTAGTCTCTTCCACTCCTGAGATCTTCAACCTCTTTTACATTGCTGGAAATTAAGCACAAGTCATTTTCTGTTTACTTTTCAAAGTATTTTACTCTTCTGTTTGAGATCAACTTTAATCCAAATCATCTTCTACTCTTTTGTTTAATGCAATTTATTTGTTCTTGTTTAAATTCTGCAATCCCAATTCCCAATTCCTTTTATGATTCAAGCAAATTTACATTTCTTGCACTTTAGTTTCAGCCATTTACATTTCTTGCAATCTAAGTTTCTGTAATTTACTTTACTTATTCTTTAAGATTCAGCACTTTTACTTTCCTGTTCTTTAAAATTCTGCAATTCTCCCTTCTCCATTTACATTTAAGCAATTTAGTTTCTGCAAATTACAACTAACTCAACCAATACTTGATTCGCTTGACTAAATCAACCACTAAACTAAAATTGCTCAATCCTTCAATCCCTGTGGGATCGACCTCACTCATGTGAGTTATTATTACTTGATGCGACCCGGTATACTTGCCGGTGAGTTTTGTGTTGGATCGGTTTCCACACATCACTGGGCAACTCAGAAATTGCCCCCAGCGTTTTGCCTTCAAGTGGGCCACGTGAGGGTATCGGCGCGTGCGCGCCATGTGCGCGTGCACGTCGATGGCAAATTCTCAATCCGCGCGGACGCGACATGTACGCGTGCGCGTCCATAGGTGAAATCACTTCCGCGTGTGCCCGCCTGGTGCGCGTGCACGTCCTTTGTGTATTCCCAACCTTTGTTTCTCCATGCATTCTCCCTTTTTGGTATGTTTTTCTCCTCATTTCTTCCATCCAATATTTGCCTTATGGACCTGGAATCACTCATCAAACGCATCAAGGTATCGAATGGAATTAAAGTGAATTAAAATCACCAATTTAGGGCCTAAAAAGCATGTTTTTACACATAAGCAAAATTCAAGGGAGAATTACAAAACCATGCTATTTCATTGAATAAATGTGAGAAAAAGTGACAAAATCCCCCAAAATAAGCACAAGATAAATCACAAAATCGGAGTTTATCAGCATTCCAGCCGTGTATGAAATCATATCCTCTGTAAGCAATCCTTGCCTTACAGGTGCGGCATTCTAGCCGTGTATGAATTAATTTCTTCTGCAAGTGATCCCAGGTTATCAGTTGCAGGTACAACTCTCAATAGCTGTGTAACACTAGAAAACGTTCTGTGTTCGTACCACTATCTATCTGACTGCCTTCACGCAGCAGATCATTACATAATCATTCTCATTATCATCATTCATTACTATTCTCATTATTCATCATCACTTTCACATTCTTATGCAGTACCTCTTTCTTTCACTATTCAATCATACTGTATAAACTTTACATCTTTCACTCTTGCAATATCTTGGCTCAAGCCATTTTTCTTTGCCATTCGTTCATAAAAATCTCAATCATCAATTCAGTTCATAATCTCTGCTATGGCAATCTTGAGTCAAGCCAACTTTAAAACTATCTTTCATTTTAGTTCTCTATCAAAGACTCAAGAAAATCATTTATTTTTAAATTCATTAAACACTTTTCAAAACATAACCTTTCATTAGAAGTAATCAAATAAAACTCTTTCTTAAGTTTACTAACTTCACAAAGATTAAAAAAAAGTCATCTCTCTTACTATTCAAATTCAAATATTATTATTTCACCAAATTTCTAAAAAGATAATCCCTTATTTCAAACCCAAAACACAACTCTCTTATATTAAATCAAACTCAAAACATAAACATTTCCTTGATAAATCTATTTCATAATAATATAATTCTTTTTTTTCTCAATAAATAAAACTCCAAACATAGTTTATTTCTTTACTTAGTAAATTAAAATCAAACAATATAATTTTCCAAATCTTACTCTTTTAAAAGAACCTCAGATTTAATAAAATTTCGGCAGCACCTCCCCTAAAACTCAGACTTAGCCACCCTTACGGGTTCCCTCTTTCTCAACAAATCACCAGCCCTTTTCTCAATAATTTTCAAACAGACAATTTTCAATGAATTAGATATTCGCATTTCATAATAATTAGAAAATCAATCATACTCCACAATTTCTGCTAATCCATCAATCCAATCTCACCATTTCATATTTACTTTTCACTTATCATAAAATCCTTTCAAAATTAAACACAATCAACTAGTAATCCCAAAAAAAAATCAGCCTTTCATAATTCAAAGTCATTTACTTGTTAACAAAGTCACTGTTTTGGTTTAGAAGTCATATTTCAAGAGAATAATTCGGTAATCAAACTTCAATCTTTTAACAGTTCTCAAGTATAACTCTAATTAATCACGAATCAACATTAACAAGCATCAAAACCAATTCCAACCAGTCACAAGTCAATTTTACAGCCATTCCAACATATCATATTACTAAAATCAACAACAAACGCTTATTCTCAATAATCAAAATACAGCCACAACTCAAACCATCATCACAATAATCCCAAACCAAACACAAATTCAACTCAGTTCATCAATTATCAATACAACAACTTTTCAATAGTTAGCTAATCAAATTTCAATTTAACAAGTATTATCAAATGAATCACCATTCACAGCCACTTTTCAACCAATTCAGCAATATCACATATGTCAGAATTTTCAACAAATCCATCAAAATCAGAAAAACTAATATCAGTTACAGCATTAACCAAAATTAACCTTGTCAAATCAATTACTCACAATAACAAAAATCCAGTGACATTCTCAGCCATAACCTAAACTCAATAAACTAATTGAAACACCAGAATATCATCTCAATATCAGACTTAGTCTAAGTTTCACAACCTCAAACCAAGCTTATTCCTATCAATTAATCATATTTATGAATTATTTGCAATTACTCACTAAACCTCATTGGCATTCATAAGTTAAAACTGTTAATTTTTGAAATAAATCCCCTACCTCAATGTCGTATTAACAACGCAATTAAACCAAGCAGCAGCCTCGGTGACGTTTTTCCTATGAGTTCCCTTCTTCTGGCAACAACACAGCAGCTCGGGACCTATGTAGCAGCATCAGAATCATCAAGAGGGGCTCCAACATTGGTTCCCGGCGACTCCAATGGCACTGGCAATCTCCAAATAGAGCCGGCAGCTACCTCCAGTAACGGCGGCAGCAAGGTAATTTTACAATAATCTCTTTATACAATACAAACAGTTTCAGGGACAAGCTTCAAAGTAGAAACAAATTGGTAGGACAAGGAAGCAGAAACAGGGGGTAGAGCTTACCAAAACAGTAGTGGTTCTAATGGTGGTTTTCTGGGCAGCTCGAATGTTAGTTCCCTGTGGCAGAGAGCTCGGGCAACTCACAGAACCCAGAGGCAGAGGCAGAACTGTTAAGCGCTCCTCTTCCAGCGGTGGCTTGGTGAGACGCGGCAGCAGCAGAGTGCGGCAACGGTGGCGCTGCGGCTCAGTAACGATGACGCGGTGGCAGCTCGCAAGGATGGCGACGGCAACCTACAGCGCTGACGGCGACAAGGCTGGTCGCGGGCTTCTTCCTCTCGCATAGGTCACAGCGGCGATTTACAGGCCCAACGACAGTGACTGTGAGGGCAACGGGCGGCTTCTTCCTCGTGGTGTCTGGCTCTCTCTCCGCGCTTGACGGCATTCGGTGGCAATGGAGGCATGGCGGCGACTCAGCAAAGGTTCCCTCCTCCCTTGGCTCTCGCGCAGTTCTTCCTTCCTCCTTGAACAGCGACGATGGTGTTCTCTTCGTCGGCAATAATGACGGCGGCGATGGCGAGGCAGGCTGGGCGTGGTGCAGCTCCGTTCATGAGGTGTGGGTGTGTGACAGAAGGGGTGTGGGCTGAATGAGTGTGGTGTCCTGAGTGTATGTGTGTACCGCGGTGAAGCTGAGGGAGAGAGGGTGACAGCGCTGAGGAGAGTGGGGGAGGGTTAAGGTTTCTGATTAGTAACTTAGGGTTTCCAATTTGGGAAATTAGGGTTAGAAATTAGGATTTTATAAAGAAATAAGGATAGATATGAATAGATATTTTGATAAAATTGAAGGGTAGGATAATTTTAAAATCAAATGTACTTTATTAAAAATATTTACACATATTATTTATCAACATATTGCTAAATTCAATCAATTATTTCTAATTTAAATTATAAAATAAACATATTAATCATATAATTATAAAATATAGTTCAAACTCAATATTAATCATTCAAATTAAATCATATATCTTCTCATTATTTTTCTATCACTAGACTTTAATTTCAATTTATAAAATAACCAATTATAATAAAAATTGTACATAAATATTAATTGGCATAAACTTAAAGTATTTATAAATATCAATCTAATCATTTCTAAAAATAATTTCTAGGAGTTCAAATTAATAACATAATTCATTCAAAAAAGAATTTATTTAAATTAAATTATACAATTCTTCTTATTTTTCAGTTATCAAAATTATAATTTCAATTATACCAAATATCTAATAAAGATTATATAAGAATTCTAATTAATTTAAACTCCAATTATCATGAAACTCTATTTAATTATCATTAGTAAAATAATTTTCTTAAAATAAATCACAAATAACTAATTATTTGATTTTCAAAAACTAGGGTTGTTACAGATGCCCTGTTTCAGAAAATTCTTTTCTCTTCAAAACTAAGGTTCCTACCCTTAGCATATCAACATACCAACCCCAAATCATTCAAACAAGCACAATTTCATGGTCCACAAGCAATTTAACTTAGTCAACTCAAAATCATCAAACCAAACCTAGCTACTCATTATATCACAAGAAAGCAAATAATTCAAAAGGCTATAAACAAGAGATAAAATTGGAACAATGTTACCATGGTGGGGTGTCTCCCACCAAGAACATTGGTTTAGAATCCTAAGTTGGACTTGCATGGCTTCATTTGTCACTTGGAAACTTCACCAAGGAGGAAAATCTCCAACTCCTTGGCATTCTTGGGTTGAGTGTGGTCCTTTGAATTTGACTTCTTGGCAACATCCTCTTCTTCTTGCTCTTTGCCATCCTTAATCACTTGATCCTCAACGATGTCGCACCCAAAAATAGAATAAGCTTCAAGAATGGGCTTGTTGGACTCCTTCAAAGTGAACTTGACTAACTTGACATCCGACTCGAAAGAATAGACTCCCGAATGTGCATCCAGCTTGAAATGGGCCATCTTTATGAATGCCCTTCCAAGGAGTATGGACGATTGCTTGTTAGAGTCAATGGGAGTGGTCTCCAAAATGTGAAAATCAACTGGAAAGAGCAATCCTTGAATATTAACTAGCACATTCTCTGTGATCCCCACAACTGACACAATACTTTTATCGGCTAGCACAAACCTCGCCCCATACCTCTTTAGGGGTGTGATGATCGGATAATTTATACGCTTTTTGGCATTGTTTTTAGGTAGTTTTTAGTATAATTTAGTTAATTTTTACTATGTTTTTATTAGTTTTTATTCAAAAATTACATTTCTGAAATTTACTATGAGCTTGTGTGTTTCTCTATGATTTCAGGTATTTTCTGGCTAAAATTGAGGGACCTTAGCAAAAATCTGATTCAGAGGCTGAAAAAGGACTGCAGATGCTGTTGGATTCTGACCTCCCTACACTTGAAATGGATTTTCTGGAGCTACAGAAACCCAATTGGTACGCTCTCCATTGCGTTGGAAAGTAGACATCTAGGGCTTTCCAGCAATATATAATAGTCCATACTTTGCTCGAGTTTTGATGACGCAAACTGGCGTTCAAACGCCAACTTCTTGCCCTATTCTGAAGTTAAACGCCAGAAACAGGTTACAAACCAGAGTTAAACGTCATAAACAGGCTGCAACCTGGCGTTTAACTCCAAGAGAAGTCTCTACACGTGTAAATCTCAATGTTCAGCCCAAGCACACACCAAGTGGGCCTGGAAGTGGATTTCTGCATCATTTACTTATTTTCTGTAACCCTAGCTACTAGTTTAGTATAAAAACTACTTTTAGTGATTTATTTCACATCTTTGGATCATTTTTAGGACTATCTTTGTATCACTTTTGATCTCTTGATCACGTTTAGGAGGCTGGCCATTCGGCCATGCCTGAACCTTGTTCTTATGTATTTTCAACGGTGGAGTTTCTACACCCCATAGATTAAGGTGTGGAGCTCTGCTGTTCCTCATGAATTAATGCGAAGTACTATTGTTTTTCTATTCAATTCAAGCTTATTCTTATTCCAAGATATTCACTCGCACTTCAACTTGATGAATGTGATGATCCGTGACACTCATCATCATTCTCACCTATGAACGCGTGCCTGACCAACACTTCTGTTGTATCTGCAATAGCTTGAGCGTGTATCTCTTTGCCTCCAATCCGAAAGATCAGAGTCTTCGTGGTATAGGCTAGAATTATTGGTGGCCATTCCTGAGATCTGGAAAGTCTAAACCTTGTCTGTGGTATTCCGAGTAGGATCTGGGAAGGAATGACTGGGACGAGCTTCAAACTCGCGAGTGTTGGGCGTAGTGACAGATGCAAAAGGATCAATGGATCCTATTCCAACATGATCGAGAATCGACAGATGATTAGCCGTGTGGTTACAGCGCACTTGGACCATTTTCACTGAGAGGACGGACGGTAGCCATTGACAACGGTGATCCTCCAACATACAGCTTGCCATGGAAAGGAGTATGAATGATTGAATGAAGGCAGTAGGAAAGCAGAGATTCAGAAGGAGCAAAGCATCTCCATACGCTTATCTGAATTCTCACCAATGAATTACATAAGTATTTCTATCTTATTTTTTATTTTATTTTAATTATCAAAACCTCATAACCATTTTAATCTGCCTGACTGTGATTTACAAGATGACCATAGCTTGCTTCAAGCCGACAATCTCCGTGGGATCGACCTTTACTCACGTAAAGTTTATTACTTGGACGACCCAGTGCACTTGCTGGTTAGTTATGCGGAGATGTGAAAAAGAATTGAGATTATGAACGTGCGTACCAAGTTTTTGGCGACGTTGAGATCACAATTTTGTGTACGAAATTTTTGGCGCCGTTGCCGGGGATTGTTCGAGTTTGGACAACTGGCGGTTCATCTTATTGCTCAGATTAGGTAATTTTATTTTAATTTTAAGCTTTTTGTTTTTATTATTTTTATTTTCGATAAATTTTCAAAAAAATAAATTATTCTATGACTTCAGAATTTTTAAGAATGAATTCTAGAGTTTCATGATGATCTGTTGACGTCTGGCTGGCTGTGAAGCCATGTCTAATCTTTTGGACCGAGGTTTCAACTTATCATCACAAGAGCTTGTTGATTTCTATCAATCTTGCTGTTGTATGTAATGTTCTGCTGAAGCTTGGCTGGCCATTGGCCATGTCTAAATTTTTGGACCGAAGCTTTAGACTAACATTGCATGATTCCTGGAATTCCTATTAAAAAATTTGAAATCCTTATTTTCTTTTTCAAAATTAATTTTCGAAAAATCCAAAAAAATTTATAAAATCATAAAACCAAAAATATTTTATGTTTCTTGTTTGTGTCTTGTGTCAAATTTTTATGTTTAGTGTCAATTGCATCTTTTTAATTTTTCTTAAAATTTTTTTTCGAAAACTCATGCATTTGTTCTTCATAATCTTCAAGTTGTTCTTGATAATTTTCCTTATTTGATCTTTACATTTTCATGTTTTGTGTCTTTTCTTGTTTTTCATATGCATTTTCAATTTGTTAGTGCCTAAACATTGAAAATTTCTAAGTTTGGTGTCTTGCATGTTTTTCTTTTCTTAAAAGTTTTCAAAAATAAGTCTTGATGTTCATCTTGATCTTCAAAGTGTTCTTGGTGTTCATCTTGACATTCAAAGTGTTCTTGCATGCATTAGTTGTTTTGATTTATAATTTCTATGTTTTGTTTCAATTTGGTGTTTTTCTCTCTCTTTACTAAAACTCTAAAAATAAAAAAATATATCTTTCCTTGTTTTACTCATAAATTTCAATTTCAAAATTCTATTCTTTCAAATCTTTTTTAAAAATCAAATCTTTTTCATTTATTTTTACATATTTTCGAATTCTTTTTTAATTGATTTTCAAAATCTTTTTCTTATCCATACTTCATATTTTCGAAAATCTCACTAACATTTAATATTTTAATTCAAAAATTTTTCAAGTTGTTACTTGCCTATTAAGAAGGGTTCAATCTTTGAATTTTAAAATCATATCTTTTAGATTCTTGTTAGTCAAGTAATCAACTTTAATTTCAAAAAAAATCAAATCCTTTTTATTTCCTTTTCAAATCTTTTTCAAAATAAATTTCAAATCATATCAATCATATCTGTTTCAAAACTTAATTTCAAAATCTTTTCTAACTTCTTATCTTTTCAAATTTGATTTTCAAATCTTTTTCAATTAACTACTTAACTTTTTGTTTGATTTTAAAAGTTTTCTATTTCAATCATATCTTCTTCAAAACCACCTAACTACTTTTCTCTCTCTAATTTTCGAAAACTACTAACCCCTTTTTCAAAATTCCTTTTAATTAACTAATTATTTTAAATTTTAATTTTAATTTTATTCATTTTTTATTTTAGAA
>NC_029792.2:55992249-56040852 GCF_000816755.2 Arachis ipaensis | reverse complement strand
AACCCCCTCTTCTTCTCTGTGTTCGAATTTTTCTCTTCTCCTTCTTCTATTCTTCTCTTCTTCTACTAACACAAAGGAATCTCTATACTGTGACATAGAGGATTCCTCTTCTTTTTCTGTTCTCTTTTTTTCCATATGAGCAGGAACAGGGATAAAGACATTCTTATTGAAGCTGATCCTGAACCTGAAAGGACTCTTAAGAGGAAACTAAGAGAAGCTAAAGCACAACCCTCTGAAGAGGACCTGACAGAAATTTTCAAAAAAGAAGGAGACATGGCCGAAGCCAATAACAATGGTGGAGATGCAAGGAAGATGCTTGGTGACTTTATTGCACCTTCTTCTAACTTCTATGGAAGAAGCATCTCAATTCCTGCCATTGGAGCAAACAACTTTGAGCTTAAGCTCAATTAGTTTCTCTAATGCAACAGAATTGCAAGTTTCATGGACTTCCATTGGAAGATCCTCATTAGTTCTTAGCTGAATTCTTACAAATCTGTGACATTGTCAAAACCAATGGAATTGATCCCGAGGTCTACAGGCTTATGCTTTTCCCTTCTGCTGTAAGAGACAGAGCTAGAACATGGTTGGATTCACAACCTAAGGAAAGCCTGAACTCTTGGGAAAAGTTGGTCAGTGCTTTCCTGGCCAAATTCTTTCCACCTCAAAAGATGAGCAAGCTTAGAGTGGAAATCCAAACCTTCGGACAGAAGGAAGGTGAGTCCCTCTATGAAGCTTGGGAAAGATATAAGCAATTGATCAAAAGGTATCCTACTAACATGCTTCTAGAATGGAGCATCATATGTATATTCGATGATGGTCTATCTGAGTTGTCAAAAATGTCATTGGACCATTCTGCAGGAGGATCTCTTCATCTAAAAACCCTTACAGAAGCTTAGGAACTCATTGAAATGGTTGCAAATAAACAGTTCATTTACACCTCTGAGATCAGTCTTGCGAACAATGGGACACCTCAGAAGAAGGGAGTTCTTGAAATTAATACTCTGAATGCCATATTAGCTCAGAACAAAATATTGACTCAGCAAGTCAATATGATTTCTCAGAGTCTGAATGGATTGCAAGCTGCATCCAACGGTACTAAAGAAGCATCTTCTGAAGAAGAAGCTTATGATCCTGAGAATCCTGCAAAGGCAGAGGTGAATTCCATGGGAGAACCCTATGGAAACACCTGTAATTCTTCATGGAGAAACCATCCAAATTTCTCATGGAAGGACCAACAGAAGCCTCAACAAGGCTTCAATAATAATGGTGGAAGAAATAGGTTTAGCAATAGCAAGCCTTTTCCATTATCTTCTCAGCAACAGATAGAGAATTCTGAATAGAACCATTCTGGCCTGGCAACCATAGTCTCTGATCAATCTAAGACCATACTAAGTTTCATGAATGAAACAATGTCCTCCATTAGAAATTTGGAGGTACAGGTAGGTCAGCTGAGTAAGAAGATTACTAAAACTCCTCCCAGTACTCTCCCAAGCAATACAGAAGAAAATCCCAAGAGAGAGTGCAAGGCCATAACCATAACCAACATGGCCGAACATGGAGAGAGTAAGGAGGATGTGAGTCCCAGCGAGAAAAGCCTCATGGGACGTCCTCTGGACAGAAAGGAGTTTCCTTTTGAGGAACCAAAGGAATATGAGGCTCATACAGAGACCATAGAGATTCCATTGAACTTCCTTCTACCATTCATGAGCTCTGATGAATATTCTTCCACTGAAGAGGATGAAGACATCACTGAAGAGCAAGTTGCTAAGTATCTAGGAGCAATCATGAAGTTGAATGCCAAGTTATTTAATACTGAGACTTGGGAGGATGAACCCCCCTTGTTCACCAATGAACTGAATGCATTAATGAGGCAGACATTACCTCAGAAGAAATCGGATCCCAAAAAATTCTTCATACCTTGTACCATAGGCACCATGACCTTTGAGAAGGCTCTATGTAACCTGGGGTCAGGGATAAACCTCATGCTAGTCTATGTAATAGAGAAACTGGGAATCTTTGAGGTACAAGCTGCAAGAATCTCACTATAGATGGCAGAAAAATCAATGAAACAGGCTTATGGACTAGTAGAGGACGTGCTAGTGAAGATTGAAGGCCTTTACATCCCTGCTGATTTCATAATCCTAGATACTGGGAAGGATGAGGATGAATCCATCATCCTTGGCAGACCCTTCCTAGCCACAGCAAAAGCTGTGATTGATGTTGATAGAGGAGAGTTCGTCCTTCAGTTAAATGAGGACTACCTTGAATTTAAGACTCAAGGTTCTCCTTCTGTAACCATGGAGAGGAAGCATGAAAAGCTTCTCTCAATATAGAGTCAAACAAAACCCCCACATTCAACCTCTAAGTTTGGTGTTGAGAGGCCCCAACCCTACTCTGATTATCTGTGAGGCTCCATAAGAGCTCACTGTCAAGCTATTGACATTAAAGAAGCGCTTATTGGGAGGCAACCCAATGTTATTTAATTATATCTATTTATTTTCCATTGTTATTTTATGTTTTCTGTAGGTTGATGATCATGTGAAGCCACAAAAACAACTGAAAAATCAAAAATAGAATGAAAAATAGCATTAAAAATAGCACACCCTGGAGGATAAGCATACTGCCGTTTAAACGCCAGTAAGAAGCATCAGACTGGCAGTTAACGCCAGAAAGAAGCATCAAGCTGGCGTTAAACGCTAAAAACAAGCTACAGTCTGGCGTTTAACGCCAGAAACAGGCACCAAGTTGGCGTTCAACGCCAAGAAAGGGAGAAAAGCTGGCGTTTAACGCCAGAAACAAGCAGCAGTCTGGCGTTAAATGCCAGGATTGCACTCTAAGGGCATTTACACGCCTCAATGGAGCAGGGATGCTAAGTTCTTGACCCCTCAGGATATGTGGACCCCACAGGATCCCCACTTACCCTACCTCTTCTTCTCTCTTCTTCATACCTTTTTCATAACACTCTTCCCCAAATACTCTTCACAAATCACCTCCATATCTCTTCCCATATACCCCTCATCTCTCCTTCAATTTCACACATCACAAACACTTTATACCCCCTTGGCCGAACCCTACACCAACCCTCCATCTCCTCCATTATTTCTTCTTTTGCTCGAGGACGAGCAACCATTCTAAGTTTGGTGTGGTAAAAGCATTGCTTTTTGTTTTTCCATAACCATTTATGGCACCTAAGGCCGGAGAAACCTCTAGAAAGAGGAAAGGGAAGGCAATAGCTTCCACCTCCAAGTCATGGGAGATGGAAAGATTCATCTCAAAGGTCCATCAAGACCACTTCTATGAAGTTGTGGCCAAGTCATCTGTACCCTATGCAATTCAGCTGGAATTGTCATAAAGGAAGATATCCTCATTGAAGAGGACAAGCCCATCACTAAAAAAAGGATGGAGCAAACAAGAGAGCCCACTCATGGACCTCAACAAGAGCATGTGGAAATTCCTCATCATGAAATGCCTGAGATGCCTCAAGGGATGCACTTTCCTCCACAAAACAATTGGGAGCAAATTAACACCGCCCTAGGAGAGTTAAGTTCCAACATGGGACAACTAAGGGTGGAGCACCAAGAGCACTCCATCATTCTCCATGAGATTATAGAAGATCAAAGAGCTATGAAGGAGGAGCAACAAAGGCAAGGAAGAGACATAGAGGAGCTCAAGAGCACCATTGGTTCTTCAAGAGGAAGAAGACGCCACCCTCACTAAGGTGGACCCGTTCCTTAATCTCCTTGTCTATTTATTTTTCTATTTTCGTTCTCTATGCTTTCTTTTTATTTATGTTTGTGTCTTATTACATGATTATTAGTGTCTAGTGTCTATGTCTTAAAGCTATGAATATCCTATGAATCCATCACCTCTCTTAAATGAAAAATGTTCTAAAAATAAAAGAAAAGAAGTACATGATTTCAAATTCATCCTTGAAATTAGTTTAATTATTTTGATGTGGTGACAATACTTTTTGTTTTCTGAATGAATGCTTGAACAGTGCATATGTCTTTTGAATTTGATGTTTATGAATGTTAAAATTGTTGGCTCTTGAAAGAATGATAAAAAAGGAGAAATGTTATTTGATAATCTGAAAAATCATAAAATTGATTCTTGAAGCAAGAAAAAGCAGTAAAAAGCAAAATCTTGCGAAAAAAATAAAATAAAATAAAAAAATGGCAAAAAAAAAGAGAAAAAGAAAAAGCAAGCGGAAAAAGCCAAAAGCTCTTTAAACCAAAAGGCAAGAGCAAAAAGCCAGTAGCCCTGAAAACCAAAAGGCAAGGGTAAAAGGATCCAAGGCTTTGAGCATTAATGGATACGAGGGCCCAAAGGAATAAAATCCTTGCCTAAGTGGCTAAACCAAGCTGTCCCTAACCATGTGCTTGTGGCGTGAAGGTGTCAAGTGAAAACCTTGAGACTGAGCGGTTAAAGTCATGATCCAAAGCAAATAGAGTGTGCTTAAGAACCCTGGACACCTCTAATTGAGGACTCTAGCAAAGCTGAGTCACAATCTGAAAAGGTTCACCCAGTTATGTGTCTGTGGCATTTATATATCCAGTGGTAATACTGGAAAACAAAGTGCTTAGGGCCACGATCAAGACTCATAAAGTAGCTGTGTTCAAGAATCAACATAATGAACAAGGAGAATCAATAACACTATCCAAATTCTGAGTTCCTATAGATGCCAATCATTCTGAAATTCAAAGGATAAAGTGAGATGCCAAAACTGTTCAGAGGCAAAAAGCTACTAGTCCGGCTCATCTAATTGGAGCTAAGTTTCATTGATATTTTGGAATTTATAGTATAATCTCTTCTTTTTATCCTATTTGATTTTCAGTTGCTTGGGGACAAGCAACAATTTAAGTTTGGTGTTGTGATGAGCGGATAATTTATATGCTTTTTGGCATTATTTTTAGGTAGTTTTTAGTATAATTTAGTTAATTTTTACTATGATTTTATTAGTTTTTATTCAAAAATCACATTTCTAGACTTTACTATGAGTTTGTGTGTTTTTCTGTGATTTCAGGTATTTTTTGGCTGAAATTGAGGGACCTGAGCAAAAATCTGATTCAGAGGCTGAAAAAGGACTGCAGATGCTGTTGGATTTTAACCTCCCTGCACTCGAAATGGATTTTCTGGAGCTACAGAAACCCAATTGGTGCGCTCTCAATTGTGTTGGAAAGTAGACATCTAGGGATTTCCAAAAATATATAATAGTCCATACTTTACTTGAGTTTTGATGATGCAAACTGGCGTTCAAACACCAACTTCCTGCCCTATTCTGAAGTTAAACGCCAGAAACAGGTTACAAACCAGAGTTAAACGCCACAAACAGGCCGCAACCTGGCGTTTAACTCCAAGAGAAGTCTCTACACGTGTAAAGCTCAATAATTAGCCCAAGCACACACCAAATGGGCCCGAAAGTGGATTTCTGCATCATTTACTTATTTTCTGTAACCGTAGCTACTAGTTTAGTATAAAAACTACTTTTAGTGATTTATTTCACACCTTTGGATCATTTTTGCGACTATCTTTGTATCACTTTTGATCTCTTGATCACGTTTAGGGGGCTGGCCATTCGGCCATGGCTGGACCTTGTTCTTATGTATTTTCAACGATGGAGTTTCTACGCCCCATAGATTAATGTGTGGAGCTCTGCTGTTCCTCATGAATTAATTCGAAGTTCTATTGTTTTTCTATTTAATTCAAGCTTATTCTTATTCCAAGATATTCACTCGCACTTCAACTTAATGAATGTGATGATCCGTGACACTCATCATCATTCTCACCTATGAACGCGTGCCTGACAAACACTTCCATTCTTTCTGCAATAGCTTGAGCGTGTATCTCTTAGCCTCCATTCCGAAAAATCGGAGTCTTCATGGTATAGGCTAGAATTATTGGCAGCCATTCCTGAGATCCAAAAAGTCTAAACCTTGTCTGTGGTATTCCAAGTAGGATCTGGGAAGGGATGACTGTGACGAGCTTCAAACTCGCGAGTGTTGGGCGTAGTGACAGACGCAAAAGGATCAATAGATCCTATTCCAACATGATCGAGAACCAACAGATGATTAGCCGTGCGGTGACAGCGTACTTGGACCATTTTCACTGAGAGGACGGACATTAGCCATTGACAACGGTGATCCCCCAACATACAGCTTGCCATGGAAAGGAATATGAATGATTGAATAAAGGCAGTAGGAAAGCAGATATTAAGAAGGAGCAAAGCATCTCCATACGCTTATCTGAAGTTCTCACCAATAAATTACATAAGTATTTTTATCTTATTTTATATTTTATTTTAATTATCAAAACCTCATAACCATTTTAATCTGCCTGACTGAGATTTACAAGATGACCATAGCTTGCTTCAAGCCGACAATGTCCATGGGATCGACCCTTACTCACGTAAAGTTTATTACTTGGACGACCCAGTGCACTTGCTGGTTAGTTGTGCGGAGTTGTGAAAAAGAATTGATATTATGAACATGCGTACCAAGTTTTTTGCGCCGTTGAGATCACAAATTCGTGCACCAGGGTGACAAATTCAATCTTTCATAAATGGGGAGTGGCATAATGCTTACGCACGCCCCCGGATCACACATACAGTCCATGAATTTCATCCCACCAATCAAGCAAGTGGCCTAACACAGGCCAGGATCATTGCATTTGTCAGGAAGTAAAGAAGAGATAGAATCATCTATTGGCTTTATGTTGAGGTTGCCAAGCTTGCCTTTGTGAGTGCAAATATCTTTAAGGAACTTGGCATATTTGGGCACTTGTTGAATGGCTTCGAAGAGGGGGACGGTGACTTCAACCTTCTTAAAAACTTCCACCATAGTGGGTCAAGCTCTTCTTGTTTCTTGGCTTTCTTGGCTAAAGTTGGGAATGGAATAGGCAAGGGCTCTCCAAGCAAAGTCTTTCTCTTGGGCTCTTTCACTTTGGATGGTTCTTCCTCACTTTTGTCAACACTTTCATCTTTATCCCTCATCACCTCCACTTCATCTCCTACCTCTTCATTTTTGTCTCTTCACTCAACTTTGTAGGCGTAGCAACATTCTTATCCAGTTTAGTGCCGCTCCTAAGGGTAATGGCATTAATGCTACCCTTAGGGTTGGGTTGAGGTTGGGAGGGTAAACTACTCGAGGTTGAAGCTTGTTGGGTGTTTTGTGCGGTTTGATGAGGGAGAGTTAAACGGGAAAGGGCTTCGGCTATCGTAGCCATATATGCCTCTTGTTTCTTATGGAACTCTCGTTGCTCTTGCATGAAGGTGTGAATTATGTCATTCATGTGAGGTTGATTGGAGGGAAGGGCTTAGTTAACTTGAGGAGGGCTAGGCCTACTATGTGGGTGTTGGTACTTCCCTTGAGGTTGAGATTGCGGGGGTTGTTAGTATTGTGTTTGACCTTGGGGATATTGATGGTAGTAGACTTGAGTGTTTTAGTTGGGATGAACTTGAGGAGCTTGGTTCCACCTTTGAGTTGAATTATCCCTGCACCCTTGGTTTTGATTGCCTCCATGTTAGTAGGATCCTTGGTTGTAATTTGGTCTTTACGGATAAGGGTTGGCGACCGCCAATGTAGTGTCCTCTTGGAGTTGAGGGCACTCATCGGTGTAATGAGTGTTACAAGCACAAATACCGCATATCCTTAATGGTCCTTCGATCCTTGGAGGTTGAGGTGGAGCATTTATTAAAGCTTGAGGAATTTGTTGTCCTTGGGTGATTTGTCGCAACAAGATTGTCATTTCACCGAGGGTCTTGGTCAAAATAGCATCTCCGGAGGGAGAAACTTCACTCAAAGCTTTCGGTTGTGGACTCGTTGCCCTTGAGTGCTGAGTTGAGTCCGCCAAATCTGATATAACTTCCCATGCTTCTGCAGCGGTCTTATTTTTGGTCAATGATACTCCACTCGCGGCATCTAGGAGGAGCTTGTCTTGGTGGTGCATTCCTTGACAGAAATAACTTATAAGAACCAACTCATCAATCCTGTGGTGAGGGTAAGCCTCTAGCAACTTCTTAAATCTCTCCCAGTATTCATACAAAGTCTCCCCATATCGTTGCACAATGCAAGAGATCTCTCTTCGCAACTTGTCTGTTTTCTGAGGAGGGTAGAACTTTTCCAAAAATTCCTTACGCAACAAGTCCCAATTGGATCTAACTTCACCCAGTTGAGTATAAAACCACTCCTTCACTTTTTCCTCCAAAGAGAAAGGGAAAGCGAAGACCAACACTGCGGCTTCATCTGCCCCATGTCTTCTCGCAGTTGCACATGCAACTTGGAAATCCTTTAAATGCTTTAGAGGATCCTCCCTAGGCAGTCCATTGTATTTGGGAAGCAAGTTTATTGTACCGGACTTGAGCTCAAAATTTGGGTCTAAAGGCGGATACAAAATTTGAAGCAGTTGCAAGTCAAGATCAGGAGCTCCGGCCTCCTTCAAGGTGATTCTTCGAGCTGGATCCGCCATGACGGTGTCACCTGAGTCATTCAAAGAGAGTTCAGTACTCTCCATAGATGAATATAGAGTCTCCTCGTCGATTGGAGAATGATAGTTAAGGATGGGTGGTGATAGTGAATTGGAATGCTCTTTAAGGGAGCCCGATTCACTATCCACAAAAGATAGCCGATGCCGAGCTTGCCTTATATGAGTTAAAGTTCTTTCGATTTCTGGATCAAAAGTGGCCAAGCTCGGGTCTGGAAGAGACCGTGTCATTCAACTGAGGAGGCAATGAAAAACCATGCAATTATGAAAAGCAAAATAAAAATATGCAAGTACACAAGAACCACTTAACAATCAATGAGTACTAAGACTAACTAAAGAGAAAAGTAATATCTACAATTAGTGCTAAGTAGCAAACCAAAAATCAAGTATTTACACTATTAACATATTTACAACAACCAAATTTGTAGCACTCATTGCACTTAAAATGAATTCCCCGGCAACGGCGCCAAAATTTGACGACGCCTGATTTTTACGGGTTAGGAACTTGATTATCCAAAATGGAATTAGCGTTGTAAGTATAGTCCTAACCCAACAAGTTGGCCATTAATCAAATTAGAAACTCACAAGATGTGTCACAATTCAAAACTAATTCAAAACCGAGAGTATTTGACTCCCGAGTCGTCTCCCAAGGAGTACTTTAGAACAATGAGTATGCAAATCCAGTTGTAGTGATCAAGGGGTTGTCAATGAAGAAATGAACATATAAAGCAATAAAAGAACATGCAAAATCGTAATGATTGAACTAATGAAGAAATTAAAGAACCGACTATGTAATATAAACAACTAAAGTATAAAAGAGATTAACGTAGAAGTGTATGAAAGATTAAAAGCATCAAAAAGAGTCTTGGCTTGGAGTGGGCTAGGGGTCCTTTCCTTGTTGGAACCACAACTATGACAATTATGATGGATAAATCTCACTTGATTTACCCTTACATCGAAAAGTAAGTTAAATGAGCATAAGTGTTCTCAACCCACAAATCCTAAATTGCTTGCTAATTGCTTTAGCAAAAATTAGCGTTAGTGGGAACAAGAACAATTAACAATCCAAGAATTGAAACTAAATGTTGGACATTCCAACTCTAGAAACCCAATTGCTCACTTTACCCAAGCCAAGAACCAAAAATTTACCCTAAAACCATGTTTGACATTTTGTCAAATACTTGGTGGGCAAAAAACCTTAAACATGGAGAAAATGAGAAAAGGCTTGAAACTAAAAGCAACAATTGATCTCAATCAACAAGAATAACACAAGAAAGCATGAAACAAACATCAAGCATCAAATTCATCAACAAGAAATTAAAATTGCAAAAGAGAAGCAAAATTGAACTATAACTTGAATTAGAAGAAAGAGTAATGAAAATGTAACTATAAAGAGTAATAACAACAGAATACTTACAATGAAAGCTAGCAAAATCCAAGATCGAAAATGGAAATGGCACTTGAATGTAAAACCCTAATGTAAACCCTAATAGAGATGATGAAAAACTTAGAGAAAAACTAACTAAAAGCTTCCCACCACTACTCCTAAACTATACTAATGATATGCTATGTTATGTCCCTCATTTCCCCTCCAATATGAGCTAGAAGACTTCAGAAATGGACCTCCAAAGCTCCCAAATCGTGAGTCATGTGCTCTTTTAATGAACCCATGTGTGGACACCTGTGCAGACACACAGATGCGTGCGTCTGCACACCTTGTGAAAAATCCCTTCCTATGCGTACGCACAGGTAGCCGTGCGCACACACACTAGGCGATGCTTGAATGGACGCGCGACGCGCTTGAAGCGATCCACGCGCTCTGATTGGGTAGCTGTGTGTACGTACAAGCAGCCGTGCGCACGCACACGTCTCTGAACACATCTCCTTTGATTCTTCATGTTTCCTCCACTTTGAATGCTCTTCTTCCATCTTCTCCAACCCATTCCTACCTTATATACCTGGAATCACTCACAAACAACATCATGGTATCGAATGGAAGGCAAACAGAATAAAATAGATTAAATTAAGCACAAAAGAGCATATTTTCATAATCAAGCGCAATTTGGAAGGAAAGTTCAAAAGCATGCTATTCAAAGGAATAAGTGCAAGTTTATTTGATGAAAATCTATTCAATTCTAACAAAAAATCATCATCAAATATGGATTCATCACTCATGCATTCTTTCTTTTTCTTTTTCTATTTTTTTTCTACATATATTTTTTTCTTTTTATTTTTTCTTCGTATTATTTTTTATTTTTTTTCTTTTCAAACTATAATATATATAAGAGCATCAATGCATAAGGTCTTACATTTAATTAACACATGAGTATGTACCCGTTTCCTAATGTTTTCAATAGAAATACAAAACTACCCTTTTTCTCAATTAATGTCCCACCTTTCCCCCACAATTGAATGATACACACTCACTAGCCTAAGCTAATTAAAGATCTAAATAAGGGACATTTATTATTTTTCGCTTTAAGGCTTGTATTGTGCTAAATTAAGAACAAAGTGGGTTAATCGTAGGCTCAAAGTTGGCTAACAATGGAAGATGAAAGGTAAGGCTGTTTGGGTAAGTGAGCTAATGAAATAATAGCCTCAATCATATAAATGCATGTATACATAAAATAATGGACATAAAAAATCGAACAAATCAAAGATTACAATCATAGAAAGAGAATAATACACACAAGAAGGAAAAATAGTGGTTATAAGATGTAACCACACAATTAAGGCTCAAAACTCACAAGCTTGTGTTCTTAGCTCAAAACATGTTCCACAAGATATAATTCAAGCAAGTTCAATTAAAAATTTTTACTCAAATCAATTGGGATTCCCTATAGATAAATTCTTGAAAATTTTCATTATTTTGACTAAGCTTATTATGTATATATATGCAAAAATAAGAAAGTACAACTAAAAATCCTAAAAGACTAAAAATGAAATGCAAAAGTATTGGGATTAGAAATTTGTCACTCAAAAACACCGACTGGTCAGACCACCTCCCCACACTTAAAAGTTTGCACCGTCCTCGGTGCATTCAAAGATGAGCAAGGGGGTATGGCGACTACACGGGTTGCCACCTTCAACTGGTGGATCAACCGCCTGCTGCGTGTTCTTTCTTCCGCTTCTATTTTAGCTTATAATGACTCATCCTGAAAATAGAAGGCAAGATAGTGAGAAAGTAAATGCAAAAGCAAGGAAGCATACATTATTGGAAGAGGTACTAATCTCTAGAATAAAGTGATTGACCCAATGTGTGACATGGATAAAAGGTAAGTGTGTATTCTAAGTTGCGTGCAGTTTAGAACACACACACTAACATAGAGAGCTATGTCACAGTTACCAAAATGGAACATGCACTTCACTCATCCTAATGTGCTTGAGATTCTCTTAACTCGTAGGTTACAACAACCAAACAAGCAATAAAGAAGCATAAAAGCATTCAACCCAAAAATATATGGATGCATATGATCAAGAAAACACAATACATTAAGATAAATGCACAACATCCATCAAGAAATTGCGTAATCAAAGAAAAGGGTCCAAATCAAATGGCGACCAAATCATGCAATTTAAAAGATTTTAAATCTTGAAGGCAATGCCATTCACTTGGTATTCACAAACATTAAGCATTAAAATCTCAAACCAAGTAACAATTTGAAACCTCAATAAAGAATCCAACAATGATTATGCTAAAATAGCATTCAGTTAGTAATAAGCAGCAATATATAGTAAACAAAATCAGTAATCCAATACTTATGATGAAAAATAGAAAAGTAAACCAAAATAAAACTAACTAAACTAACTAATGGTTGATGGTGTATGGTAGTGTTGGATGATGGGTAAGAGAAGAGAAGAAGAGAGGATAAGGAAAGAGATGGAAAGAAGATGAGAAAAGAAGGTGATGAAAGAAGGCTATCCACGCGTGCGCATGGAGCGACGCGTACGCGTGGTGAGGAGAAATGGGATCAACGCGTACGCGTGATGGCTTATTCAGTGAGGCGACGTATACGCGTGAGGTGACGCGTACGCGTGGCTGGGCTTATGCCTCGCGTACAAAGTTGGCACAAAGTACGCACAACTACTTGGATTTTGTATGGAGGTGGAAATTTTGAATCCACGTGCACGTGTGGGTGACACGTGCGCGTGGATGGTCGAAAAATCTTGGGTCACGCGTACGCGTGGGGCACGCGTACCCGTGGGTTGGTGCTCTATTTTTCAAAATTTTTTCAAGTTCTTGCACCAAACCAAGCATTCCAAACCTCCAAACAGCTACCAAAACACCATAAAACCTTATTTAACATACTAGACTACAAACAGAACTCAACAAACCAATCAAAACATGAAATCAAACTAATTTTACTAATGTTCACAAAAGAGAAAAATGAAAAGATGTTACCATGGTGGGGTGTCTCCCACCTAGCACTTTTATTTGTTGTCCTTAAGTTGGACTTATGGGGAGCTTCTCATCAAGGTGGCTTGTGCTTGAATCCATCCTTGAACATCCACCAATGCTTTAGTCTCCAATAAGCTCCATTCTTCAAAATTAAAGTTACCACGCTTTGATGGAGTTCTTCACAAACCACGAGCTCCCAAAGTTGATTCTCCTTGTGCGATCCGGGATCCCACACTTTGTTTTGACACTCGTCTTTAAATTGATCATCATTATTCCACCCGGGTGCTAAGAAAGATGAATTCTCAATGAAGTGCCAAATTATCCTTCTAGACCCACCTAATTGAGCACTAGTCCAACCTTTGTACCTCATCCTTGATGTATCAGCCAAAATGAGCCTTGATTTGCAACGCCAACCACGAAACATCCTTCTCTCTATCCTTTTGCACACTGTCACTGCGCCCAACATTCGCAAGTTTGAAGCTCGTCATAGTCATCCCTTCCCAGATCCTACTCGGAATACCACAGAAAAGGTTAAGACTTTCCAGATCCCAAGAATGCTGCTAATTGGTTCTAGCCTCTATCACGAAAGTTCTAATCTCACAGACTCGGTCCGTAGATCAGAGACCCAAGAGATACGCACTCAAGCTGTCGCCCAATGACTACGTTGAGCTCAGATAGAATGGGAGTGGTTGTCAGGCACGCGTTCATAGAATTGAGAATAATGACGAGTGTCACGGATCATCATATTCTCTAGATTGAAGTACGAGTGAGTATCTTAGAATAGAATCAAGCGTGATTGAATAGAAAACAGTAGCAATTGCATTAATCCATTAGAACACAGTAGAGCTTCTCACCCCCACCTATGGGGTTTAGAGACTCATGCCGTAGGAGATATAATATGAAATGTAAAAAATGTCATGAGTCCTTAAAATGAATCTGTAAAAGTAGTTTTTATAGTAAACTAGTAAGTTAGGTTTACAGAAAATGAGTAACTAAGTGCAGACAGTGCAGAAATCCACTTCTGGGACCCACTTGGTGAGTTTTTGGGCTGACCTCTCAAGCTTTCATGTGCATATGCATCAAGTTGGAGTTAAACGCCACCCTGGGTGCCAAAATGGACGTTTAACGCCAAGAATTATGCTAGTTCTGGCGTTTTGCGCCAGAAAGTTTTTAGCTGGATTTCAACGCCAGTTTGGGCCATTAAATCTAGGGTAAAGAATGGACTATTATATATTGTTGGAAAGCCCAAGATGTCTACTTTCTTTCGCAATTGAGAACGTGCCAATTGAGCTTCTGTAGCTCCAGAAAATTTTTTTCGAGTGCAGAAGGATCAGAATCCAACAGCATCTGCAGTCCCTTTTCAGCCTCTGAATCAGATTTTTGCTCAGGTCTCTCAATTTCAGCCAGAAAATACTTGAAATCACAGAAAAGCACACAAACTCATAGTAAAGTCCAGAAATGTGATTTTTGCATAAAAACTAATAAAAATATAATAAAAAGTAACTAAATCATGCTAAAAACTATGTAAAAACAGTGCCAAAAAGGGGATAAATTATGCGCTCATCACAACACCAAACTTAAATTGTTGCTTGTCCCCAAGCAGCTAAAAACAAAATAGGATAAAAAGAAGGGAAAATACAATAAATTCCAAAAATATCAAGGAAAATTAGTTTCAATTAGATGAGCGGGACTAGTAACTTTTTGGTTCTGAACAGTTTTGGCATCTCACTTTATCCTTTGAAATTCAGAATGATTGGCATCCATAGGAACTCAGAATTCAGATAGTGTTATTCATTCTCCTAGTTCAGTGTGTTGATTCTTGAACACAGCTACTTTATGAGTCTTGGCCGTGACCCTAAGCATTTTGTTTTCCAGTATTACCACCGAATACATAAATGTCACAGACACATAACTGGTTGAACCTTTTCAGATTGTGACTCAGCTTTGCTAGAGTCCCCAGTTAGAGGTGCTCAGAGCTCTTAAGCACACTCTTTTGCTTTGGACGATAATGTTAACCATTCAGTCTCAAGCTTTTCACTTGGACCTTCATGCGACAAGCACATGGTTAGGGACAACTTGATTTAGCCGCTTAGGCCAGGATTTTATTCCCTTGGGTCCTTCTATCCATTAATGCTCAAAGCCTTGGATTCTTTATACCCATGCCTTTTGGTTTAAAGATTTATTGGCTTTTTCTGCTTTTTTTTTCTTTTTATTTCTTTTTCTTCATTCATTTTTTTGCAAGCTTTGTTTTTCACTGCTTTTTCTGGCTTCGAGAATCAATTTTGTGATTTTTCAGATTATCAATAACATTTTTCTTTTTTGATTATTCTTTCGAGAGCCAACAATTTTAACATTCCTAAACAACAAATTAAAAAATATGCACTGTTCAAGCATTCATTCAGAAAACAAAAAGTATTGCCACCACATCAAAATAATTAGACTAATTTCAAGATAAATTTCAAAACTATGCACTTCTTTTTCTTTTGCAAATAAAAACATTTTTTATTTAAGACATAGACTCTAAACTTTATTGATCATGGAATAAAAATAAGACATAAAATAAACATAAAAGCAGACAAATAAAAAGAAAGGAAATTAAAGACATAAAAATAAATGACTCTAATACTAATGCTTATGTAACTCTTAAAATAGGTTTCTAATAATAAAAGTTATCACAGAGTTAGGACTCAAAAACCTTGATTTTGAGGGGTAGGTGCTCCTTCAATCTGTGGGACGTCCAACTCTTCAAGGGACAGCTTCTGACGCTTTAGCTCCTGTATTTCACGCCTTTGTTTCTCTTATTCTATGAGCATTTTGTAGAGCATGCTATTTTGATTGTGCTGCTCTTCTTTGAGTTGATTTACAGCTTCTTGCAGCTTGGTGACAGATGCTTCTAAGTGGGCCCAATAGTCAAGTTGAGAAATTTCTGGGAGGAGCTCATGCGCCCCGCTCTTGATGAGGTTATCTTGAATTTGAGGTCCATCCATCACTTTTTTGGTGATTGGGCGTTCAACTGTGATATATTCATCCATACCCATCTGTACCCCCGCATCTTTGCATAACAGACTAATCAAGCTTGGGTAGGCCAATTTGACCTCAGTGGATTCTTTGTTTGCAAACATGTAAATTTCAACAGGGATCAGCTGATGAATCTCTACCTCCTTCCCCAGCATAATACAGTGAATCATCACTGCCCTCTTGACAGTGACTTCAGATCGGTTGCTGGTTGGGAGTATAGAACACCCAATGAAGTCCAGCCAACCTCTAGCAACTGGTTTGAGATCACCTCTCTTTAGTTGGTTTAGGACACCTTTTGAATTAGTAATCTACTTGGTTCCAGGGAGGCATATGTCCTTTAGAACTTGATCTAGCCTTTTATCCTTTGCCATTCTCCTATTAAAGGACTCTGGATCATCTTGTAGTTGAGGAAGTTTGAGAACTTCTCTTACTTTGTCAAAATGAAAGTAAATAATCTTCCCTCTGACCATAGTCCGAAAGGTGTAGAAAGCAGTTCCTTCTAATCTTTTCTTTTCTGTCATCCACAGATTTGCATAAAATTCATGGACCATGTTTCTCCCAACATGTATCTCAGGATTAGCCAGGACTTCCCAGCCCCTGTTTTGAATCTGCTCTTGGATCTCCGGGTATTCGTCTTCTTTCAGATTGAACCTAACTTTTGGGATCACTGATCTTCTGCACACAATTTTGAAATAATGGTCTAGATGTTCTTTGGTGTAGAAGTTCTCGTGCATCCAATGTGGTTTTGGATTGCTTTCTTTCTTCTCTCTTGAAGCGGTTTGTCTTCCTTTGGGTGCCATGAGATTAGTTTGTTTTAACTCAGGGATCATGGAAATCACACCAAACTTAGAGATTTACTTGCCCTCAAGCAAAATAAAAAGAAAGAAGATGAATAGAGGGAGAGAAGGATTCGAATGATGGAGTAAAGGGGATGGCCGAATGTATAAATAAAGGGGAGGGAGCGAATGGATTCAAAATTTTAGAAAAAGATATGATATGAAAGATATGATTGATAAAAGATAAACAAGATATGAAAAAGAGAAGATTGTTTTCAAAATTTAAGAGATATGAAATAGATATGAGGAAGTTAAATCTGAAATTTTGTTTATGCATCTAAGAAATAAAAGATAATATGAATGAGTTAAAAAGATTTGAAGAGAAATTGGAAAGATGAATGAGTTTTGTTAAAGAATTGAGAAGAATTTAAAAAATAATTAGAAAATAATTTTTTTAATTATGAATTTTTGAGAATGGGAATTGAGAATTGAATGTTTGTAGTATTTGGATGCAAAAAATCTTGAATTAAAACATGAAAAGTCGAAAAAAATTGGATTGGAAACGAAATTACCTCTCCCCTAGCTGTTCTAGCGTTAAACGCCCAGAATGATAGCCATTCTGGCGTTTAACGCCCATCTGGTGGCCATGTTGGGCGTTTAACGCTCAGCCAGGTACCCTGGCTGCCGTTAAACGCCAGAAATCCTTTTTTACTGGGCATTTTTCCGAACGCTCAGAATGCTGCCCATTCTGGCATTTAACGCCCATAATCATACCTTTACTGGCATTTTGATGCCAGTGAGCTCTTTTTCTCTGTGATTCTTCTACTTTATGTTATGAGCTTCCATTTTCCTGATTTATTCACTGAAATGTAGTAACTAATCATGAGCAACAAAATTAAATAGACTTATATAATTGTTATAAACATCTAATTTTATTCACTAATGGCTGGGTTGCCTCCCAGCAAGCGCTTCTTTATTGTCTTTAGCTGGACTTTTGCTGAGCTTTTTAGTTTAGTCTCAGTTTTGAGAAATCTTGCTAAACATTGCCTTCAAGATAATGTTTGACTCTGTCCATTGACAATGAACTTTTTATCAGAGTCCATATCCTGAAGCTTTACATATCCATATCGTGATACGCTTGTGATCACATATGGTCTCCTCCACCGGGATTTCAATTTCCCAGGGAACAATCTGAGACTAGAGTTAAACAGCAGGTCCTTCTGTCCTGGCTGACAGACTCTAGATGACAACCTTTTGTCATGCCATCTTTTTGGTTTCTCTTTATAAATTTTAGCATTTTCGAAAGCATTGAGTCTGAACTCCTCCAGCTCATTCAACTGGAGTAATCTTTTCTCTCCAGCTACCTTAGCATCAAGGTTGAAGAATCTGGTTGCCCAGTAGGCCTTGTGTTCCAGTTCCACTGGCAGATGACAAGCTTTCCCATACACAAGCTGGTATGGAGAGTTCCCTATAGGGGTCTTGAATGCTGTTCTGTATGCCCACAGAGTATCATCCAGACTTCTTGCCCAATCCCTTCTACGGGTACTTACAGTCCGTTCCAGGATTTGTTTTAGTTCTCTATTAGAGACTTCAGCCTGCCCATTTGTCTGTGGATGATATGGAGTCGCCACTTTATGGTTAATTCCATATCGGACTAGAGAAGAGTCAAGCTGTTTATTGCAGAAATGAGTGCCTCCATCACTGATCAGTATCCTGGGGACACCGAACCTATTGAAAATATGCTTCTGGAGGAACTTCATTACTGTCTTAGTATCATTAGTGGGTGTTGCAACTGCCTCTTCCCATTTAGATACATAGTCTACTGCCACCAGAATATAAGTGTTTGAATTTGATGGTGGGAAAGGCCCCATGAAGTCAATACCCCATACATCAAACAACTCAATCTCCAAGATCCCTTAATGAGGCATGGCATAACTGTGGGGCAGATTACCAGCTCTCTGGCAACTGTCGCAGTTACGTACAAACTCTCGGGAGTCTCTATAGAGAGTAGGCCAGTAAAAGCCACATTGGAGAACTTTTGTGACTGTTCGCTCAACTCTGAATTGTCCTCCATATTGTGATCCATGGCAATGCCAAAGGATCTTCTGTGCCTCTTCTCTAGGCACACATCTACAGATTACTCCATCTGCACAGCTCTTAAAGAGATATGGTTCATCCCACAAGTAGTACTTTGAATCAGAAATCAATTTTTTTGTTTGCTGCTTACTGTACTCTTTGGGTGTGAATCTAATAGCTTTATAGTTTGCAATGTCTGCAAACCATGGTACTTCCTGAATGGCAAAGAGTTGCTCATCCGGGAAGGTTTCAGAGATCTCAGTAGGAGGGAGGGACTCTCCTGCTACTGGATCTATCCGGGATAAATGTTCAGCTACTTGGTTCTCGGTTCCTTTTCTGTCTCTTATTTCTATATCAAACTCTTGCAGAAGCAACACCTATCTTATGGGTCTAGGTTTTGAATCCTGCTTTGCGAGGAGATATTTTAGAGCAGCATGGTCAGTGTACACAATCAATTTCGATCCTACTAAATAAGATCTGAACTTGTCGATGGCTTAAACCTCTGCAAGCAACTCCTTTTCTGTTGTTGTGTAATTTTTCTGTGCATCATTTAAAACATGGCTAGCATAATAAATGACGTGCAAAAAGATGTCATGCCTCTATCCCAATACTACACCAATGGCATGGTCACTGGTATCACACATTAGTTTGAATGGTAATGACTAGTCTGGTGCAAAAATAACTAGTGCTGTAACCAGCTTAGCTTTTAGAGTTTTGAACGCCTGCAAAAACTCTATGTCAAATATAAATGGCGTGTCAGCAGCTAGCAGATTGCTCAGAGATTTTGCAATTTTTGAAAAATCCTTTATAAACCTCCTATAGAATCCTGCATGCCCCATAAAGCTTCTGATTGCCTTAACATTGGTAGGTGGTTGTAATTTTTCAATTACCTCCTCTTTAGCTTGATCCACCACTATTCCCTTATTCAAAATTTTGTGCCCAATGACAATTCTTTCAGTCACCATAAAGTGACATTTCTTCCAGTTTAAAACCAGGTTAGTCTCTTGGCATCTTTTCAGAACAAGTGCTAGATGGTCAAGACAGGAGCTGAATGAGTCTCCAAATACTGAGAAGTCATCCATGAAGACTTTCAGAAATTTCTCTACCATATCAGAGAAGATGGAGAGCATACACCCCTGAAAGGTTGCAGGTGCATTGCACAGACCAAATGGCATCCTTCTGTAGGCAAATACTCTAGATGGACATGTGAATGCTGATTTTTCTTGGTCATGAGGGTCTACTGTAATTTGGTTGTAACCTGAATAGCCATCCAAAAAGCAGTAGTATTCATGACCTGCCAGTCTCTCTAGCATCTAGTCTATGAATGGTAAAGGGAAATTATCCTTTCTGGTGGCTATATTGAGCCTTCTGTGGTCAATACACATATGCCACCCTGTAACTGTTCTTGTAGGAACTAGTTTATTCTTTTCATTATGAACCACTGTCATGCCTCCCTTCTTAGGGACAACTTGGACAAGCCTCTAGTAGCTTAGAGACCTCTTTTTGCACCACCTCCTTCATGGTTGGGTTCAGTCGCCTCTGTGGTTGAACCACTGGCTTAGCATCATCCTCCAATAGGATCTTGTGCATGCATCTGGCTGGACTAATGCCCTTAAGATCACTTATGGACCACCCAAGAGCTGTCTTGTGTGTCCTTAGCACCTGAATTAATGCTTTCTCTTCCTGTGGTTCTAAAGTAGAGCTTATGATCACAGGAAAAGTGTCATCCTCTCCCAGAATGCATATTTCAAGGATGGTGGTAGTGGTTTGAGCTTGGGTTTAGGAGGCTTTTCCTCTTCCTGAGGAGTTTTCAGAGTTTCTTCTGTTTTCTCTGGTTCCTCCAGATCAGGCTGAACATCTTTAAAAATGTCCTCTAGCTCTGATTCAAGACTCTTAGTCATATTGACCTCTTCCACCAGTGAGGTCGATCCCACATGGATTGAAGGATTGAGCAATTTTAGTTTAGTGGTTGATTTAGTCAAGCGAATCAAGTATTGGTTGAGTTGGTTGTAATTTGCAGAAACTAAATTGCTTAAGTGTAAAGGGAGAGGGGAGAATTTGCAGAATTTTAAAGAACAGGAAAGTAAAAGTGCTGAATCTTAAAGAACAAGTAAAGTAAATTACAGAAACTTAGATTGCAAGAAATGTAAATGGCTGATACTTAAAGTGCAAGAAATGTAAATTGCTTGAATTATAAAAGGAATTGGGAAATGAGATTGCAGAATTTAAACAAGCAAAAGTAAATTGCAATAAACAGAAGAGTAGAGGATGAATTGAATTGAAGTAGATCGCAACAGAAAAGTGAAAATGCTTGAAGAGTGTAAAAACAGAGAATGACTTGTGCTTAATTTGCAACAATGTAAAAGATGGTTGAAGATCTCACGGGTGGAAGAGACTAGATAACAAGTCTAGATCTCAAATCCTTCCTTGATCCAACAAGAACAATTGCAACAGAAGTAAAGAAAAGTAAATTGCAGAAAGAGTAGAAGAATGAAATAGTAAACAGAATTTGAAATTCAATTATGCAAAAAAAGTAAACAAGAGATCTCAAGGTGAGATTGAAACAGAAGTTCTTCAATTCTTCACCCAAGATCCAAAGCAAGAAAAGTAAAGAGTACTCCAGCAAGAACAAGGAAGAAGATAGATCAATTCTCCTTCCCAATTCTCTAAGATCTAAATTCAAAAGTAAAAGCTCCAAATGAAAATGAAAATTAAAAGGAAAAATTCAAAGTAAAGTCTAGAGGTCCTAATTACATCAAACTAACTCCTATTTATACACTTTCTATTCTTGGATATTGGAATTTGGATGGGCTTTTAATTTGGTGAAGATTTGAAATTAATTGGATTTTTGATTGATTTTTCAGCCCATGAAGAATTTGCTTCCAGGGGGATGCTCAGCTCAAGTAGGGAGCTGAGCATTGATGCTTAGTGTGAGGACCCTTTGTAGCGTGCACTTGTTGGGGGAAGCATCAGGGGAATGCTAAGCTCACAAAGTGAGCTGAGCATTGGTGCCTTGGTGAAAAATTGTTGCGCGCTGCCCTCCCTGGACCGTGTCAAGATGCACGCTCCACTCCCCCTGGCCTGTGTCAAAGTGCTTGTGAGATGCACCAAGGGTAGCGCTCTGCTCTCCAAGTGAGCTGAGCCTTGGTGCTCACAAGGAGGAGTCCTTGGTTCGAAACTTGATGAGTGCATGCGCTAGAGCTTTTCCTTGGTTTTCTTGTGGTGCCTTGCTCCTTGCTTCCTCTAGGTGCTGAGTTCGAATCCTGGATGATGCATTTGGTCATTTTTGGCTTATTTCCTCTTGTGATTAGCACTCCCCTAACCCCCTTTGGTCATGGATTCAAATCTTGGAGAATGCACTTGTCAAACAATTTCCTTGAATTTATTTGGATGCATGCCCGATAATGCTCACTTGGTGAGCTGAGCTTGGTCTTTCCTTTCCTTGTTTCTTGGCCTCATATTGTGCTCAGCTCACAAAGTGAGCAGAGCATTGTGCCTTGGTTCCTTGAGAGAAAATGTAGCGCTCCCTTGGTGAGCATGGTGCTCTTGGAGTGAGCTTCATGGTTTTCCTTCATTGTTGCGCCACACTTCTTCCTTCCTTGGCCACACTTTTTCTTCCTTGGGCCATGCTTCTTAGGCCACGCTTTCTTCTTTTCTTCTTTTCTTCACCTACAATTAATCAAAATAACCAATCAAAGTATCACCAAATTCACAAGGTTTATAAATCATAAAAAATCAATGAAATTTAGCCTAAACCTCATGATTTAGCATCAATTAAATGGTGGTTGTTTGATTCAAAGAAGTCATGCATTTTCATTCCAAATTACTTACTTAGAATGTAAGAAAGTGTATAAAACCTAATAAAAACAAAGAAAAAGGCTAGTGAAACTAGGCTAAGATGACTTGTCATCACCATCCACCCCATGGAATAGTAACTTCCTTGTCATCGTCATTTGGGGGTGGTGGTGTCGCATCATCGTCCTCCCACGGGACATCAGCCAGCTCAGCCAAGCTAGTAACAAGCGTAGGAAATGGTAGCAAGCCACGGATGTGAGCTCTCCACATGCTATGCCTAGTCAGCCATGAGAANTCAACATATCCATCAGGATCTCTGAGAAGTGAGTGGTAGGCAGGACGTAGTGGGCAAAGATTTGCTGCCAGGTTCTAGCCTCCCTAGACAGATATACAGATAGCATCCCCTTAGGCTTCTTGTTGTTCGCATCCATCACCTAAGGAGCGTCTGGTGTAGCAATCATGTGCCTAAGCGCCTTATAGTCAAAAGTCATGGAGATGATAGCCACATCTGCCTGCTGGTAGGCACAAGTCTCAGGAGTACCAACTCTACAAAGCAGTGCATCTCCTATAGCCTCCTCAGTGATCATAATCTCTCTACCCCTTACGTGCACTGAATCCAAGTTCACTCGGAAGAAGTTACAGTAAAACTCATTAACCCATGAAATGTTAATCCTTCCTAGGTCCCTATCAACGAAATCCAATCCCAACTCTGAAATACGGGCATTTATAGCACGCCTCACGTCATTGGGAAGATTCAGCTTCTTCTCAATGTTCAGGTTTTTCTTTGTATAACGAGAGAAGCGTAGCTCGCAGTAGAGGTTGGGGAATTTGATTGAATCGGTGGATGGAAGTGATTGATTTTCTATATCTTCATCATTCAGCGGGTTCTTGGCATAATTAGCATATAGTGAGGGGGTAGAGGTCTTGGAGCGCTTCCTCTTTTTGGAAGTGGTGGTTATAGCTTTTCCTTTATCCGACATCCTGAAAAACAGAGATAATACAATATAAGCAGATAGCCAATGAAACATAAAGCACTCAAAGCAAAGCAAACTCATGAAGCGAAAGAAGAAATGAGATTTCTTGGAATGCAAGCAAACAGAATTCAGAATTTAAACCAAACTTCAAACCAAGAATTCAAACCATATTTTGCACATTGCTTGTTCACTGAACTTAGAAAGCACCATATCTAAAAGAATGATATAAAGAGTTAAGTTGAAAACCAAAAGAAGTCAGGTGGTTAAGCAGGTTAAAGTTAGAAATCAGTTTGAAAATTAGTGATATGGCAATTACTGACTCAACTCGAAAGGAACGCACAAAACAGGGATGTAAGCATGTTCACAATCATGAATTGCAACAAGTCATTGATAATGAAATATGATGTAGCTAGAAAGCGGTTAATGTGAAACAAACCATCAATCAATGCAGGGATCACTAGCAATGTTGGTGAAATTAAAATCTTGAGAGACAAGTAAATCAAGCACATTTAACACCAATTCTAACAATGCACACAAGTCACAAGTTCAAATGTTAATTGGAAATCTCATGGTCTATGTAACTCACTGAGACAACGTATGCACACAATGAACTAATTGGTCACATAGATGAGAACGTTCGAACTTGTGTGTCCATGCAAAAGAGGCAAAAATTTTTAAGGAAATCACAAGTGATGGTCGATTAGAGAGTTTATTCAAACCATTTAATTCCTATATGCAAGCCATCATGCATAACAAGCAAAGAGTTTAAGCAAGACCAAAACTTATTCCTAAGGATTTTCCAAAACCATTTAAGCAACAAAACTCTAATTGAATTGAATTCATCAACTAGGGGTTGCTACATTCACCAAACAAGATTAACACAAAAACTGTGGTTAAGAAAAATCCGGCAGTATTTCAGCAGCAAATTGGCCATTTTCCAAATTCAAACAATCAAATCAGATTTCATATGAATTCATTAACAATTAGAAGCACAAAATCACACATATACAAGTTCATATGAATATGACAGATAGCCAATAGTTCAGCACAAGGCAATGCAGACAACACAGAGAACAGGGGTAGTTGCTTCAATCAGCACTCCCTTCACCAATCCATCTCAAGCAAGCAGCATTAACTCATTACATGCAGACAAAATAGTGCAGCAAAACAGAGCAATTTCACATAGCAACAAAAATTCAAATAATACCTAAATCTACTATTCAGCCCAGATTCGCTAACCACCTAAATCAAACTAAACTAACTAACTAAGCTAATTCTAACTAAATTAATGGAATTACAGTAAGCAGTAAAAAGAATGCAGAACAGGCGAAGCAAGAACCTAGGGTGCAGAGAGTGAATGGGGGAATTGGAAGGAAGGCGAAGTAGAAGGGTGGGTTGACGTGGCTGTGGAGCTCGTTCCGGCGACAATGGCAGTCGCGGTGGTGCTCGGGGCGGCGCGAAGGCTTGCTGCGGAAGAGAGAGCAGAAACAGAGGGGGTGGAGTGGAATGAGAGAGAGTGAGAGTTAGAGAGTTTGCGCGGTGATGGCAACGGCGATGGTTGTGGTCGCTCGCCGGAGGCAGTCGCTGGTTGCTGAGCAGAGGAGGGAGGTGGTGGTGGAAGAGAAATGGAACGTCGCGGGTGAAAGGGACGAAGGGGTAGTGCGCGAATGCGCTAGGGCTTCGTGTCTCTGGTTAAATGGGGTTTTTGAATCTGCGCAAGCGCGCACCATGCGCGTCAGCGTGGGTGATCGGAAATAGGGAGGTGGCGCAGGAGCGCCACATGCGCTTACGCGTATACGGGTGAATTAAGGGTTGGCGCGGACGCGTACAGCGCGCGTCTGCGCGGGTATGCTGGGCCAGAGGCACAAAAGAGGCCCAGAGTTAGCACAACTCTCAGGTCCTTTGGCTTGGGTGATGTGAAAACACATCGACGCGCGCGCGCACCTTGCACGTTCGTGTGGATGGTATGAGCCTATGGAATAAGCGCGGAGGCCCGAAGTACGCCAACGCGTGTATGAAGAAATAGGGAGTGGCACGGACGCGTACAGCGTGCGTCCGTGTGGGTTGAGACACAGAGTTGGCCCAAAAGTGGCACAACTCTCTGGTCTTTGGCCCAGATAGCCGAAATGGGCAGCCTGCGCACGCGCGCGCCTTGCGCTTGCGCGTAGTTTGCCTTCTTTTTTTTCTATCCTTTTTTTTTTTTAAAGAGCATCAAAGGACCTCCAAAATTTCCATTCTTCTTCAAGACTCTAAACTAGCTAAGATGTAAAAACTTGAGAAACATATGGGATCTTTCAAAAAACTTGAGAAAACTTGCAGTTCAAGCAAAAACTCAATTCAAAGATTCATCCCCTATCAAAGCATAGAATGCATAGACAACTTAGCAAACAAAGAAAAATCTGCCCAGAAATAAAGAAACTCTGTACAATGGAACTCAATTCATTCATTCATTATATCTATAAGAGAATGGAAAGAGTTTACCATGGTGGGGTGTCTCCCACCAAGCACTTTTAGTTTAAGTCCTTAAGTTGGACATTGGGAGGCTTCTTGTCAAGGCGGCTTATGCTTGTATCCATCCTTGAACCTCCAAAAGTGCTTGTCCTTCAATCGGTTGTCAGATTGGTCCATGAAATTGTGATCATCAACAATGGCACCAAAGACTTGGAGCTCTTAGACGTGAATCACACTTTGTCACAATTCCGCACAACTAACCAGCAAGTGCACTAGGTCGTCCAAGTAATACCTTACGTGAGTAAGGGTCGATCCCACAGAGACTGTCGACTTGAAGCAAGCTATGGTCACCTTGTAAATTTCAGTCAGGCGGATTCAAATGGTGATGGAGAATTGATAATTAAAAGATAAATAAAACATAAAATAAAGATAGAGATACTTATGTGATTCTTCGGTTGGAATTTCAGATAAGCGTATGAAGATGCTTTGTTCCCCCTGAACCTCTGCTTTCCTATTGCCTTCTTCCAATCATTCATACTCCTTTACATGGCAAGCTTTATGTTGGGCATCACCGTTGTCAATGGCTACTTCCCGTCCTCTCAATAAAAACGTTCCAAATGCGCTGTCACCGCACGGCTAATCATCTGTCAGTTCTCGATCATGTCGGAATAGGATCCGTTGATCCTTTTGCGTCTGTCACACGCCCCACAATCGCGAGTTTGAAGCTCGTCACAATCATCCCTTCCCAGATCCTACTCAGAATACCACAGACAAGGTTTAGACGTTCCGGATCTCAGGAATGGCTGCCAATAATTCTAGCCTATACCACGAAGGTTCCAATCTTAGATCAGAAACACAAGAGATACGCATTCAAGCCATTGCTAGTAGAACAGAGGTGGTTGTCAGGCACATGTTTATAGGTGAGAATGATGATGAGTGTCACAGATCATCACATTCATCAAGATGAAGAACGAATGAATATCTTAGAGAGGAAGTAGGCGTGAATTGAATAGAAAAACAGTAGTACTTTGTATTAATTCATGAAGAACAGCAGAGCTCCACACCTTAATCTATGGTGTGTAGAAACTCCACCGTTGAAAATACATAAGAACAAGGTCTAGGCATGGCCGAATGGCCAGCCTCCAAATGTGTCTAAGATAGCATAAGACTTCCCTAAGATTAAAAGTATAAGGTCCTATTTATAGAGAAAAAATAGCCTAGGGTTTAAAGAAATCAGTAATTAATGCAGAAATCTTCTTCTGGGCCCACTTGGTGTGTGCTTGGGCTGAGCATTGAAGCTTCCATGTGTAGAGACTTTTCTTGGAGTTAAACGCCAACTTTTGTGCCAGTTTTGGAGTTAAACGCCAGAATTCTTGAGCTGACATGAAACGCTGGTTTGGGCCATCAAATATTGGGCAAAGTGTAGACTATTATATATTTTTGGAAATCCCAGGATGTTTACTTTCCAACGCAATTAAGAACATGCCAATTGGGCTTTTGTAGCTCCAGAAAAGCCTCTTTGAGTGCAGGGAGGTCAGAATCCAATAGCATCTGCAGTCCTTTTTCAGCCTCTGAATCATATTTTTGCTCAGGTCCCTCAATTTCAGCCAGAAAATACCTGAAATCACAGAAAAACACACAAACTTATAGTAAAGTCCAGAACAGTGATTTTTATTTAAAAACTAATAAAAATATAATAAAAACTAATTAAAATATACTAAAAACATACTAAAAATAATGCCAAAAAGCGTATAAATTATTCGCTCATCACAACATCAAACTTAAATTGTTGCTTGTCCCCAAGCAACTGAAAATCAAATAGGATAAAAAGAAGAGAATATACAATGAATTCCAAAAATATCTATGAAGATCAGTATTAATTAGATGAGCGGGGCTTTTAGCTTTTTGCTTCTGAGCAATTTTGGCATCTCACTTTATTCCTTGAAGTTCAGAATGATTGGCATCTATAGGAACTCAGAATCCAGATAGTGTTATTGATTCTCCTAATTAAGTATGTTGATTCTTAAACACAGCTACTTTATGAGTCTTGGCCGTGGCCCTAAGCACTTTGTTTTCTAGTATTACCACCGGATACATAAATGCCACAGACACATAACTGGGTGAACCTTTTCAGATTGTGACTCAGCTTTGCTAGAGTTCCCAATTAGAGGTGTCCAGGGTTCTTAACCACACTCTTCTTTTTGCTTTGGACCTCGACTTTAACCGCTCAGTCTCAAGTTTTCACTTGACACCTTCACGCCACAAGCACATGGTTAGGGACAGCTTGGTTTAGCCGCTTAGGCCAGGATTTTATTCCTGTGGGCCCTCCTATCCACTGATGCTCAATGCCTTGGATCCCTTTTTATCACCCTTGCCTTTTGGTTTGAAGGGGTATTGGCTTTTTCTTCTTGCTTTTCCTTTTTTTTTTTCTTTTCTCTCTTTTTTTTTTTTGCATGCTTTTTACTGCTTTTCCTTACTTCAAGAATCAATTTTATGATTTTTCAGATCATCATATAACATTTCTCCTTTTCCCATCATTTTTTCAAGAGCCAACAATTTTAACATTCATAAACAATCAAATTCAAAAATATGCATTGTTCAAGCTTTCATTCAGAAAAAGAATAGTATTGCCACCACATTAAACTATTTTAAAATTTGAAATTCATGCACTTCTTTTTCTTTTTAAATTAAAAACATTTTTCATTTAAGAATGGTAATGGATTCATTTTAATAACTTTAAGGCATAGAAACTTAGACACTAATGATCAGGTAATAAAGACACAAACATAAATAAACATAAAGCACAATTTTCGAAAAACAGAAAATAAAGAACAAGGAAATTAAAGAACGGGTCCACCTTAGTGATGGCGGCTTGTTCTTCCTCTTGAAGATCTTATGGAGTGCTTGAGCTCCTCAATGTCTCTTCCTTGCCTTTGTTGTTCCTCTCTCATGGTTCTTGGGTATTCTCTAATTTCATGGAGGAGGATGGAATGCTCTTGGTGCTCCACCCTTAGTTGTCCCATGTTGGAACTTAATTCTCCTAGGGAGGTGTTGATTTGCTCCCAATAGTTTTGTGGAGGAAAATGCATCCCTTGAGGCATCTCAGGGATTTCATGATGAGGGGTTTCCTCATGCTCTTGGTGAGGTTCTCTCACTTGCTCCATCCTTTTCTTGGTGATGGGCTTGTCCTCATCAATGAGGATGTCTTCCTCTATGTCAATTCCAGCTGAATTACAGAGGTGACAAATGAGATGAGGAAAGGCTAACCTTGCCCCAGTGGAGGACTTATCCGCCACTTTATAGAGTTCTTGGGATATAACTTCATGAACTTCTACTTCCTCTCTAATCATGATGCTATGAATCATGATAGCCCGGTCTATAGTAACTTCAGATCGGTTGCTAGTAGGAATGATTTAGCGTTGGATGAACTCCAACCATCCCCTAGCCACGGGATTGAGGTCATGCCTTCTTAGTTTAACCGGCTTTCCTCTTACTCTCTCTTTCATTGAGCGCCCTCTTCACAGATGTCCATGAGGACTTGGTCCAACCTTTGATCAAAGTTGACCCTTCTAGTGTATGGGTGTGCATCTCCTTGCATCATAGGCAAATTGAATGCCAACCTTACATTTTCTGAACTAAAATCTAAGTATTTCCCCCAGACCATTGTAAACCAATTCTTAGGATCCGGGTTCACACTTTGATCATAGTTCTTGGTGATCCATGCATTGGCATAGAACTCTTGAACCATTAAGATTCTGACTTGTTGAATGGGGTTGGTGAGAACTTCCCAACCTCTTCTTCGGATCTCATGTCGGATCTCCGGATATTCGCCCTTTTTGAGCTTAAAAGGGACCTCGGGGATCACCTTCTTCTTGGCTACAACTTCATAGAAGTGGTCTTGATGCACCTTTGAGAGGAATCTCTCCATCTCCCACGACTCGGAGGTGGAAGCTTTTGCCTTCCCTTTTCTCTTTCTAGATGTTTCTCTGGCCTTTGGTGCCATTAATGGTTATGGAAAAACAAAAAAGCTTTAGCTTTTACCACACCAAACTTAGAAGGTTGCTCGTCCTCGAGCAAAAAAAGAAAGAAGAGAGTAGAAAAAGAAGAACAAGAGGAGATGGAGTGGGCTTAGTGTTTTGGCCAAGGGGGATAGGTAGTGTTTATGTTGTGTGAAAATGAAGGAGTGAAGATGGATTTATATAGGAGTGGAGGGGGGTGTATATTTCAGCCATTATGGGTGGGTTTGGGTGGGAAAGTGGTTAGAATTTGAATGGTGAGGTAGATGGGGTTTTATGAAGGATGGATGTGAGTGGTGAAGAGAATGGTGGGATTTGATAGGTGAGGGGTTTTTGGGGAAGAGGTATTGAGGTGATTGGTGAATGGGTGAAGAAGAGAGAGAGAGGTGGGGTAGGTGGGGATCCTGTGGGGTCCACAGATCCTGAGGTGTCAAGGATTTCTCATCCCTGCACCATGTGGCGTGTAAAACGCCCCTTGCTGCCAATCTTGGCGTTAAACACCAGGCTGCTGCCCACTTCTGGCATTTAACGCCAGCTTCTTGCCCATTCCTGGCATTAAACGCCAGTCTGGAGCCTATTTCTGGCATTAAACGCCCAGAATGGTGCCAGACTGGGCGTTTAACGCCCATTGTGCTACCCTTACTGGCGTTTAAACGCTAGTAAGTTTCTCATCCAGGGTGTTCTGTTTGTCATTCTATTTTTCCTTCTGTTTCTGCTTTTTCAATTATTTTTGTGACTTTACATGATCATCAACCTACAGAAAACATAAAATAACAAAAGAAAATAGAAATTTAACATAGATAAGTAAAAATTGGGTTGCCTCCTAACAAGCGCTTCTTTAATGTCAATAGCTTGACACTAGCTCTCATGGAGCCTCATAGATGTTCAGAGCAATGTTGGAACCTCCCAACACCAAACTTAGAGTTTGAATGTGGGGGTTCAACACCAAACTTAAAGTTTGGTTGTGGCCTCCCAACACCAAACTTAGAGTTTGACTGTGGGGGCTCTGTTTGACTCTGTATTGAGAGAAGCTCTTCATGCTTCCTCTCCATGGTGACAGAGGGATATCCTTGAGCTTTAAATACAAGGGAGTCTCTATTCACTTGAATGATCAATTCTCCTCTGTCAACATCAATCACAGCTTTTGCTGTGGCTAGAAAGGGTCTCCCAAGGATGATGGATTCATCCATACACTTACCAGTCTCTAGGATTATGAAGTCAGCAGGGATGTAGTGGCCTTCAACCTTTACCAAGACATCCTCTACAAGTTCATAAGCCTGTTTCTTTGAATTGTCTGCCATCTCCAGTGAGATTCTTGCAGCTTGTTGATGCCAGGGCATTTTGGCCAGTTTCACTAAGCTTTTCTTTACTGTTTTTAGGGTAGTTTCATGCATTTCCTTAGGAAATAAGCTAGTTTTGGGTACATATTCACTTACATCTTGATTCAAGCATACATTGTGCACTTTACATGATTTCATGAGGATTTTTCATGAATTTAAGGACAAATTGAATGTTGTATTTCCCATGACTTGGACTAGTTCTCAACGTTATTGGGAAAGTTGAGTCCCAATAACGTGTGCGAAGGACATAGTGGAAATGTTAGTGGCAACGTTTGTGCCACTAACGTTGAGGTTAACGTGACTCTTAACTTTGGTGAGGAACGTTGGTGAAAAAGGTGATTGTCACTAACGTTCTCGAACCCACATTTTCACTGAACGTTAACACCACTAACTTCCTGAGCTAAAAGTCTCTGCCCACTTCACACTTTCTCTCTGCAAGTAAAGCTAAGCCCAATGAAGAAGAAAACTGCTTCAAACTCAAGATCCAAAGGCCCATACCCAAGACTTGAAGAATCAACTAGAAGAACAGAAGAGTAGTATATATAGGAGTAGCTTTGAATTATTTTGGGAGTTGGAAATTATAGGGAGCCTCTGGGCATAGAATTACTCTCTGTATTTACTTCCTCTGCAGTTCTAGTTTCATCATGTATTCTCCATCTTTGTTTTTATTTTCCAGAGCTTTGAACAACTAAACCCCTTTCGTTGGGTTAGGGAGCTCTGTTGTAATTGGATAGATCAATACTAGTTTTCATTATTCTTCTTCTATCGTTTCTCTTGATTTTACTTGAAAGCTTTCGATCTTCATCCAATTGGGTAGTTCTCTTGGAAAAGAAGCTATTCATACTTGGATCTCTTCTGAACCTTGAAAGAGGAATGAAGGGATCATGCTAGAAATGCTTTCTCATGCTGGACCAAATTGGGTTTGGATGGATATGTGACTATAAACCTCTCAACACTTGATTTGGGAAATGCATGTGGTATAATCAGTGACCATACTTCATCTTTTCTCATGAGCAATTGACCAAGGAATTGGCTATTGACCAAGATTTGAGAGATTGAATAACAAGAAATTGTAATTCAATCACTTAAGATTGCCAAGGAGATCAATGAGTGCATTGATTGAGGAAGAGATGAAAATGAAATTGATCCAGAGAATGCAACATCTCCTAAGCCCAATGAACCCCCCATTTCTGATCTTACCCATTCTCTTTTTTTTCTGTCATTTACTTTCATGAGCAATTCCCCCATTCCCATTTACAATTCTGCACTTTACTTTCAGTCATTTACTTTTAGCACTTATTTCTAGCATTTACTTTTCTGTTATTTACTTTCCCGCCATTTAATTTTCTGCAAATCTCAACTAAAATTCTGATTCGCTCAACTAGAACATTCCTCTAATTAAAGTTTCTTGATCAATCAATCCTTGTGGGATTCGACCTCACTCTATTGTGAGTTTTTACTTGACGACAAATTCGGTACACTTGCCGAAGGAAATTTGTTATGAGACAAGTTTTCCGTGCATCAAGTTTATGGCGCCGTTGCCGGGGAATGATTGTGCATCAACAATGATTAAATTGAAGGATAACTAGATTGAGCATTTTATTTTTTATTTGATTTAATTTTCTGTTTGAGTCATTTACTTTCTGTTTTAGTTAATTTCTTCCCTTCCCCCTATTTTTTCTTTGTTATTTACCATTCTTTCCACTAACCCACTAACTGTTTGATATATTGCATCACTCACACTAACAGTAATTCTGACAGATATACTTTCTGCACCTATTCTCTTTGCTTGCACTTGTTGGTTGTATGACAGGGAGAAGAAGTGGGGCTTCAACTTCCTTTGATTCTGAACCTGAGAGAACCTTCCTTAGACTAAGGAGGGAGGCAAGAGAAAAATGTGTAGTTGGTGCTGAAGAAGAGGAGGAACACTTTGAGGAATACTTTGAACCAAACATAGAAGAAAACATGGAAAACCATCATGAACAAGAAGCTCACAACCATGGCGGAAGAGGTCGAGCAAATCATGCTGGGGAGGATAGAAGAGTTTTAGGCTCTTACATCAATCCAAACCCAGGAAACTGTGGTGGTAGCATTCAAAAGCCAACCATCCATGCCAACAATTTTGAACTAAAACCACAGCTCATCACCCTTGTTCAGAACAACTGTTCGTTCGGAGGAAGTGTCCAAGAAGACCCCAATCAACATCTAACTACCTTCCTGAGAATATGTGACACAGTGAAGTCTAATGGTGTTCATCCTGACGCCTATAGACTGCTCTTATTTCCATTCTCACTCAAGGATAAGGCAGCCAAGTGGCTGGAGTCTTTCCCGAAGGAGAGCTTGACAACTTGGGAAGATGTGGTGAACAAATTCTTAGCAAGATTTTACCCCCCTCAACGAATCAATAGGCTGAGAGCTGAGGTCCAAACTTTCAGGCAACAAGATGGTGAGACTCTATATGAAGCATGGGAGAGGTTTAAAGACTTAACAAGGAGGTGCACACCAAATATGTTCAATGAATGGGTGCAGCTGCACATTTTCTATGAAGGCCTGTCATATGAATCAAAGAAGGCAGTAGACCATTCATCTGGAGGATCTTTGAACAAGAAGAAGACCATTGATGAGGCCATAGATGTCATTAAAACTGTAGCAGAGAATGACTACTTCTATGCTTCCGAAAGAGGGAACACAAGAGGAGTAATGGAGCTAAACAATGTAGATGCTCTGCTGGCCCAAAACAAGCTTATTACCCAGCAGCTACCTGACCTCACCAAGAAGATGGAGAGGAACCAAGTAGCAGCAATCTCCACTTCATCAACAACCCAAGAAGGAGTGAATGAAGAAGCAGAGGGTAGTCAGGAGCAAGCCAACTACATTGGGAATTCACCTAGGTAAAACCATGATCCATACTCCAAGACCTACAACCCTGGATGGAGGAATCACCCAAACTTTGGGTGGGGAAATCAACAAGACCAAAGCCTTGATCAAAGATGCCCAAATCCAAATAATGCAGCCCACCAACACTTCACATCTAGACCATATCAACACCCCCATAACAACACCTCTCCACATTCATATCAATGCCAGAATAACCCTACTCAGCCTGAGCTATCATCATTAGATGAAAGAATCTCAAGGATTGAGAATCTACTTGAAGGCATAGGCAAAGAGATTCAAGATAGTAAAGCGTTCCGAGAAGAGGTGATGTCCAATATGCAGAATCAGGATGCTGCCATCAAGAAACTGGAGACACAAATTGGCTACTTATTCAAGCAAATTCCAAGCCACAACCTTCGCAGCAAGACTAGCTCAACACGAAGGGAGGAGTGCCAAGCTATCACCCTTAGAAGTGGGAAAGAACTGAAGGAAACCTCCCAGAAACCACAAGAAAAGGAATAAGATAAAGAAGAAGAAGAGCAGGATGGAGCTCAAGTTCCTAACCTGAGTTCACAAAAAGGGGAAGGAGTGCTTAAGCCAGATGCCCCAAGAGTCCCATACCCTCAGCAATTAAAGAAGCAAGGGGATGACAATCAGTTTTCGAGATTTTTGGAAATCTTCAAGAAACTGCAAATCAACATACCCTTTGCTGAAGCAATAGAACAAATGCCACTCTACGCCAAGTTCTTGAAGGAGCTCATGACTAAGAAGAGAAGCTGGAAGAACAACGAGACTGTGATACTAACCGAAGAATGTAGTGCTATCATTCAGCACAAACTACCCCAGAAATTGAAGGATCCCGAGAGTTTTCAAATCCCTTGTATTATAGGGGAAATCACAGTGGAAAAGGCTCTGTGACTTGGGAGCCAGCATCAATTTGATGTCGGTAGCTATGATGAGAAAGATGAAGATTGAGGAAGCTAAACCAAGAAAGATGGCCTTACAATTGGCAGACCGATCGTTCAAGTTCCCGCATGGCGTCGTAGAAGATTTGCTGGTGAAAGTGGGAGATTTTATCTTCCCAACAGACTTTGTAATGCTGGACATGCAGGAGGAAGCCAAGGCTTCCATCATCCTGGGAAGGCCATTCTTGGCCACTGCTGGAGCTGTCATTGATGTACAAAAAGGAGATCTCACCCTGAGATTACACAATGAAAAGATGACGATCAATGTGTTCAAAGCCAAGAGTTACCCACCAGAGCAAATGGGAGAGTGTATGAGGTTGGACTCACTTGAAGATGCAGTGCAGGAAAATTTTGAAGAAGAAGAACCTGAAGGTATAATAGAGGAGGAGCCTACGTTTAGTGAAAAGGTTACAACAACAGAGATTCAAATACAAGGTGCACCAAATGAAGAGAACGAAAAGTCAGAAGCACCCAAACTTGAACTCAAAGCATTGCTACCCTCTCTCAAATATGCATACTTAGGAGAAGATGAAAATTACCCAGTAATTATAAGCTCATGCCTCAGCCAAGATCAAGAGGATGAACTGCTCAAAGTACTGCAAAACCACAAAGATGCCATTGGTTGGACTCTTGCTGACTTGAAGGGGATAAGTTCAGCCATATGTATGCACAAAATACTGCTGGAAGAAGATGCCAAACCATCCATTCAGTCCCAAAGGAGGTTGAACCCAATCATGAAGGAAGTGGTACAGAAGGAAGTTATGAAGTTATGGCAGGGAGGGGTAATTTACCCGATCTCAGACAGCCCCTGGGTCAGCCCCGTGCATGTTGTCCCAAAAAAGGGAGGAATTACCGTGGTTCCCAATGAGAAGAACGAACTAATTCCTACAAGGACAGTCACAGGATGGCGGATGTGCATAGACTACAGGAAGCTCAACGAGTCTACGCGAAATGATTATTTTCCCCTTCCATTCATGGATCAGATGTTGGAAAGACTCACAGGGCACGCTTATTATTGTTTTCTCGACGGTTATTTAGGATATAACCAAATAGTGGTTGATCCCAGATATCAAGAGAAAACCTCATTCACTTGCCCATATGGAGTGTTTGCCTACAGGTGCATGCCATTTGGGCTATGTAATGCACCTGCGACTTTCCAACGCTGCATGCTTTCTATCTTCTCAGATATGATAGAAAAATTCATTGAAGTTTTTATGGATGACTTCTCAGTATTCGGAGATTCTTTTCCTAGTTGCCTACATCGCCTCACCTTGGTATTGAAAAGATGCCAAGAGACCAATCTGGTCTTGAAATGGGAGAAATGTCACTTTATGGTGACAGGAGGAATAGTCCTTGGTCACAAAGTTTCTAACCAAGGCATTGAGGTTAACAGAGCCAAAGTAGAACTTATTGAAAAACCGCCTCCACCCAGTGATGTCAGGGCAATTAGGAGCTTTTTAGGGCATGCTGGTTTTTACAGAAGGTTTATTAAAGATTTTTCAAAGATAGCCAAGCCCTTAAGCAATCTCCTTGTATCAGATACACCATTTATCTTTGATGAAACATGCATGTTAGCCTTTGAAAATTTGAAAATGAGGTTGTCCTCTGCTCCTATCATTTCCCCACATGATTGGAATTTACCATTTGAATTGATGTGTGACGCATCCGATTTTGCAGTTGGGGCAGTGTTGGGACAGAGGAAAGATAACTTAGTCCATGTGATATACTATGCGAGCAAAGTCCTTAATGATACTCAAAGAAATTATACCACCACTGAAAAGGAGTTGCTGGCAATAGTTTTTGCATTTGACAAGTTTAGATCATACCTCATTGGTGCTAAAGTGATTGTTTTTACGGATCACACAGCACTTAAATATTTGTTTGCCAAGAAAGAATCAAAACCAGGACTAATAAGATTGATCTTATTGTTGCAGGAATTCAATATTGAGATCAGAGACAAGAAAGAAGTGGAGAACAAGGTAGCAGATCACCTATCCAAGATTCCTCATGATAAAGGTGGAACACCTGATACAAGTGTGAACGAGTTCTTCCCTGATGAGCAGTTAATGCTAGTTCACAAAGCACCATAGTTTGCAGACATTGCAAACTTCAAGGCAACTGGGGCATTGCCTCCAGAGATCAATAAACATCAAAAAAGGAAGCTCATGAATGATGCAAAGTACTTTGTCTGGGATGAGCCATATCTATTCAAGAAGTGTTCAGATGGAATCCTTAGAAGATGTGTTTCGGAAGAAGAAGGACGAGAGGTCCTATGGAATTTCCACGGCTCATGCTATGGAGGCCACTTTGGAGGGGATAGAACTGCAGCTAAGGTATTACAAAGCGAATTCTTTTGGCCCACCCTTTTTAACGATGCCAAAGAACTAGTAAAGAGCTGCAATGAATGCCAAAGATCTGGAAACTTGCCCAAAAGAAATGAGATGCCACAAAATTTCATCTTGGAACTGGAATTATTTGATGTGTGGGGAATCAATTTCATAGGACCATTCCCGACCTCATATGCAAACAAATACATCTTGGTAGCAGTGGATTATGTTTCCAAGTGGGTAGAGGCTATTGTAACCCCAACGAATGATAACAGGGTAGTCATGAACTTCCTCAGGAAGAATATCTTTAGCCGGTTTGGAGTCCCACGAGCACTTATCAGTGATGAAGGGAGCCATTTTTGCAACAGACCACTAGAAGCTCTTCTCCTATGATATAGGGTAAAACACAAGGTAGCCACACCTTACCATCCCCAAACAAGTGGACAAACTGAGATATCCAACAGATAGCTAAAGAGGATTCTGGAAAAGACTGTGGGTGCATCAAGAAAGGATTGGTCGAAGAAGCTGGATGATGCTCTTTGGGCATACAGTACAGCATTCAAAACACCACTTGGAATGTCCCCATATCAACTAGTGTATGGGAAAGCTTGTCATTTACCACTGGAGCTGGAACACAAAGCTCTCTGGGCTATCAAGATACTAAATTTTGACAGCATTGCTGCTGGTGCAAAGAGGATCTTGCAGCTGCAAGAGATGGAGGAATTCAGGTCACAAGCCTATGAAAATACCAAGATGTATAAAGAGAAAGCAAAGAGAAGACATGAGCTGCATCTTGCACCCAGGAGTTTCGAAAAGGGGCAGCGAGTACTCCTTTCCAATTCCAAATTGAGACTATTCCCAGGAAAACTCAAATCAAGGTGGTCCGGACCTTTTCTTGTCACAAAAGTTTCGCCGTATGGACTCATCAAAATCATGGATGAAGGTTCAGAGAGGACTTTTACAGTGAACGGACAAAGACTCAAGCATTATCTGGGCAACATGGGGGAAAGCCCCAGAGTAAATTACCATCTCAAGTAAAGGAGGAACCGTCGAGCTAGCGACGATAAAAGAGCGCTCTGTTGGGAGGCAACCCAACCTCAGGTAGTTTCCTTTTCATCTTTATTTCAATAAGGATCACAAGTTGTTTCCCTTGTATTGCGAGGAGCTAAGTTTGGTATTCCACACCAAAACAATTTAAGAGTGAAAGTGTGATTCTAAGTTTGGTGTTCCACCAAAGGCATTAGTTAGAATTACACCCCACTCCCAAAACACATTGCTAGCTCCAACCAATCAAGGGAAACCACTTAGATGTAGTTAGACTTTAGTAATAATTGTTTTGTTAACAACAAGATATGAGGTTCTCTGCATATATGCAATGTTTGTACTGGGCAAGGAACTAAGTTTGGTGTTCACACACCAAATTGAGTTCAAAAGCCACAAGCACACATGCAAGCTAACTATGTCTCAAGTGCTTTGGGAACAAGCAACTTCCAATAACTTTGCAGGAATCTTATGAGAGAATAGTGCACCTCCACCCAAGGAAGTGAAGTAGCAAGGACTAGGACGATGACAAAGAAAGAGGGCAACTAGAAATCATCACCTGAAGGTTGCATTGTTACTTAATTCCATTATACTCAGAATTGTGGAAAATTGGAAGTCCGAATGCAATTTTGATTAATAGTTACTCGTAGTTGGAACCTTTTTCAATTTTGTCTCTTAAGTTTTGTGTTGAAGAGGTCTATACTTGCTGGTCTTTATGGTCATAAGTTAGCTAAGTTGGTTCAACCACAAGGTGGGAGGACAACTATCTGTCATGAATACTATACTTGAGACACACCCCATGAGACTAGCAAAATAAGAAGATCCTAATAAGAAAAAGGGAAAGAACAGTCAAAGTTGAGGAATAAAAGAAAAAGAACAAGCAATAAGGCTAGGCACCAATGGTTCTTAATCTTGAGGCATGTGTCTGTGGTGCTCCTGTATAAGGGATCTACTTGGATGAATAAGCTCTTAGGAGTGCCTTATCACTTGGTAACTTGGGTTAACTAACTCGGGATTATCAGCTGAAAGTCCACTGTCAATAGTAACCCTCACTACCGAGCATTTAGTAACCCAAAGAGGTGCTGGACACCAAGGTCTCAAGAAAAGAAAAAGAAAATAAATAAACTATATGCCTGTGGTGTGTATGTATGGGGGAGAGACTTGAGCAAGTAAGTCCTTAGCGGTGCTTCAACACCTAGCACCTTGAACCAACTGGTTCGGGAGTGTTGGCTGAAAGCTTATTTTAAAGAGTTGCCCCCTTACAGAACACTTAGCCTAAGAACACAAATAAGCCCTGAAATAACAGCAAAAGGATCAATGAATAAAATTTTCATGGGATGCAATCACAGTGAGTATTCTAGGACATGATAAAGGTCTGAAAGCCAGGAATGAACCTAAGTTGCTATGCATGAAACCACCATAAAACCAGGGACATGACTTCCACAAGAATGACTCATTTCTCTTGGCATTCAAAATGAAATTGATCCGGAGAATGCAACATCTCCTAAGCCCAATGAACCCCCCATTTCTAATCTTACCCATTCTCTTTATTTTCTGTCATTTACTTTCATGAGCAATTCCCCCTTTCCCATTTACAATTCTGCACTTTACTTTCAGTCATTTACTTTCAGCTCTTATTTCTAGCATTTAATTTTCTACAATTCTCAACTAAAATTCTGATTCGGTCAACTAGAACATTCCTCTAATTAAAGTTGCTTGATCAATCAATCCTTGTGGGATTCGACCTCACTCTATTGTGAGTTTTTACTTGACGACAAATTCGGTACACTTGCCGAAGGAAATTTGTTATGAGACAAGTTTTCCGTGCATCACTTGTACCTCAATGATCCCTAGCTTCTTCATTACAGAGAGAGGCATGAGGTTTATACTTGACCCTAGGTCACACAGAGCCTTCTCAAAGGTCATGGTGCCTATGGTACAAAGGATTGAGAATTTTCCAGGGTCTTGTCTCTTCAGAGGTAATTTCTACCTAGTCAAGTCATCTAGTTCTTTGATGAGCATGGGGGGTTCTTCCTCCCAAGTTTCATTACCAAACAACTTGGCATTTAGCTTCATGATTGCTCCAAGGTACTTAGCAACTTGCTCTTCAGTAACATCTTCATCCTCTTCAGAGGAAGAATACTCATCAGATCTCATGAATGGCAAAAGTAAATTCACTGGAATCTCTATGGTCTCAGTGTGAGCCTCAGATTCCCATGGTTCCTCTTTAGGGAACTCCATGGAGGTCAGTGGACGTCCATTGAGGTCTTCCTCAGTGGAGATTACTGCCTCTTCCTCCTCTCCAGGTTCGGCCATGTGAGACGTGTTCATGGCCTTGCACTCTCTCTTTGGATTTTCTTCTGTATTGCTTGGGAGAGTACTAGGAGGGAGTTCAGTAATTTTCTTACTCAGCTGACCCACTTGTGCCTCCAAATTTCTAATAGAGGACCTTGTTTCAGTCATGAAACTTTGAGTTGTTTTGATTAGATCAGAGACAATGGTTGCTAAGTCAGAGTGGCTTTTCTTAGAATTCTCTGTCTGTTGCTGAGAAGATGATGGAAAAGGCTTGCAATTGCTAAACCTATTTCTTCCACCATTATTGTTGTTGAAACCCTGTTGAGGTCTCTATTGATCCTTCTATGAGAGATTTGGATGATTTCTGCATGAAGGATTATAGGTGTTTCCATAGGGTTCTCCCATGTAATTCACCTCTTCCATTACTGGGTTCTCAGGATCATAAGCTTCTTCTTCAGAGGAAGCTTCCTTAGTACTGCCTGTTGCTGCTTGCATTCCAGACAGACTCTGAGAAATTATTTTGACTTGTTGGGTCAATGTTTTATTCTAAGCTAATATGGCATTCAGAGTATCAATCTCAAGAACTCCCTTCTTCTGAGTTGTCCCATTATTCACAGGATTCCTTTCAGAAGTGTACATGAATTGGTTATTTGCAACCATTTCAATGAGTTCCTGAGCTTCTGCAGGCGTTTTCTTCAGATGAAGAGATCCTCCAGCAGAGCTATCCAATGACATCTTGGATAGTTCAGACAGACCATCATATAAAATACCTATGATGCTCCATTCAGAAAGCATGTCAGAAGGACATCTTCTGATCAATTGCTTGTATCTTTCCCAAGCTTCATAGAGGGATTCACCTTCCTTCTGTCTGAAGGTTTGGACTTCCACTCTAAGCTTGCTCAATTTTTGAGGTGGAAAGAACTTTGCCAATAAGGCATTAACTAGCTTTTCCCAAGAGTTCAGGCTTTCTTTAGGTTGTGAATCCAACCATGTCCTAGCTTTGTCTCTTATAGCAAAAGGAAAAAGCATGAGTCTGTAGACTTCAGGGTCAACCCCATTGGTCTTGATAGTGTCACAGATTTACAAGAATTCAGCTAAGAACTGATGAGGATCTTCCAATGAAAGTCCATGAAACTTGCAATTCTGTTGCATTAGAGAAACTAATTGAGGCTTAAGCTCAAAGTTGTTTGCTCCAATGGCAGGGATTGAAATGCTTCTCCCATAGAAGTTGGGAGTAGGTGCAGTAAAGTCACCAAGCACCTTCCTTGCATTGTTGGCATCGTTGTTTTTGGCTGCCATGGTTTCTTCTTCCTTGAAAAGCTCTGTTAAGCCCTCTAAAGAGAATTGTGCTTTAGCTTCTCTTAGCTTTCTCTTGAAGGTCCTTTCAGGTTTAGGATTAGCTTGAACAAGTATGCCTTTATCTTTGCTTCTGCTCATATGAAAGAGAATAGAACAAGAAAGTAGGGAATCCTCTATGTCACAGTATAGAGATTCCTTGAGGTGTCAGAGGAAAAGAAGAATAGAAGAAGGAGGTAGACAGAAGAGAATTCAAACATATAAAGAAGGAGGGAGTTCGAATTGTACCTTGAGGAGGAGTGTTAGTCCTTTAAATAGAAGGATATGAGAAGAGGGGAAGAATTTTCGAAAATAATTTAAAAAGATTTTGAAATAATTAAAAAGAAATTTGAAAATTTGATTAAGTTTTTCGAAAATTAAGATTAGGAAAGAAATTAAGTGATTTTTGAAAAGATTTTGAAATTAGAAATTAAAAAGATATTATTGAGAGTTAATTTTGAAAAAGATGTAATTGAAAAGATATGATTGAGAAGATATGATTGAAAATCAATTTAAAAAAAAAAAGAGAAAGTTTTAAAATTAAAGTTGATTATTTGACTAACAAGAAATTAGAAGATATGATTCTTAAAATTTAAAATTTGATCCTTTCTTAATAGGCAAGTAACAACTTGAAAATTTTGAAGTAAATCTTTAATTATAACAAGGATTTTTGAAAATTAAAAAAAATAGAAAGAAATTGATTTTGAAAAATTATGAAGATTTGAAAAAAATTTGAATTAAAAAGAAAATCTTCCCTCTAGTGTCCTTCTGGCATTAAACGCCCAGAATGACATCCATTCTGGCGTTTAACGCCCAAAATCCTACCTTTTTGGACATTAAACACCCAGCCAGGTACCCTGGCTGGCGTTTAAACGCCAGTTTTCCTTTTTCACTGGGCGTTTTGAACACCCAGCTTTTTCTGTTTGATTCCTCTGCTGAATGTTCCGAATCTTCAATTCTCTGTATTATTGACTTGAAAAGACACAATTTTGAAAATATTTTTGAATTTTTAATGATGAGAAACAATCAAAATACAACTAATCTTAGGAAACTCAAATCAAACAATGCATGCAGGACACCAAACTTAAAAATTTTCATATAAGAGACACTAACAAATTGAGAATGCATATGAGAAACAACAAAACACACAAAACAAGAGAAATTTGATATCAGAGCACTGAATTCATCAAGAACAACTTGAAGATCAATGAAGAACATAATGCATATATTCGAAAAATGCAAGAAGAATAAAAACATGCAATTGACACCAAACTTAAAAATTGACAAGATGAACCGTCAGTTGTCCAAACTCGAACAATCCCCGGCAACGGCGCCAAAAACATGGTGCATGAAATTGTGATCATTAACAATGGCACCAAAGACTTGGAGCTCTTAAACGTGAATCACACTTTGTCACAATTCTGTACAACTAACCAGCAAGTGCACTAGGTCGTCCAAGTAATACCTTACGTGTGTAAGGGTCGATCCCACGGAGACTGTCGGCTTGAAGCACGCTATGGTCACCTTGTAAATCTCAGTCAGGCGGATTCAAATGGTGATGGAGAATTGATAATTAAAAGAAAAATAAAACATAAAATAAAGATAGAGATACTTATGTAATTCTTCGGTTGGAATTTCAGATAAGCGTATGAAGATGCTTTGTTCCCCCTGAACCTCTGCTTTCCTATTGCCTTCTTCCAATCATTTATACTCCTTTCCATGGCAAGCTTTATGTTGGGCATTACCGTTGTCAATGGCTACTTCCCGTCCTCTCAGTGAAAACGTTCCAAATGCGCTGTCACCGCACGGCTAATCATCTGTCGGTTCTCGATCATGTCGGAATAGGATCTATTGATCCTTTTGCATCTGTAACACGCCCCACAATCGCGAGTTTGAATCTTGTCACAGTTATCCCTTCCCAGATCCTACTCAGAATACAACAGACAAGGTTTAGACATTCCGGATCTCAGGAATGGCCGCCAATAATTCTAGCCTATACCACGAAGGTTCCAATCTTAGATCAGAAACCCAAGAGATACGCATTCAAGCCATTGCTAGTAGAACAGAGGTGGTTGTCAGGCACATGTTCATAGGTGAGAATGATGATGAGTGTCACGGATCATCACATTCATCAAGATGAAGAACGAATGAATATCTTGGAGAAGAAGTAGGCGTGAATTGAATAGAAAAACAGTAGTACTTTGTATTAATTCATGAAGAATAGTAGAGCTCCACACCTTAATCTATGGTGTGTAGAAACTCCACCGTTGAAAATACATAAGAACAAGGTTTAGGCATGGCCAAATGGCCAACCTCCAAACGTGTCTAAGATAGCATAAGACTTCCCTAAGATTAAAAGTATAAGGTCCTATTTATAGAGAACTAATAGCCTAAGGTTTACAGAAATCAGTAATTAATGCAGAAATCTTCTTCTGGGCCCACTTGGTGTGTGCTTGGGCTAAGCATCGAAGCTTCCATGTGTAGAGACTTTTCTTGGAGTTAAACGCCAGAATTCTTGAGCTGACTTGGAACGCCGGTTTGGGCCATCAAATATTGGGCAAAGTATGGACTACCCAGGATGTCTACTTTCCAACACAAGTGAGAGCACGCCAATTGGGCTTCTGTAGCTCTAGAAAATCCTCTTTGAGTGCTGGGAGGTCAGAATCCAACAGCATCTACAGTCCTTTTTCAGCCTCTGAATCAGATTTTTGCTCAGGTCCCTCAATTTTAGCCAGAAAATACATGAAATTACAGAAAAACACACAAACTCATAGTAAAGTCCAGAAGGGTGATTTTTATTTAAAAACTAATAAAAATATAATAAAAACAAATTAAAATATACTAAAAACATACTAAAAATAATGCCAAAAAGCGTATAAATTATCCGCTCATCACAGACGTTCCAACCTTCTTCATTAAGCTTTGGTGAGGTTCTTTCCAAGACGTGAGCTCCCGAAATTGACTATCATAGGATAATCCAAGATTCCATATCTTGTCCTCGCACCCATCGTCTAGTTGATTGCCTTGACCTTATCCGGGCAACGAGAAAATAGAATTCTCATGGAAGCACCAAACTACTCTCCTAGACCCATTTACTTGAACATTACACCAATCCATGCTCTCCAATTTCGAGCTTCCCACCATAATGAACCTAGATTTAGATCGCCAACCACTAAACATCCTCCTCTTTCGCTTAATTCCACAAAGTGCCCTGAGTTGGCCATCCGTTTCAAGTAAACCATACTCAAGTGGGATAATAAAGCTGAGAGTTAGAAGTTTTACCCACTCAAGTGGAGGATTTGATGATGAACTAGGTGGAGGGGTTCCTAAAGATCTTGATAAAGTATGTTCTACTCCTGTCCATCCTCTTCTAGAGGTTTCCACCACTTGGCAAGGTTCTTCAGGTTCCTCCTCATGCCAAGCTTCCTCAAGTTCACATCCTTCTTCACCGATTTCTTCTATTTCTTCCCCATCACTCTCATCATAGATAGGAGGAAAAGTAAAATATACCTCATCATCGAATCTAGACATTTTGGAGAAGGACTCTTCAAACTCGGACGGATCGTATGTTGATTCGGAATCATCATAAATAGGAACACTTGTTGCTTGGAATACTTCTCTCAGTTCTTCATCTTCAGTAAGCCTTGGAGGGTTCAAGTCTTCCTCAACCTTGCTTTCTAGTCCACTGGGGAAGGGTTCAACAAGATCGTCAAGGGGGTTGATCAACATGGGCAAAAAATCACTAGTGATGGAACCTACTTCTTAATCAATTTCCTTCGACTCTCTGTTTACTTCTGCAACATTACTCTTTTCTTTAACATTCCTTCCAAACTCCTTGGAGGAGGGTTCTTCAAATTGCAATTTCTTTATGCGCTCAACGTATCCCAAACATTCATCCACTGCTTCCTTTTGTTCGCTAATCTCTGTCTTCTGCTCTTGTTGTCCTTGTTGCTTCAATTCTTCCTCCTCATCATGGAGCTTCAAGTTCACATCCTCACTAAGCTCCTTGATTGTTTCTCCACATTCAACAATGGGGGTACTTAAGGTGCATGAACTCAAGTGAGATGTTAAGTGGTTCACGGCTTCTACCATGCTAGCTATCTTTACTCTTAGCTCCGTAAACTTAGTTTCATCCTCCTCTTGCCGCCTTAAGATGCGAGATTCAAGATCTCTCAGTTCTGATATGAACAAGAGAGCATGGGTTAACAGTTACTTATTATGCAGTAATGGAGAATATGTTGGAGTTTTGGAGATGCTTTGTCTTCTGAATCTCTGCTTTCCTCTGTTCTATGATTCACGCAGGCACGTCCTTCTATGGCAAGCTGTGTGTTGAGGCATCACCGTTGTCAATGGTTACATCCCCTCCTCTTGTGAAAATGGTCCAAATGCTCTGTCACAGCACGGCTAATCATCTGAGATTCCCGATCATGCTGGAATAGGATTCACCCTCCTTTTGCATCTGTCACTACGCCCAGCACTCGCGAGTTTGAAGCTCATCACAGTCATTCAATCCCTGAATCCTACTCGAAATACCACAGACAAGGTTTAGACTTTCCGGATTCTCATGAATGCCGCCATCAATCTAGCTTATACCACGGAGATCCTGATTAAGAAATCTAAGAGATATTCATTCAATCTGATGTAGAACGGAGGTGGTTGTTAGACCCTTGTTCGTGGAGTGAGGAAGGTGATGAGTGTCACTAATCATCACCTTCTCCATAGTTAAGCGCGAATGGATATCTTAGATAGGACCACGCATGTTTGAATAGAAAACAGAAATACCTACATTAATTCATCGAGACACAGCAGAGCTCCTCACCCCCAACAATGGGGTTTAGAGACTCATGCCATCAAAGAGTACAAAGTTTTGATCTAAAAATGTCATGAGATACAAAATAAGTTTCTAAAAGTTGTTTAAATACTAAACTAGTAGCCTAGGTTTACAAAAAGTGAGTAGACTATGACAGATGGTGCAGAGATCCACTTCTGGGGCCCACTTGGTGTGTGCTGGGGCTGAGACTTAAGTAATTCACGTGCATAAGGCCATTTTGGACGTTCAACGCCAGGTTTGGATCCATTTCTTGCGTTGAACTCCAACTTTTAATCCTTTTCTGGCGCTGGACACCAGAATTGGGCAGAGAACTGGCATTGAACGCCAGTTTACGTCGTCTATCCTTGAGCAAAGTATGGACTATTATATATTTCTGGAAAGCCCTTGATGTCTACTTTCCAACGCAATTAGAAGCACGCCATTTCGAGTTCTGTAGCTCCAGAAAATCCAGTTTGAGTGCAGGGAGGTCAGAATCCAACAACATCAGCAGTCCTTTTTCTGCCTGAATCAGATTTTTGCTCAGCTCCTTCAATTTCAGCCAGAAAAATACCTGAAATTACAAAAAAACACACAACTCATAGTAAAGTCCAGAAATATGAATTTTTCCTAAAAACTAATGAAAATAAACAAAAAACTAACTAAAACATACTAAAAACTATATGAAATTAACTCCAAAAAGCGTATAAAATATCCGCTCATCACAACACCAAACTTAAACTGTTTCTTGTCCTCAAGAAACTAGACAAATAAAATAGAAGACTAATAGGTTGAGAAGCAATAATATCTCAGAGTTTTTGAGTGAAGCTCAGATTCTAATTAGATGAGCGGGACTAGCAGCTTTTTGCTTCCGAACAGTTTTGGCATCTCACTTTATCCATTGAAGCTCAGAGTGATTGGCATCTATAAGAACTTAGAATTCAGATAGTGTTATTGATTCTCCTATTTCAGTATGATGATTCTTGAACACACCTATTTCATGAGTCTCGGCCGTGGCCCTAAGCACTTTGTTTTCCAGTATTACCACCAGATACATAAATGCCACAGAAAAGTGTCACCTTCTCCCAGAAAATGCATATTTCAAGGATGGTGGTAATGGCTTGAGCTCGGGTTTAGGAGGTTTTTCCTCTTTTGGAAGAAACTTCAGAGGCTCTTTCATGTCCTCTGAATCCTCTAAATCAGGCTGAACATCTTTAAAGATATTTTCCAACTCTGATTCAAGACTCTCAGCCATGTTGATCTCTTCTACCAAAGATTCAATAAGATCAACTTTCATGCAGTCTTTTGATGTGTCTGGATGCTGCATGGCTTTGACAGCGTTCAACTTGAATTCATCATCATTGACTCTCAGGGTTATTTCCCCCTGTTGGACGTCAATGAGGGATCGTCCAGTTGCTAGGAAGGGTCTTCCTAGAATGAGAGTAGCACCCTTGTGCTCCTCCATTTCCAGCACAACAAAGTCAGTGGGAAAGGCGAATGGCCCAACTCTGACAATCATGTCTTCAATCACGCCTGATGGGTAGTTAGTGGAACCATCAGCAAGTTGGAGACATATCCGGGTTGGTTTAACTTCTTCAGTTAAGCCAAGCTTTCTGATAGTGGATGCAGGTAT